>NC_053489.1:159882822-160206004 GCF_905171775.1 Rana temporaria | reverse complement strand
CACAATGCATCATGTACTGTGATTGGGAAGTGGAGGTCCTGTTATTAAACTGGTTCTCCTCCATATACAGAACACAATGCATTTTGTAGTAGTTTGCGCTCTTTGATAGATGGAGAGAGCAGTAGGGGGCGAGTGAATGGCGCAACTTTTAGACCAACAACAGAGGATGTTAACTCACAGTGCTGGAGGATAGCCACTCAGGGGAATATCAATTATCCAGAAGCTATGAAAGTGGACTGAAGGGCCATTTTTTACAATAGGCTACAGCCTGCAGGAGATGGGACACACACCTCTACACATGATTTAAAAAAAAAAAAAAAAAAAGCTTTAATATTGAGATACTGCCCTAGAGATGCATTTGATTGTGAACTGCCATTTCTATAGAAGTATTGTGCATTCATATTTTTTCACATTTACCCATTTATTTTATTGCAGGTAGACTTTTCACTCACTGCATCACCTCTGCCAAAGGATCAAGGTCTCATAATATGATTTTTTTGGCACCACATATACCGTGTTATCTATGTCCCCTGTCTTCTCTCACCCTCTCCGCCTGTCAGCTCAGGAGTCATCATTATGACATCTTTAATCCCAAAAATATGCAATCTGTTTTGTAACAATTTTATATAATGCCCAGTCTCTCTTTGTAACTTTATTGTCCAAAATAACTTATTTACAGCACCGATGGGCATCCACGTGATCCGCCAGAGCTCTTCTTTCCCCCTCAAAGCACTGCCAAGGGAAGGGCCAAGATGCCTGCTGACGTCAGCCCCACTCCGAGCACTGCAGAGGGAGGGACCACTGATGTCAGCCAGAAGGAGAGGAGAAGATCTTCAGCGGGTCATTTGAGCACCCAGTGGTGCTGTAAATAAGGTATTTTCGACAATGAAGTTACAAAAGAAGACACTGGACACTATATACAATTTTTACAAAACGGATTATATATTTTTACATGGACTTTACTAGGGCTTATTTTTGGGGTAGAACTTACCGGTATATTGCAGCCCTCTCCGAAAACCAGGCTAGGTCTTATTTTGGTGGTAGGGCTTATTTTCAGGGAAGCACTGTATATACATATTATCTACTAGCTAAACATTGCAGAAGCACTTTCTACTAAAATACCATGTGGTTGATTTACTAAAATCTAATCTAAAGTGCTAAATCTGGTGCAGCTCCGCATAGAAACCAGCTTCCAGATTTTTTTTTGGTCAAAGCTTGATTGAAGAAGCTGAAGTTAGAAGCTGATTGGCTACCATGCACAGCTGCACCAGATTTTTCTTTCTCCAGTTATAGTAATTCAACCCCCTATATCTCAAGCACTTTCACAAAAGATAACATTTATTTTCATAGGTTTCAGATTAACGACCTGTAAAACCCAGGTGTCATATTCTTATCACATCAGTGACATTACTGGCATTCTTTATTTTGTTTGCAAGGATAAATCAAAACTAGTTACACATTATTACAATTACTCTATTATACAATATATGTAAAACATAGCCAGGGTGACAACTGTATTGAAATTTTCCGTGAGTGCCAGGGGTTAGGATTAGGCTATGGTATAAAAAAAAGATGGCGGAAGGTCATTGAGGGGAGCGTTTCAGGGCAAGCAACTGTCAGTTTGTTACTATATACATAGTTTATGCTTAAGCAGAACAACCTGTAGAGACAGGATCCAGCTGTCAGTTTCATTAGAATCAGACCCCTAGGCTTTTAGACAATTTTCTTTCAGCACTCTTATGTTGAGGTGGTTACAGAGTAGTTTCTCAATGCCACATCATAGTGACCACCAAAAGTCTATGCGTCCACATCACAATGTATAAGTACATCTTTGTTAATTAATAAAAGCTTAAAAGAAATACAGGCATACCCCACTTTTAAGGACACAATGGTGTTTATTTACTAAAGCTGGAAAGCGCAAAATCAGGCTCACTTCTGCACAGAAACCAATGGGCTTCCATGTTTTATTACCAGGCTTAATTGAACAAGCTGGAGTTAGAAGCTCATTGGTTTCTATGTATAAGTGAGCCTGATTTTGCACTTTCCAGCTTTGGTAAATAAACCCCATTGTGTATTTAAAAATGGGGTATGCCCAGGGGTGGACTGACAACTCATGGGGCCCCCGGGCAATAGAAGATTATGGGGCCCCCCAGGGTTACAGATGGCCACCACGCCAGGAGGCATTGCATAGGCAGGGCAGCTAAAATCTCAGTATTTTCACATCAAAAGCATATCAGTTTTGGACATATCAGGGACAGATGTAAAAAAAACACAGATTTTTACATACTGTCCCTGGCTTTATTGAGCCTGGCAACCCTGATGGGGCCCCCTAGAGGCATGGGACCCAACGGGCAGTGCTCGAGAGTCCCAATGGTCAGTCCGCCCCTAGGTATGCCTGTATACAAGTATCTCACCTGTGATTCAGCAAGGAGGTCTGAAAAACATACATGCTCTGCAAAAAATACATACTCATTTCTACTAAGGCTGGAAACTGAGAAACACTGTTATAGAGGTTAACTAATATTACAGGGTCAAGGACTAGGGTGTAGCTGGAAGATGATTCCAGTAAATTACTTAAAATAGTTCATTTGTTTTCTGTTTTACAAAGATGTTATTGTGTAGCTGCTGCATTGCTCTGAACTTCATTACTTTTATAACTAGATGTTCTGCAGTACTGAATGAAGGAAAAATAATGGAATTAAGGAAGGCCCTTGGTATAATGTATGATACCCAATATGGAGGCACTCCACCCGTCAAGAGGTGAAATGAAATGCAAAAAATGCAAACATCATGTTTGATATGCTTTGCAATACTTTCATGAGGGTGATTTCACTACTATTAGTATATCTTTACCGTATTTAAATCAAACACTAATATTAACAATGAAAAGAGATTATACAATATAATAGCTAGGCAGTTAAAAATATGAATAGTCCAAATAGGATGGAGGAAAAATTGCTGGAAGGTGTGGCTAGGAGATATTCCCAATCACCTCTGAGTTCACTGTGCAAAACAAGTGTATTATGGCATCAGCAACACTTCCCATAGGACCCATAGTGGGAAAAGCAGAGGAGGATAGTGAACAGTTCAGAACACCACAGAGGGATTGGAAACAATCTCTATAAAGGCTGCTTTGTCAGTTGTATCCATATGGTAAGAGCAAACTGCACCTGGGGTGTGGATCTGCCACTTACCACTGTTTGTCTGAGGTAGAAATTAGCACTTATTTTGCACAGTGAACTTTATAGGTGATTATGAATCTCTACTAGCAACACCGTATATGGACTATTCATATTTTTATTACCTTGCCTATCTCTTTTCATTTTTCATATTATTTATTGTTTGATTTAAATACGGTAAAAATATACTATTAATAGTATAATTACTATTTGCATTTCATTTCACCCCTTGCTTGGAAAACCTAGAAAATACTCAGTTCCCAAGCCATTCCGAGGTTTTCTGAGTTCAGCTGAACTGTTCTCTGGCCTTTCCGAGTGTTTCCGAGGCTCTCTGGCGCCCCCCCCCCCGCCTCTGGCCATGTGCGGTATTGCATGCAATTGAAGTCAATGCGGAACAAATTATTTTAGTTTCCATTGACTTCTATGGGAAAACTCGCTTTGATATGCGAGTGCTTTGGATTACGAGCATTGTCCTGGAATGGATTATGCTTGTAATCCAACATTCCACTGTACTGTATGTTAGCTGTTTTGCCTGCCAAAGTATTTGTATTTCTGTCCTTTTATTCCAGAGATTTTCACAGCTCTGCCACAAAGCATAGCCAATTGTGCAGACCTGACTTTTCTCTGCTCTAGTTAATATAACCAAGTCTGCAGTCTGCCCCGCCGCCTGTGACTTGTCTATAAAGGAGAATCAGCAGACTGATGACCTTAACTCTCTGTTGTTCTGTTCCATGTCAGCATTTAGGCAGGTGCAGTCTACTTTCCCTATCGCAGGTGGCGCGCTACCGCAGCAGGATTTGCTGGGGGAGAAGGAGTCAAGAGGAACAGAGTTCTTCTATGGATTCCTTGGTCACTGGGGAAGCTATCCAAATGGATGCTGCCACCCCACGTGACTCTAGTGGCCGTTTTGGGTCAGGCAGAGCCTATTTTGGGCCCTGGCTCCCACACTTGGCACACATTTAACATATATAGGTAGTGTAAGGACAAGTCCCCCATCTGACAGGGACAGTGATTAGTGGCAGGGGATCATTCCAGATGAGTAGGGAAAGGACAGGGAAACTTCATCCTTTCTGGAAACCTTTGAGTATGGACCGGTCAGGCTGCACTCTGCCCATCAAGGCAGATGCTGTTGACTTCGCTACACACTGCTGTTATGTACCTTGAGCCTTCTTGCTGGGATTGTTGTAAACTACTGGATTCTGCATTAGGAAAACCTCCTAAAGAAAAATGATTTTAACAATATAATAAAATAACTATTCATTTTGATTCAAATGGGCACTATGAGTAAGCATAAGAATAGTTCTAACTGTAAATATTCTTTATTTTCGAAACGCTGCTTTATTTCTGCCCGCAGTACATTTTCGTCTCCGTAATCTCGCACATGCGCAGTAATTGCATTATCCAAGCCTCGTCTTCGTTTCTGGTTACTACGGAAACGAAGCATAGCGAATCAGTGCTTGCTTACTCCAGAAACTAGGTAATGCAGGAGGTAATTTGAAGGAAGCATCATGGGATGTCGGGGCTGTCGTCAACAACAGGAAATGACGCAGCCCCAACATAGACACAGCATTTTTCCAGGAGGGTCTCGGCTTGCCGGAAAGATAGAAGATATGGCGCATGCGCGGGCGACATCATCACAAGCGAACATATCGAAAACTCACAGGGCTAGCAGGTAAAGACAAAATTAGTAATGGCAAATTATTTTAAACGCTACAATTGATAATTCTATAGAAATTTATAAGAAAGAAAAGCTCAGAGCTAAATACAGAGTATAGGCAGAGGGCTGGCATGACTAAGTAGCAGGGAATCGAAGAAGGGGTTAAAAAGTAGGGAGGGCCATTTTCAGCTTGGAGCGGGTGGCCGGAGTTAATTTTTCCCTGAACTGCAGACCTTCCCACTTGGGGGAAGGTCTGCAGTTCAGTTGTGGGCAGCACAGGAAGAGGAAGCTCCCACCCTCCCGCCCTATTATGTTGGGATTGTATGTAATGTGTTGTGTTGGGTTGGTTTTGGCGGTTGGGGATGTTTGGAGGCAGTAGACATTTTGACCAATTTGGCATAAGTGGGGAACCATCAAGATATGGGATCCTTGGTTGATGCCAGCTAACCGTGGTTTAGCTGGTATCGGTTGATGAGTATTAGCGTGGGGAAGGTTCAGAGTGCCATGGTCCTTGAGTCGGCGCATTGCGACTGGGTTCTTGGATGGCCACGCTGGTACGAGGGAAATTTGATCAATGCCTTCAATCATCTCCTAACAGGGTGGCAATTGTATCTGTCAAGGATTGTGTAGTGACATAAAGATGTTGGATTAATTTATTATGGTTAATGTGTTAATAAAATGGCCAAGCAGCCAATTTTACTCCAAAATGGATGTCGCCTGGTTATTTATAAGTTAAGGTATAATTTTGGGTAACATGGTAATGGGAGGTTTATCTGACTTACTATAGTCATGGGTATACAACCACTTTAAAACAAGTTCTGTTTCTTGCAACTGGACTGTGTATTTACTACCACTGCACCACGCTGCACCCCCCCACAAGCATGTTCCTCGTTAACACATTAGCTCAACAGCAAATCTTCTGGCTCCTTGTGCTGCTTCTCCCTCTCCCTTTCTGAACTCTGTTATCCATGGGATGCGATAGACTGATACCAAGTGTTCTTTAAAAAAATATGTAATTCATAACAATAAAGTGTGGTTCTGCAACTCCTATATTCCTCATAGGATATAGCAAAGTTCCCAATGTGCTAAGACCACAGCTAGACAGACTGCCAACATATGTATCCAAATAGTGAAAGGTCAGCACCCAGGAATTAAATGGAAATGTACCCATCAGGATATAAAATAATCCTATACACAACAGAAGCATCTGTGTATAGGTTTCCTTTGCATCTCAATGGGTATGTAATAAAGAATTTTTAATTTGCATTTAATTCCCAGGTGCCGACCTTTTGCTTTTTAAAAATATGCCTTATGTTTAATGATCACATACCTGCACATGCATTGTTTTTTTTTTTATCTGTCTGGAGCTCTTACATATAAAAGACTTGAAAGGTTTCAAGTGAATAAGATCTAGAGATGAAATAAACATGTAAAACATAAATATTTATGGGCAGTGCATTTTAAAAAGAAAGACAATCACTCTCTATGGGATTTATTCAGACTAAGAGACAATTTTTCTCTTATATGGCGTAAATGAAAGTGCATTTTTTATTTCTTGATATTTGTGTGTGGTTCCTTAAAATCCATACCAGTCTGGTTGATTTACTAAAACTGGAGAGTGTAAAATCTGGTGCAGCTCTTCATAAAAAAAACAATCAGCTGCCAGGGTTTTTATTTTTGTCAAAGCGTAAAGGGGTTGTAAACCTGCATTAAGGTGAAAAAACATCCGATAATTACCAGCCCCCCCCCCCCCCCAGTTTACTTACCTGAGCCCTCAAAAGTCCTGCGTTGAGAACACGCTGAATCTCGTCTTCTCTGCTCTTCATTGATTAGATTGATAGCAGCGCAGCCATTGACTCACACTGCTGTCAATCAAATCCAATGATGCGGTAACCCCCACTTTCCAGAGGGGGTTATCTGATGAGCCGAGACAGCTGCGGAGGGACCCCAGAAGATCTGTATTGGGGCCACTCTGTGCAAAACGTGCTGCACATTAAGTTTGACATGTTTGTTATTTAAAAAAAATAGAATTAAACCATTAGTATCACTTTAATTGAACAAGCTAAAGTTAGAAGCTGATTGGCTACCATACACAGCTGCACCAGATTTTGCACTCTCCAGTTTTAGTAAATCAACCCCAAAGAGTCTGGTATAGACTATGAGGGGAACTCTATGCTTTTTCTTTTATTGTTATTTGAATGGGTTCCCCCATGACATCTATACCAGACCCTCAACGAGGATAAGTGTCTTGTATGGATTTTTCCTGGGGTCCCTAAGCCATTTCATAGGCAGGGCAACCCCCAGGCATGTTATTTAAAGGAATTTTGCATATTTATGTTTCACTTTAAGCATTATTAATCACTGCTACCCGCCAAATAGAATTTTTAGAATGTTTATTTTGCTTTAATACACATTTCCCAAGGCAGTGCTCAGCCCCCCCCCCCCCCCCCATGTGTTTGACAAACCCTTGCCTAATAGACT
The DNA here is from genome assembly GCF_905171775.1 of Rana temporaria. NCBI lineage: Eukaryota > Metazoa > Chordata > Amphibia > Anura > Ranidae > Rana > Rana temporaria. Next base: position 160,198,687 of record NC_053489.1, on the reverse strand, counting down.
GCAAAATCTGTAGAACTGATTATTAACTTTTTACTCCAATTGACTTCAGTGGAGTTCGGACTTAGCACCCAAACTACTGTAAGGTTTGATGCACTTGCCTAAAACTGAACCTGGAATTGTTTGGCCTATCCTTAAATGCAATGGGTTACTACATGTTACATGTTTTCACTACTCTTTACACTGTCTTCCCATAGTTTATTAAAAACAAAACCAAGGGAGTGAGTGAGAGATAAGTCAACCAACACCTGTTCATGTAACAGAGTTTAGTGAGAAAAGGGCCAGCGCTGGAAGGTGCAGGGAAGCGGAAGCATATGATGAATGGGGCTTCATGTCACAACAAAGCCCGAGAAAAAGGCTGCTAGGAAGGATGTTCAGATCTTCCTACACTCTACCTAGTGTCAGTCTGCTGATACATTAGGGGATCAGGGAGGTGGATATAAGATATAATGGGTACATATGGTGAGTATATTGTGTAGTGAATGCTCCATACACTGTGCTGTTTATAATATACTGCAGACTAAGCCATTCTTTTTGCTGTACAGTGCGTAAATACTTCATACAACTTATTATCACCATATTGAGATATATAGGCAAAGTCTGATGCACGGAGGTTTGACAAACCCAGCAGAAAGACTGGGAACCACAGACAGTGTCAAACCCTATTATTATAGTCTTCTTCAAGATTAATTTGCAAAAAAGGAATGGGCAGCTGGACATTGCTTGGGGGACATGAATCAATAAAAATATTGCTTTAAAAATACTGTTCAGTGGGGAGAAAATCTTTTCATTGGGCTTAAAATATAACATTGAAAATACACAAATCCTATCTCTTTAATTTAACACTCATGTAGCAGGAGTACAGATATCTTTATACTTCCGGCACTCTGAGCCTGGACTTTCAGATTTCTGCTCCTGCAGTTCCTCCTCTCATATTGCCTAATTACACAGCACTTTTTATTATGTGAACCATTACACAAAATACAAAACCTTCTGTGAATGGACAGCAAAGTGGAGGGTTGGGCAGAGTGGCTGCTGAGTGAGAAAACAGCACTATAAGAGTCCTGAGAGTATAGAAATAGCTCTACTCCTGGTGCTCAGTAAAACTATGAGTTATAAATAAAAGAGATAATTCCATGAGATGACATGCACCTCATTGGACTTAACCCATAGCAAGCCAGCACGTTTTAGAAAGAGACTGAATTGATGGATGTAACGGCACCCCAAATGCGAAAGGGGTTAAAGGCGTTTAGGATATTCCCTTTCCGAACACAAGGCAGCTACCGACACGCCACAGTCAGGCAAACAAGACCCAAAATAATAATTCTTCCCCATAGACGAGACAACACTCTGTATGTAGTTCAAGCAGGTCTGACCCTTTGATGAGAAATACAGGCTCTTATATACAATTTAGGATACTGCAGTAACCAAATGAACAATGACCCAACTCCGCCCACAACATCACACAATGGTACCTAACGAGCCCCCCCCTCCCAATACACATCATCCTCAATACATCTCTTTAGCAGAGATCCTGACTCCGGGACCTGACCTACTTTACATGAGCTACAACTACAACTACAGCTGATGACTCAGACACCTGACCTTTAGGCTGTCTGTTAACGTACGATACACATGATCACAGGACTCCTTCACACAATACAGCGTCAATTAGCACAAGCCACAATGAAAGATCCTTAGAAGTTAGTCTGGATTCAATTTACATTACACAGGCAGCCAATTAGCTGGAGGTGATGACATTAACATCTTTTAATTAACCTGTTGAGTTCAGAATCAACAAACAGTGATTAGTTCTTTACAGATATCCTGGAATATATTGTGGATAATAATTATATAATAGTCCCATCTCAGGTAGTCCAAGATGTATTCTGAATGTCCATTATTTTCTGGCTCATGCTTTCTAAGAGCTTCTGGGTTCCACGGGCCCTCCTGTTACAATGGAGTGCAGCTTTAAATAATGTATTTGGGAGATGCCTTAAAGCTGTATACCTGTACTCAACCCCTGGGTGGGTGGGGGGGGATAGGGGGTTCCTTTTTTTCAAAGGGGGCTTATAGATTTATTTTTCTCTAATTCCACAAATGCCCCTATCCTCCTGGAGTCTCAACATAGGGACAAGGTACCCCCTCAATGCTGAAAATCCTATGGACTGATATGACACAGAAGGAAGGGATGCACACATACTGCTCTCTCTTTTCTGGCTATCCAGACTGTATGCCTAGATAAGGGTCTGATTTGAACTTTAGCCTCAATGTACTCAAATAAATTATCCCCAATGTTGCTGGAATGTAAGCAACAGCACCCGAGATCGTAGGTGGCATCATTAGCCACATATGTTTGTGACCATATTTGGTCCATACACAGTCCATATTTCCATTGCACACAATCCTGGAATGAGCTCTTAGGGTACTGGGTGCTGCAGTGACCACCAGCTGGATACTGAAACATGCATGATAATGTACATATTTGCCAGCACACCAAGGATCTTCAAGTATGTCCAAACTTTTTTTTAGAAATGAAAGAGCACATATCAAAACAGTGTAATGCAACGTTTCAGAGCCATGCAGGCCCCTTCCTCACATGCCTGGCTGCGAAACTTTGCACTACACTGTTTTACCTTTTATATTTGGTCAATGACATCATCTTTAGTCCCCAAGTGCTTTGTTTACATTTCAGCAGTTTAAATTTGGGTGTGGGAACAGGCAAAACATGGCTAATTTGTTGGGCAGTTTGCCAAACCGACTGGGTTCGGCATGAACTCATGTTCAACCCAAATCCAAAGCTCATCCCTTATTTTCAACAAACAGGCACATTTTTGCTACTAGATAAGCCGTAAACCTTATGTTTACTATGACTAAACTCTAATGTGAAAAACACTGGTGACGTCTTTTGTTATTTCATACACAAGATATTTCTGTATTCAGCTCCATATTAATTTTCGAAGCTGCTTCTCAATATACCTTCTGTTTACTGCCCTGCTCCACGTTTTAAAATATGGGGATTTCTAGGTCAGTGGGTAACATTTCTGCATATATGAGATTTATAGTGTTATTATACGTCAAGCATTTGAACACTGTCTGATTTTTTAGGAACATAGGGCCAGATTCACAGAAAAAGTACGCCAGAGTATCTGCTGATACTCCGGCGTACTTTCAAATTTGCCGCGTCATATCTTTATTTGTAATTCACAAACAAAGATACGACGGCATTTGGCTAAGATCCGACAGGCGTACGGCTTCGTACGCCTTCGGATCTTAGGATGCAATACTTCGGCGACCGCTGGGTGGAGTTTGCGTCGTTTTCCGCGTCGGGTATGCAAATTAGCTGTTTATGGCGATCCACGAAGGTACGCGCGTTCGTCGCATTCTCTTACGTCGTCGCTAGTCGGTTTTTCCCGTCGTAAAGTTGCACTTGCTATTTAGGTGGTGTAATATTAGACAGCCCATGTTAAAGTATGGCCGTCGTTCCAGCGTCGAATTTAAAAAAAATTTTTTGCGCAAGACGTCCGGGAATACGAAAGGACATAACGCACGTCGTCGTTCAAAAAACACGTCGGGGCGCCGTAATTTCGCGCAAAGCACGGCGGGAAATTTCCTAACGGAGCATGCGCAGAACGTTCAGCGCGGGAACGCGCCTAATTTAAATGGTACATGCCCCATTTGAATTAGGCGGGCTTGCGCCGGACGGATTTACGTTACACCGCCGCAAGTTTACAGGCAAGTGCTTTGTGAATCAAGCACTTACACTTAAAACTTGCGGCGGTGTAACGTAAATGACATACGTTACGCCGCAGCGCAAGTACGTGAATCTGGCCCATAGGTTCTAGAAAGAATGCTCAAATATATAAAGCTACAGTGTTCTTTTCTACCAGCAGAACATACTGTAAATCTATGTGCTGTCCCTTAAATCTGAAAATGTCAAAAAAGTATTATGGCACTTAGAGGCTCTTCTGAGCATATGCATAATTTAGAAAGGTATATACAGTTGCAATAAAAAGTAATTGGTCATAAAATGTGATCTGATCTTCATCTAAGTCACAACAATAGACAATCACAGTCTGCTTATACTAATAACACACAAAGAATTAAATGTTACCATGTTTTTATTGAACACACCATGTAAACATTCACAGTGCAGGTGGAAAAAGTATATGAACCCTTGGATTTAATAACTGGTTAAACCTCCTTTGGCAGCAATAACTTCAAACAAACATTTGCTGTAGTTGCAGATCAGACGTGCACAACGGTCAGGAGCAATTCTTGACCATTCCTCTTTACAGAACTGTTTCAGTTCAGCAATATTCTTGGGATGTCTGGTGTGAATCACTTTCTTGAGATCATGCCACAGCATCTCAATCGGGTTGAGGTCAGGACCCTGACTGGGCCACTCCAGAAGGCGTATTTTCTTCTGTTTAAGCCATTCTGTTGTTGATTTACTTATATGCTTTGGGTCGTTGTCCTGTTGCAACACCCATCTTGCAACACCCAGGTTTTGATGTTGGTGTGCTGTGCCTCTTTTTCTTCACACATAGTGTTGTGTGTTTCTTTCTTTTCTTTCATCTGTCCACAGAATATTCTGCCAGTACTGCTGTGGAACATCCAGATGCTCTCGTGCAAACTGTAAACGTGCAGCAATGTTTTTTTGGACAGCAGTGGCTTTCTCTGTGGTATCCTCCCATGAAATCCATTCTTGTTTTGTTTTTTTTACGAATCGTAGATTCGCTAACAGGGATGTTAGCATTTGCCAGAGACTTTTGTAAGTCTTTAGCTGACACTCTAGGATTCTTCTTCACCTCATTGAGCAGTCTGCGCTGTGCTCTTGCAGTCATCTTTACAGGACGGCCACTCCTAGGGAGAGTAGCAGCAGTGCTGAACTTTCTCCATTTATAGACAATTTGTCTTACCATGGACTGATGAACAGCAAGGCTTTTGGAGATACTTTTATAACCCTTTCCAGCTTTATGGAAGTCAACAATTCTTAATCGTAGGTCTTCTGAGTGCTCTTTTGTGCGAGTCATCATTCACATCAGGCAATGCTTCTTGTCAAAAGCAAACCCAGAACTAGTGTGTGTTTTTTATAGGGCAGGGCAACTGTAACCAACACCTCCAATCTCATCTCATTGATTTGACTTTAGTTGGCTGACACCTCACTCCAATTAGCTTTTGGAGATGTCATTAGTCTAGGGGTTCACATACCTTTTCCACCTGCACTGCGAATGTTTACATGGTGTGTTCAATAAAAACATGGTAACATTTAATTATTTGTGTGTTATTGGTTTAAGCAGACTGTGATTGTCTATTGTTGTGACTTAGATGAAGATCAGATCACATTTTATGACCAATTTGTTCAGAAATCCATATAATTCCAAAAGGGTTCACATACTTTTTAATGCAACTGTATATATATATATATATATATATATATATATATATATATAGACAGAGCTGCAAATTTGCGAGGAAATATTTTTCTGCAGGAAAAAAAATGATCTACTGTATATTGTAAGACTGATATGAAGCTTGTAGTTAGAACAATTACCACTTTGCTGGTGAAGCACTATACAAATCCATCTGGTCTGATATCCAACACATGTTCCAAGACTATTAATTTCTGTCATCACATGTACGGCCTGTGTATGGATACATCTGTTTCTTCACAATGAGCTTCTTACTGAAATGAATTTAAATTCCCTAAATCTGTTTCTGTTATTTGGAAAATACCATCTGTGTATTAGTTGTTCAGATGTTCTCATTTTCTAGTCTATGTGTACTTTAGCAGAAAGTTCTATATGCTGGCCTATGTTATTTATTATGTCCAAAAAAGCAGCCTTAGTTGAAAATGTTATATGAACGATTCAATAACCATTAATCCAACAGTGAAGTAATTATTGTGATAAAAATATTAAAGTGTAGAAAGTCCATGTGAAGAAAAACTGTGAAAAAGATCCTCATTAGCAAAAGGGATCTTTAAAGTTCAGACACCAACATAAATGGGAGCTCCTTAAGTGAAACCCACCACCACAATTAACAGCAACGCTTACTGTATCATATGGACCTTCTATTGCTAGAACGATCAACCAAGCTTTATGAGTAACCCTCGATGGAAAGCTGTAAACAGATATCTCCTCCTATAGTCTCAGAAACCTGTCACGTATATCCAGGCCAGCTTTATCACGTGCAACGGATAAGGGTATATAAAAAGAGAACACTGCAATAGTGGAAAACAGTATAAACTCTTTATTAAAATATTTAAATTGCACTTACATGATTCATGTGTAAAAATCACCTTGTAAAATAATCTTTGCCAGCATAGTAAAAAGGAACAGTCCACCCATGCTTTTGGGGTTAGTGGGGATGACCCAGAAGACGTTTGTTTTAACAAAACATGTCGGGCGAGGCTGCGTGCTGATATCACTGCGTCCCCACTGACCCCGGAAGCACGGGTTCCTGTTTCTTTGCTGGCAAAGATTATTTTAGAGGGGAGTGCAATCTTTTCCTGGTCACTGCTATCATTGAGGTGCTGCTTCCCCTGGACTTTGTGGTGGAAATTCATGTGTCCCATCATGCATTGATAACCCAAATGGCTGGTACTTTTATCATGGCTGATTCTCTGCAGGCCGAGTCTGAAGACAACAATGCAGTTGGCAACTGATGTGTGAAAAAAAGGCCCACACTAAAGAGCTCAGATGGAAAAGGGCTCCATCCATTCCTATGCAAGCTGTCCCTGCTGTTTGCCCTCCTCATCAGTTTCCCTCTCTCCAATCAGTGGTACCCACGCACTGTACATTCTGCCACCACCTCATTAACCCCTTACATCCCACTTTGCAGTAAGTTTCAGCTCCAAGAACAACACTGCCTTAGGTTAGGTTACTCTCTGCCTGATATGCACTCCCTATATGGTCCTGATGCTTTCTTTTCCTCCGTATCTGAAAAGAGGAGTTTTTTTGCATGACCAAAATCCTCCTCTTGTAACAAGTGACTGATTGTGTGATTTAATAATTCTGCTGACTACTCTATACCTGGGCTATGATGAGATTGGCAGAAGAAGAGGAGGAATAAGATGACGCATTAGTGTGGCGCTACCCCCATAGGCGCCGCAGGTGAATGTTGGTTATCTACCACCCTTCACAGCCAGGCACACACATTTTACATACACTCTGGAGTCAAAAACTGGCCAAAAGCTCACTGTCACCCTTTGCGGAGTTCAATGGGTTTTAAAAAGGCTAAGTTCACCTTTGAGAAAAAAATAATAAATGCACATTTTTTGCACAGAAGCTTGCAAAGTATGTCACATGCAACCAGTGGATAGCAGGTGCAATGTCAGGCTCCTTCAGACACTTTTTACAGCTCTTTACCCATACCTCTGTATTGGCTTTCAGTTACTGAGCTGCAGGAAGTTTCAGGCTGGGTTCACAGTTATGCAAATTGGATGCAGGTTTAATCCCTGAAACGGATGCACCGGACCCCCTCTTTCTAGCCGCAGCCGCAGCCAGTGTCAACCTAGTCTCAATGGACTTCGAGTGCACTGACCAGCACACTCATAGTTCATTGAGAGCTACAAGTGTGTCTGTCACAGTGGAAAGATGTGCAGGTTTGAGGATAGTTGTTAATAGTGAAATAAAAAAAAATGATATAAGTAAATATATCTAATATATTTAATGAATTAACAATGACCATCATTTCACTTCATAAGCCAAAGACAATTGTTTTTTGACTACAATACATATTTATAGATTAAAAAAAAAAACATGGATATTTATACACAGCCCTTTCATAGCAGGAGCAAGGCTTCATAATGTTTGCTTTGCATTTATTTAAAACTATGGTTATTATTAAATCAAGCAAGGTCATCTCAGGAATGAATGTGTGTAAAATGAAGCCACTTTTACGATGGAAATTTGAATGCATAAGTGCGTGTGATGCCATAATTTTTCACTTGTATTCTCCAATATCATTTTTTTTGGAGGGGGGGGGGGGGCTTTTACTAGGCTTCTAGGTAAAGTTCTTTTGGATTTTAATTGTAGGGTTTTCACGTTCAGGGCAAGCTGGATTTACAATAAATTTGGTGTGATCTCTAGACCAGTGTTTCTCATTCTCTTTTTAGTCAAGGCGCCCTTTAAAATTATAGACAATCTCAAGGCACCCCATTCTAAAATGTAAAAAAATATTCAGATAATTTTACATAATACAGCGACATCCACTTGTAGGACACCCAACATTATAGGTGATTTATTCTTCCAAAGAAAATACACTTTTGCACACTGGTACTGATTAGTATTCCAATGTTTCTCTTCTCCCTCAATGTTATTGAATCAGTCAGCTAATGTGACCCCAGTGTTGAAGGAGAGGAGCAGAAGAGGATCAAACAAGGATACTGTGGAGGCAACAAACATCCTTCTTATCAACTGCTGATGTCATTGGTTGTTAGGATGCCAGCGTCTAGTCGTTATGGTGCATAAAGAAAACCCATGGCTTTGTGTAACTAAAGGGCAGGCTTGATTCACCCCACTGGGTTGTATACAATTTTTGATCAATTTGCCTGGGCATCCTGGTTGAAAAAGGCTGCTCTAGACTCTTTCCAGTTCTTAGTTCATGTGTTGCGCATTACTAGACTGTAATACTGTATACTGTATGTCACAATCGTCACAGTTAGTACGTGCAAAATGACCACAACTATACAAAATAAAGGAACATCACTGGAGTTATAGATTATATGGATATAACTCAGCATACCAAGAATTTAATCAGTGGCTGCATTCCTTTTCTCTTTTCTTTATTTTCACCTGATGATCTGGCCAGTAATACTTCCTGTCTTTAGGTGCATTCACTATGGATAGAGCCCCTAGTACATAGTAAGTGATCTGGCACTTCCGGGTAGAGGGTGCAAGCGTGCGCCACCAGCAATGGATGACCGACGGCACTCGCTAATCAGTGAGGAGAAAGACAGGATAGAGTTCTGCCTATGTACAAGGCAGAGCTCTGTCTTATCTCTGGGAATGTGCTGGATTTTGTTTCCCTGTAAAGCATGGAATAAAAACCAGCACATCCCTTAGTTAAAGCAACACACAGTAAACACTGAAACACTGGTCAGGCACATTTACAATGCCTTTTAAAAGTATTCATATCCCTTGAAATTTTCAAGATTTTGGCATGTTACAACCAAAAACATAAATGTATTTTATTGGGATTTTAGTTCAATGCTTCCAAGCATGCGTCGACTTGATTCTGAGCATGCGTGGATTTTTAACTGATGGTCGTGCCTACTAACGATCGTTTTTTTTCTATCAGTTAGGAATCCATCGCTTAAATTTAAAACAAGTTGGCTTTTTTTTAACCGATGGATAAATAACTGATGGCGCCCACACACAATCGGTTTGGACCGATGAAAACGGTCCATCAGACCGTTCTCATTGATTTAACCGATCGTGTGTACGCGGCCTTAGTGAATAAACAGCATCACAAAGGCCATCACGAAGGCCATCACGAAGGCCAAGGAACACACCAGACAGGTCAATAAAGGATAAAGTTGTGGAGTAGTTTAAAGTAGGGTTAGGTTAAAAAAAAATATACAAAGCTTTGAACATCTCAAGGAGCACTGTTAAATCCATCATCTGGAAATGGAAAGAGTATGGCACAACTGCAAACCTACCAAGACATGGTTGTCCACCTAAATTGACAGGCTGGGCAAAGAGAGCATTAATCAGTAAAGCAGCCAAGAGGCCCATGGTATCTCTGGAGGAGCTGCAGAGATCCACAGCTCAGGTGGGAGAATCTGTCCACAGGACAACTATTAGTCATACACTCCACAAATCTGGCCTTTATGGAAAAGTGACAAGAAGAAAGCCATTATTGAAACAAAGCTTAAAGAAGTCCCATTTCCAGTTTGCCTGAAGCCATGTGGGGGACACAGCAACCATGTGGAAGAAGGTGCTCTGGTCCGATGAGACCAAAATTTAACTTTTATGTGTGGTGGAAAAATAACACTGCACAGCACCCTGAACACACCACCCCCACCATAAAAAATTATGGTGGCAGCATCAAGTTGTGGGGTTGCTTCAGAAGAGACAGGGAAGCTTGTCAGTGTTAATGAGAAGATTGATGGAGCCAAATACAGGGCAATCTTAAAAGAAAACCTGTTAGAGTCTGCAAAAGACTTGAGACTGGGCGGAGGTTCACCTTCCAGCAGGACAACTACCCTAAACATACAGCCAGAGCTACAATGGAATGGTTTAGATCAAAGCATATTCATGTGTTAGAATGGCCCAGTCAAAGTCCAGACCTAAATCCAATTGAAAATATGAGGCAAGACTTGAAAATTGCTGTTCACAGAAACTCTCCATCCAATATGACAGAGCTTGAGCTATTTTGAAAAGAAGAATGGGCAAAAATGTCACTCTCTAGATGTGCAAAGCTGGTACAGTCACACCCAAAAAGACGGGTGGTTCTACAAAGTAATGACTCAGGGGGGCTGAATACAAATGCATGCCACACTTTCAGATATTTATTTGTAAGAAAATTTGAAAATCATTAATCATTCTCCTTCCACTTCACCATTTTATGCCACTTACATTTTTGGTAGTAAAATGACAAAATGTGGAAAATTTCAAGGGGTATGAATACTTTTACAAGGCACTGTACTTGGGCTGATTGCCCAAGATATTTAACCCCTTCCCAACCAGTGTCATTAATGCAGTTACAGTGCATATTTTTAGCACTAATCACTGTGTCATTAGTGTCACTGGTCCCCACAGTGTCAAAGGTGTCAGACTGTCTACTGCAATATACTGGCTTACTAGTATAAAACAAATAAAATAATAACATTTGCAGTATATATACCATAGTTTGTAGATGCTATAACTTTCACACAAACCTATCAATATGCACTGATTGGTATTTTTTTTACCAAAGACATATACAGTAGCAGAATACATTTTGGACAAAATGTATTAGAGATTTTTTTATTATTATTATTTGATATGTTTTATAGCAGAAAACAAAAAAATATATATTTTTTTAACATTGGCGTTTGGTTCATGAGAGAAAACATTTGAAGAATACAAACTGACTTTAGCAATCACAGGGAATTTGATTTGCAGATATAGTGTACTTCAATGGAATATCATTGCCACAGTCTCTCCAGGGCCGTCTTTACCGCAGGGCAAAAGGGGAAGCTGCCCAGGGCCCAGTCATTGCTGTGGGGCCCTAAGCAGCTACCAGCGGTTTGCGTGGAGGGAGACTGTCATGACATTGGGAAGCTCAGCGGCACATAGCTAGCGCTGCACACAGTGCCCAGCTGAGTAGGAGGTGCCTGGAATGTTTTGACAGGTGGAAAGCAAAAACGGCAGTGTATGCGAGGAGAGCTGTCAGCACAAGTTAAACAGTGGCTTGCCGACATGTGTAGCTCTGTTTTAGCGGAGGAATGGATGGCTGTCAGAAATCCTGACGTTGAGTTGAAACAGGGATGGATTGCCAGGAAAATCGGGTAAGGCTCTCACCCTCAATACACCCAGTGGCCAGATGGGGAAGGATCAAGGGGAGTTCCAATGTCCCAAAGTGTGGAATCCAAGCCCAAAGAGATCGCTCCCCGTTCCCGATGGTCAGGGGAGGAAGACAGAGCGAATCGGTCTGGAACGGAGTGACAGGAACAAGCGGGAAGCTTACTTCCGGGTCCGTGCAGACTGAAAAGCAGCGATAATCACAGGCAGACAAAGGGCGGTCAGAGGACCGCAAAACAATAGTAGAGACAAATGTAGGACTACATGTTTTGGGGAATCTCCCCTTCGTCAGGTCACATGACCATCGGGACCAGAGAGCGGTCTCTTTGGGCTTGGATTCCACACTTTGGAGCATTGGGACTCCCCTCGATCCCTCCCCATCTGGCCACCGGGTGTATTGAGGGTGAGAGCCTTACCCGATCTTCCTGGCAATCCATCCCTGCTCCAACAACATCAGGGTTTCTGACAACCATCCATTCCTCCGCTAATACAGAGCTACATGTCAGCCGTGAGTTTTTGTGTTATCCAGTCATCTTTCATTTGACTATTATTTGTGACTATCAATGGATACAAGTGTTTTTAATTTTTTTACCTTTTTAATTTATCACAATGTTGGATTATTAATTTACTGGATCAGTGCTCCTTGTTTTGAATTTAATTTTTGTTGTAAGAGTGAGCCTGTTTGGTAAAGTTTGCCTGAGATTGGCTTTGCTTTGTTATCACTGCTCTGTCCTACTCCTGTCTGACATACTAAGCCCTAAGGTGGTAACTAACTCTGCCCCCGCCCCGCCTCTCATCCATTTGGCACTATACTGTAACCCACCCCCTTCACCAGCCGTGCCACATATGACTCCGAAAAGGCAGGCTGGATTAGAATGTGCATTGCTGAAAGGTAGAGTTTTAAAATTTTTAGATGTTCCTGGGAGTTGTTGCAGAGCCAATTTCATATGTCAAAATGTTTTACATACAAGGGACAGTTTCAATATATGAGGATGAAGGTGCCTTCAGATTGATGACATATATAGTATATGTTTGATCATCTCCTGTACTACATCCATAGTCTCTGATTGTCTCCTGTAGTGCATTTGCAGTCTCTGACCATCTCTTGTAGTATGTCTGCCACAAAATAATATGCACAACCCTTTAGTGTGTCAGTGGCTGCAGTTGAGCCCCCCAGAATCTCAACAGTTGACCATACTGTAGCTATACTGTATTTACAAAAAATAAATGAAGTATATGAGTGTCAGATCAAGACCTTTATGGCTTAAAGTGGCAATTTCACATGTAGTGCAGTCCCTTCTGCCCCTCTATAAGGTGATTCACAATGGATCACTTTGCAGAGGCAGTTTGCAGGCATTCAGGAGGAGATACTGCATTTGGCTTCTGGCTGGGGCGACTGACTTCAATGGGCAAGTTTGATAGGTGACACCACCAGTGAAACTTGACATGTCTTGGGGGGGCCCCAAGAAAATGTTTGCCCAGGGCCCAATCAATATTAAAGACAGGCCTGAGTCTCTCCCATTACAAAAGTGAAAGCAGCTGCTGAATACCAACATAGACCAAGTTCATAGTAATCACGTGTGAACTACAACTGCTTGTCCATCTTTCTATAATTCATTCTACTTTGTAATTCATTACAAGTATGCAAAACTGTTTACATTTACAGAAACTAAGACATTTTTACCAAACTCAGTTGCTTGATTCCCATTGACTTGACTTGGTTTCAAAAATAATGTGGAACGGGTAACAGCAACCTTGATTGTACTGCCACCTGATGCAATTGGCTGACAGTTTACTAAACTGTCCTGCCCACAGATGACCTGCCCATTTCCCTTACATCACTGCGGTCACTGAAAGTGGAGTCATGCCCACATGACTTAAAGAGGAGGCCCGTCTGAATGCCCATATGCCTTAAAGAGGAGAACTGAATGCCCACACTTCTCCCTGCAGCCGAAGCATGCTTGCATGTCTACATTTTCCTTGTTTAAACCCTGCAGTAGGTACATAAAAACCTGTGTTTCTGAAGATGCAGGGCTTGGAGTTGATCTTTTTTTTTTTTTAACAGGTATAGGTTTATTAAATAATGCACAGGTCGGTGTTGAAGCTGATATTAAAGCGGAGTTCCACCCTGAAATTTTTTTTTACACCAAAAATCTAAAAAAAAAAAAAAAAATGAAAAAAAAATATATATATTTTTACTTACCCTAAATAGCTATTGCTATGCGGAAGTGCCGAATCTGCCTCTTCATCTTCCGCGGTAGATTCTCTTCCTCGGTTTCTTCTTGTGAATGGGGCGCGCTGCATTCTGGGAACTGTGTGTATGCCAGAAAGCAGCCGGCCCATTCACAAAGCGCCGGGCTGCTCGCGCATGCGCAGTAGGAAACGGGCAGTGAAGTGGCATGGCTTCACTGTCTGTTTCCCTTACTGTGGATGGCGGCGCTTGGAGCTGCCAGGATCGAGGATCGGCCTCGGCAGGGGCCGACATCGCTGGCGACTAGGACGGGTAAGTGTCCTTATTAAAAGTCAGCAGCTACAGCTGCTGACTTTTAATTTTTTTTTTTTTGAACAGACCTCCGCTTTAAGTCTGAATGTTCAGAAACTGGTGCTGATCTGAGATCTGAAGGTACAGATATTGTGTACTATCTGGGGTCTAAAGGATGAAGTCTTTGAAGCCACTCTGAAGCCTGAAGATACATGTATTGAAGCTGATATAAAGCATAAAGGTGCATGAATTGGGGTTGATCTGAGGTCTGAAGGTTCAAGAATTGGGGCTGATCTGAGGTCTGAAGGTGCATGAATTGGGGTCATGAAAAACAGGGACAGAGATCACACTAAAACTGTAAGTTCAGTTTACTTTCCAGTACACATTAGGCTTCATGCACACTGGAGGTTTTGGCAGAAAAAAGATTGACACTTGTAAACGCGTATAATGCATTTAGGCAGTCAAGCACTTGGGCATTAATTAATTTCATTGGCTAGAATAATCATTTATTGTGGGCACTGAAATAATTTAATGACCAAAGCACTAAATGTGCTTAGCATTAAAGCTGGTTTTCAACGTTTTTAGATGTTTAACCACTTCCCGCCCGGCCTATAGCAGATTGACGGCGGGCGGTGGTTCTGTTATCCTGACTGGGTGTCATATGACGTTCAGCAGGATAACATGCGGGGGCACGCAGCTGGTGCGGCACGCCACTCATCTCTGATCGTGGTAAGGAGCCTCTGACAGAGCCCACCACAGTGCCAATTTGTGCCCATCACAGTGCCAATTAGTGTCAAACAGTAACACCTGGGGTTTCAGTGCAAATATAAATAGAATTGGAGATAATGGGTTTCCTTGATGAGGGCCTTGAGATATACAAAACGACTGTAATCTTTAGCTCTTAATTATTCATGACCCCATTGGTTTGCGGTATAGCATGTGCAAGACAGATAAGAATGAAAGTTTTGAATCAATAATTTCCCAGGGAATAGAACACGTAATCCAAAGTTATTGAGTGAAAGGTCTTGTGTATATCAAGAGAGAGGAGAATTCCATTTTGTTTACCCCCCTTATCCCAGTTAGCTTGTTCAGCCAATATTATATCTACGACCCTTCTTTTTTTCTCTAAAGCCTCGTACACACGACCGAGGAACTCGACGGGCGAAACACATCGTTTTCCTCGTCGATTTCCTTGTTAGGCTGTTGAGAAACTCGACAAGGCAAGTTACTCTATTCCTGTCGAGGAAATAGAGAGCTTGCTCTCTTTTTGTCTCGTCAAGTTTCTCGACAGTTTCCTCAACGAAAATGTACACATGACCGGTTTCCTCGGCAAAAAAAATATCTCCCAGCAAGTTTCTTGCTGGTTTTTGCTGAGAAACTCGGTTGTGTGTACGAGGCCTAAGGCTTGCCTAAATGGAATAAATCCAATTGATCTGAGTGGATGTATTGAGGTAAGGAGGAATTTATCTTTATAGCTAAAATGTCATATTGTCATAAATAATTTTAAGATCAATGCTTATTAAGGAGATGGGATGATAATTCCCACAGTTGCCATGACCTTTACCCAGTTTCGAAATGACATGGATATAGGCCGTGTTTTCATGTAAGGGAAAACTCTTCTGGATTCCGTTAAAGAATTTACATACGTGGGTTGCTACGATATCCTTTTACTTCTTACAGCAATGCACCAAGAAGCCATTAGATTCCAGTGCTTTTGAGGCGTTCATAAGCCTGATGGCTATTTGAATTTCCTCTACTGAGAAATCAGAGCAACCGAGAGCCGAGCGACAAATCTGCTTCAGCTGCCGACATCGCGGGCACCCTGGACAGGTAAGTGTCCGAATATTAAAAGTCAGCAGCTGCAGTATTTGTAGCTCCTGGCTTTTAATATTATTTTTTAGGCGGACCTCCGTTTTAAGCTGACCTTTGATCTCAAACATTATGGGCCAGATTCAGAAAGAGATACGACGGCGTATCTCCTGATACGCCATCGTATCTCTGAGTGCGCTCGGTCGTATCTATGCGCCTGATTCAGAGAATCAGTTACGCATAGAAATCCCTAAGATCCGACATGTGTAAGTGTCTTACACGGTCATATCTTAGGCTGCATTATCAGGCTGGCCGCTAGGTGGCGCTTCCGTTTGTTTACGCGAGAAATATGCAAATTACTATTTATGTCGATTCAGAAACGAATGACCGCCCGGCACTTTTTTTTACGCCGTTTACTTTCGTCTTTTTCCGGCGTAAAGTTACATCTGCTATATCAGGGGTATGTGCGGCGTATCCTATGTTAAGTATGGCCGTCGTTCCCGCGCCGAGTTTTCAATTTTTTACGTTGTTTGCGTAAGTCGTTCGCGAATACGGCTGGACGTAATTTACGTTCACGTCGAAAGCAATGACGTTTTGCGGCAGATTTTCGAGCATGCGCACTGGGATGTTTTCACGAACGGAGCATGCGCCGTTCAAAAAAAACGTAAAATACGCGGGGAAAAGCCTAATTTAGATAAAACACGCCCCCAACATCCCCATTTGAATTTGGCGGGCTTACGCTGGCCCACATACGTTACGCCGCCATAACTTAGGGCGCCGTATTCAGTTCTATCTGAATACAGAACTTGCGCCCAAAGTTAGAACGGCGTAACGTATCTAGGGTACGTTACGCCGGCCGGACAGATACGCTCAGGTATCTGAATCCGGCCCTATATGTGGATTGTTTAACAGACCTATGGATCTCTTGTATATCCAAATTTAAGCAGTTTCATTATTAAAAAGTAAACCTTTCAATCTCTTAATGGTATTAAAAAGTATTACAATTTAGGAACATACCTTAAAAACGTTAACATCTCTTACAACTTTACAACTGGTTCTCCTTACCCCTGCCTCTGACATATTTCTATTTGCCAGAAACAATTATACACTTATAGGAAGGGGTGATAGCTGGTAGGGACAGGCCATCTCTACACTGCCAGGAAATGTTTCAATTTGTATAACAGAGTATTATATTATTTGGGGTATATCAATTGCTCAAGAAGACATCTAAAGGCATTGCTAGTGAGCACTCATATGAACACATATGTATCAACCACAGCATACAACATAATAAACATGTAATTTAACAAGTAAGTATGACAAAAAACAGAATTCCTTTGCAGTGCTGAGTGGAGTATCTCCAACTTAACTAATTAAGCCAATTAAGCCCCCAGCCACAAAGATTAGACTCAGGGGCCTGCTTGGGCTTCCTGCTTCCAACTTTTGAAAACTCAGTACCTAAGCTTGAATCTGAGTAATTGGATCATGTAGAATTTTGTCAACTCTATTAATCAACTAGAAAATATCACCACTCCATCAGCTACCATCCACCTCAGCACTCAAAGTGATACCACCTGATGTGATGAGGGATCTGCAAGAAAAAGAACCAACTGCTAAACTGCCAAAACGAAGAGCTTAACAATGACTAAATATCTACAGTTAAAATAAGCCATTGGTTCCTTGGCACATGGCCACCAAGAGTTGTGGTGGAAAAAAAAAACTGAAAAAAAAGCCCAAGGGAGCATGTTTTCCAGAGGAACATAATAACCTTACAATCATGATGCCTACTGTGTTTAGGACACAGAGCATTGCTTTGTAGTGTGTTGCCCTTTTTAAATAACAAGCATGGCATTTACAGGTATGTTTTATATTGCATTTTTAGTTGATTTCATGCTTTTGTGTAAACATACCCCCTGTGCAGAGATTACATTTTCCAGTTTTTCTTCTTGGAATCTCCTCAATAAAATGTGTGAAACCAAAAATATCCAGTAGATCAGCAGACAATGTTGATAAGACAGAAAAATATAGGCTGTTGATATTAAAGAGAACCACTGACACCTAGTTCATTTTTTAAGAAATTAGTGTCAAAAGTAAGGCATGGAACAAAACAAAACAAAACAAGGGAAAATCCAGCTATTGAAGCAAAGAGCATTTTGAAATCATCATAGTTGGCAGAGAGCACTGGAATAAGTTACATGGTCTTATCTTACTCTTCAGTGATGCTTTCCAGGCATGTTTCACATATGCAAGTGTGTCATTTGTAAGGAAAAGGCTAAAAATGCATGTGTCTAGACTTGCAGTATCCACATATGTATGGTTATTACCGATGATTATCAAATAGTAAGGAAAAATATGAGCAAGTATCAAAAGTTGATTGATGTCTAAATGCAGCTGAATAGTTGTTGTAGTTTTTGCTACTTTTGATAATTTAAAGTTTTTGGGTTTTTACATTGAAAGCTGAAATGCAAGCAAACCACTAAATGCATTTTTGATACACACATGTGAGCTTTGTATCTGCCAGGGAATGTGTAACTTAACCCATCCAGTCCTTGGATTTATAAAGCCCCACCAGCCAGCAGAGGCAGGCTAGTAACCTGACTTTGCATTACTTTGGTTATACTGTGCTACTAATTCATCAATCTGTCCCTAGTATGTGACTGAACAGTAAAAGTGCAACAATGCATTGATGAGCTCCTCGCTTTGCACTTGCTTGAACGTCATCACATGTACATACAGCACACCCAAATGAATACTAGGTCTGTCCTTCCTTCCCAAGTCTAAATGTTCCCATATATGGGATTACAAGAAGATCATATCTAGTCAAATTCAAGTACTAGTTGCATTTAATATCTACCTTTCTGCATAAAGGGTAAGTTCACTTAATAAAAAATGCCCTATACCATGTCTAAATCCCATTAGATAACTTTAAACTAATCAGATTTAAAAATATACTTTAACTGCTTGCCGACCAGCCGAGGTCATTATACTGCGGCAGAAAACAAAAAAGAAAATATTTGGACAGCAGCACTTCTGGAAAAGATTCCTGAATTGTCCTTGGTAAAATGGAATACACTACAATCCACAGCAAAAGATGAAAACTATTCCATTTTACCATTAAAGGACAATTCAGGAATCTGAGTGCGGCTGTCCAAATATTTTCATTTTTGTTTTCTGCTATATGCACTGCCAGCACCCGTGGTCTCCAGGAGGTGATTGATTAACCAAGCATTTCCATCTGGAGCGGTATTTCCTTTTCTTCCCTATTATACTGCGGCAGGTTGACACGGCTGCGCAAACCGCCATAGGTGTACGTTGGGCGCTTTAAGAACTATAGCGGGACGCCCCTCAGAGAGGCAGAACGGATATCTGTCAATGTAAACAGACAGATCCCCGTTCTGTCAGGGAAGTAGCGAGAGATCTGTTGTTCCTGGTGATCAGGAATAGCAATCTTTCTCTACTCCCAGTCAGTACACTTCCTCCCCCCCCACAGATAGAAAAATCTCCCTAGGGAACACTTAACCCCTTGATCACCTCCTACAGTTATTCCCTTACCTGCCAGTGACATTTATACAGTAATCAGTGGCTATTCATAGCACTGATCGCTGTATAACTGTCAATGGTCCCAAAAAAGTGTTAAAAGGGTCCGCCGCAATGTTCCAGTCCCGCTAAAAAAATCGCTGATCACTGCCATTACTAGTAAAAAAATAAATACAAGTAAAAATGGAGTATGTCAGGACACTCCACTAGGTAAAATTATCTAGTTTTCTGTAATATGGTGCTGTGGGAACATCTAGATCGGGGATATGCAATTAGCGGACCTCCAGCTGTTGCAGAACTACAATTCCTATGAGGCATAGCAAGACTCTGACAGCCACAAGCATGACACCAGAGTCAGAAGCATGATGGGACTTGTAGTTTTGCAACAGCTGGAGGTCCGCTAATTGCATATCCCTGATCTAGATGTAAGCCTGTGGTTCTCTTAAAAAAGGATTCTCAACTCCATCCACCAATGTCTCTTTTCAGTTTGCAATTACATAATTTCAACATCATTAATCCCTGTCCAGTTAGGCTGCAAGGGATCATGGGAAGTTAAACCTTAAATTACTCATAATTTTAAATTGTACTTACTAACATCATAGACTTACCAATCCACCACATATGCTGAAGGAAGCAAATGAGCCACGATGGCGGAGAACAGTACCGCTATAGTAACAGTTTCTGTCAATATCTCCAGTATTTAAAAACTCCCTCTTCTCCCTCCTTCTTTCCTCCACCACAAATCCTGGAGACAAAAAGTGATTATCCCTCTTCAGTAGTAAATACAATTCCCTCCCAAAGGCAGAGATCTTTATTTTCAGTTTTCCGCTACCATCCACTGATTGTTGTGAAGAACTAGTGGGCTTGTCCTGAGGAGGATATGAAAGTGATGATGCGTCTGACATACTTGGAGGAGATGTATTTTTGTTATTTGTTCCAGAAAACCAAGGAAATGGAGAAAAGTGATAAAACTCATGAGAGTCATGTTCATAATAATTCTCTTCTTCTTGATCCATTTGCTGGTGAAAGAAAGTGGGAGTAGATGAAGAGGATACGGATCGTACCTCTCTTGAACTAACAGCCTGGTTATTTGGTAGATCCTCAGTACTGTGGTTTCTATAAGGTTCAGGAATTTCCAGTCCCACAACATTCTTTCCTCCTTGTCGTACTTGTCTCAACTCCTGAGAGCCCCAGACTGTTGGAAAAACCACCTCTGATTCCTCATCCCATTGGAAGGGCAAGCCCAGACCTCAAATATAATAAAAGAAAACCATTCAATTTAAAAGCCAGAATAAAAGATAAGGATAAAACAAGATAAACAGAAGTTGACTAAAGCATAAATATCTATAGAGATAGTGAGTACTTAAACCTGTTAATAAAGGTCTACTACTTTGCCTCCCATAATACAACATACAACATAATCTATATAATCAACTATTTCCGTTAAAAGTATTTAATTAAAGTGGACCTATGCTCAAACATTGAAGATTACATATCATATAAGAAATATATACTAAGATTTTAAATTTGCCTAAGCATTCATGTGACTGTCTCTAGGTCCTCCTGTACCTTGAGCCTCAGAGCTGTGGATCTGCAGTGTGAGATTATCTACGGCACTGCTGACTGGTAAGCTCACAAATATTGCTACTACTGAGCTGTTCACAGTTCATCTTCCCTGCGAGGAAGCTGTCCAGACAAACTGCAATGTAAGGATCTCCATGATAATGATATATTCATTTTGTGGATCCCTTCTTTCTTTAGCCCCCCCCTACTTCTTCTTGATCATTAAGCCAGCAGTCATGAGATTACCAGTCATTAGTGGGACAGCTATGGACATATGAGGGCAAAGCCCTCCTGTACCAATATAGCCACATTCACAAAGAAACACTGGAGTTGATTTACTAAAGGCAAATGAGCTGTTTAGTCTGCAAGGAAATTTTCCCATAGCATAGTGAATGAGGTGAAGCTCTGCTGACTTCCATCATCCAATGATGTTAAAGCAAAAATGCATTTTTTTTATATTCATTATGCATATAATTGGGTATTGGTTGCAAACTTTCACTATTTTCACTAAGTTCTAGGGGAAACTTTCTTACCTTAAATACACCAACCTCGTCACCATAAAACTTTAATAGGAAAATATGAGCAAACAAGATGCAATATTAGTAGCTAGTCCTATGCGCTATGTCTGTCTTCCACGTTATAGGCCTTTAAATTCAACACTAATTTACTAACAGACATATCGGTTGAGATGTCCCACCACTTCCTCAAACTCAATCTACCCAAAACCAAGCTCATAATTTTTCCTCCCCCATGTGCCTCTTTCCCTGGTTTCTCTGTCAAGATCAATGGCACAACTATCAGCCCATCCCACGCATGTCAAGGTTCTAGGTGTAATCCTGGACTTTGATCTATCCTTTAGGCCCCATGTCCAATCACTGTCCATATCTTGCCGCCTCAATCTCTGCAACATCTCCAAATACGGCCCTTTCTAACCAATGACATATCTCCTAGTTCACTCCCTGGTCATCTCTCGCCTCAACTCCCTTCTCATTGGTTTACCTTTACATAGGCTTTCCCCCCTTCAGTCCATCATGAATGCTGCTGCTAGGCTCATTCACCTTAACTGCTCATTGTCTGCTACTCTTCTGTCAATCCCTTCATTGGCTTCCACTCACCCAAATAAATTAAGATAAAAATACTAACAACAACTTACAAAGCCATCCACAACTCTGCCCAACAGCTACATCACTGACCTAGTTTCAAAATACCAACCTAATTGTTCTCTTCATTCCTTCCAAGACCTTCTGCTCTCTAACTCCCGCATCACCTCCAGTACTTTTCCAGAGCCTCTCCCATCCTATAGAACTCCCTATTCCAATATATATGATAATCTTTTACTCTGTTTGCTTTTGGACGATCCCTGAAAACCCTTTTCTCCAAATAAGCTTACCCTGCCCACACCTAAACACTGTACTTTTATTTTCTCCATCAGCCCATCCCCCACAGTTATTACCTTTTGTATCACTTGACCCTCCCTCCTAGATTGTAAGCTCTAATGAGCAGGGTCCTCTGATTCCTCCTGTATCGAATTATAATGTAACTGTACTGTCTGCCCTAATGTTGTAAAGTGCTGCGCAAACTGTTGGTGCTATATAAATCCTGTATAATAATAATAATAATAATAATAATAATAATAATAATAATAATAATAATAAATGTGATTTGATGGTTGTATTCTGTGAGGTAGTGTAAAAAGAACAACTGACATGCAAAAGCAAAACCCACAATGATTCTTTACAGATCATCTTATAACTGATTTGACAACAGTAAACTTAAACTTGCATTGATGTTGTGTTATTACACTTTATTGCATCATAATTGTGCTTCCCTTTCCTTTACTAGACAAGTCTTAAGCCTTGTACACACGACCAAGGAACTCGACGGGCGAAACACATAGTTTTCCTCGTCGAGTTCCTTGTTAGGCTGTCGAGGAACTCGACAAGCCAATTTTCTCCATTCCCGTCAAGGAAATCGAGAACATGATCTCTTTTTGGCTCGTCGAGTTTCTCGACAGTTTCCTCGACAAAAATGTGCACACGACCGGTTTCCTCTGCAAAAAAATATCTCCCAGCAAGTTTCTTGCTGATTGTTGCCGAGAAACTTGGTTGTGTGTACGAGGCCTAAATGTTATTTTCATTCTTGTATGGTATAGTAGAAAGTTGCTTTTCTAGGAGATGTATAGGTTTATATACACAGAGTGGTCTCATCAGAATTCCAAGTGCATCTTACAGGATGGTAAAAACAGGTATCACAAAAGGGCCATTCAGGGTATGTTGCTATTATCCTCTGAATGTTCTCTCAAAAGGTATGTTGAGCCAAATGGCACAATATATAAGGTTCACTAGCGATGAACTCTCTCCAACCATGAAAAAAATCTGAATGCAGAGCCCAATACTGATTTTCACAAAGGCATTGGATGCATCTTTAAATTCAGCTACTGGGTGTTCCTCACATTTCACTAAACATATGTTTTGTGTACTTCTACAAAATGGTTTCATGAGGTAATACAGCAAACATTTAATACCAAAAATGATGGGAAATATGGGGTACTATGGGGTTGATTTACTAAAACTGTTGAGTCCAAAATCTGGTGCAGCATGGTAACCAGTCAGCTTCTAACTTCAGCTGGTTTAATTAAGCTTTAACAAAAAATCAAAAACTGGAAGCTAATTGGATTCCATGCAGAGCTGCACCCGGTGTGGCACCCTCCAGTTTTAGTAAATCAACCACCATGTCTAAAATGTAACTGCCTCTTTAGTGCAGTTATTCTTATAAAAGTAGTCCTATTCCCCAGTACCCCTTGCAGGCTTACATTTGCAAATGTGCTCTGTAAGCCAAGTAATTTCGATGAAATAATTTTTTCCAGTTGAGCCTCTGAGTACAAGCTCATACTCAGAAGCTGCATTGGAATAATAGAGAGTGCAGACCACATGCACAGGCCCAACTAGGAATATTTTGTCAAGCACCTGTGCAACATAGTCAGCAATTTCTTAGGAAATGTGTATGTATTTAAGAGATTTTAATGAGTGCCTCATTTCTGCACATTCACCATCTATCTGCCAACATTTGCAGTTTTATAAGTATATCCCCAAATTTAACCTTTTGCATTTTAATATACAGCAGCTAGCTATATGTATAAAAAATAAAAATCTTGGATTTTGACATATTTTATCCTTCTTAGGATTCTCAGAAAACTAGTTAGTAACTTAAAACCAACTTAGAGGAGTTTTCAATTATATACGCTTTTGGGAAAGTATCGTATTTATCGGCGTATAATACGCACCCTAATTTTCAGAGGGAAGTTTCAGGGAAAAAACATATATTTTAAATAAACAACTTTGAAGCAAATTAAGGGTCAGTGCCCATGAATATCCATCTGCAGCCTGATCAATGTCCCCAATGCAGCCTGACCAATGTCCCCAATGCAGCCTGATCAATGTCCCCAATGCAGCCTGATCAATGTCCCCAATGCAGCCTGATCAATGTCCACCTGCAGCCCATCAATGCATCATTGCAGCCTGATTAATTCTCTTTTTTTTACCCTTTCTAAGCAGCCTGAACTTCAGGAAATCACAGAGCTGTTATCTCCTGTTTACTCGGCTCTCACACACACAGTCCGACTCCGCCATCGGCATTGGACCAGCTCCTGTGATAGACAGAACACTGGTCCAATGCGAGTTGCCGAGGCGGGACTGTATGTGTGTAAGACGTGAGAGCCGAGTTAGATAGAGCCTAGTAAACAGCAGATGGCGGCATGTGGATTCCGGCGGCGCTCATCCCCCTCCTTCCCCTCCGAGGTACGCTGTCTGCGTATAACACGCACCTGTGATTTTCCCATGATTTTCAGGGGAAAAAAGTGCGTGTTATAAGCCGATAAATACGGTATTTGTTTATTATAGGTATTTATATAGCACAGACAATTTACGCAGAGATTTTGATATATTATACATCCCTATTTCAAATGAATGTTGATATTAAAAGCTTCCATTATTTCACAGTTAAAATGTTGGTTTCTGTACGTCTATATAATGACAACATGAAAAGATACATTTATTTAATAGCTTAAATTTGAATGAGAAAATTACCAAAATGTTAGTGAATATTTTCCCTTAGCACACAAAGTCTGAAAATTTGAAAAAAAATAAAAAAACAGTACAAACAAACCCCTAAGCCTATATGTGGCTCTATGAAACATACAGGGGAGATTTACAAAAAATGGTGCACACAGAATCTGGTGCAGTTGAATGAATGAATGAATGAAAAACTTATAAAGCGCGGCGCATGCGAACTGAATCGCCTCTTGTGCCTAGTAACCAGTTATTTTTGGTTATTCATGTTCTGCTCGCAGTCCCTCACATATAGTGTACCCCTGTGGAATTCGATATCTATGCTTTTACAAGGTAAAATTACTCTACCTGGGATTTCATATCATCTGGTCACTTGGGCTCTGTCACATTTAACTATATATCTTAATTCCCTTATCCTCAGTGTCAATACAGGATACTCAGTGTATTATGGAGTTTTATATCACTACTACTATTGTTATGTTTTACAGAAGCCTTTAACAGATGTCACTATGTGTATATTACACCTATCCTCCATTCCCACTGGAATTTAGCTATTATGGATGTTGTCCATGGTATTGGGGGGCTTTTTGGTGTGTTGCAGTCTTGTTACACGCTCCCTCAGTTCCCACAGCTAGCATTACCGGTGGACCTCTTGGTTCAATGAGCCAGGACATGTCTCCCTACACAGCATACCTGTTTGTAAGGATTACTATGGGATTGGTTCCATCTCTATATATGTGCAGCTTTTCTTCTGCCACATGTCAATTATTTATGAATTTTTTTGTATCACGTGCCTGCTCCTGAAGAGTGGTAATACCAAACCACGAAACGCTCAAGCTAATTATAAGCCATGGTTGTACCTATATGTTCTATATTTTTACATTATGTCCTACTTAGTTCTTGTGGTTCTAATGCCCCGTACACACCATCACTTTATGTGATGAAAAAAAACGACACTTTCTGTGAAGTAAAAAATGACGTTTTTGAAACTTCAATTTTCAAAGACGAAGTTGCCTACACACCATCGTTTTTCTCACAATGTTCTTGCAAAGTGAGGTTACGTTCACCACGTTTTTCCATTGAAGCTTGCTTCATAAGTAGCTTCTGGGCATGCGTGGATGAAAAAACGTCTTAGAAAACAACGTTTTTTGCTACACACGGTCAATTTCTGTGAAGTAAAAAGTGCACTTTTGAAAAACGACACATAAAATTGAAGCATGCTTCAATTTTTTTTGGTCGTTTTTTACAAGACATAAAATGACGTTTTCCCCCACACACAGTCAATTAAAGTGACGTTTTTAAAAACGTCATTTTTTTTCATCACATAAAGTGATGGTGTGTACGCGGCATTAGATTGAGATGCCATCACCCCAGGGTCTCTTTCTAATTATACCTATGTAGATCAGGGATTTTGGAGGCCTTTTCCACCACTGTAGTTGTTTTGCAATATTCTTACATTATATGTGCATGTGTGTATATATATATATGTTATTTTATGAGATATATACAAAACACTATAAATTAATGTTTTTTCTATGCAATTATGGTTTACTTGTATCTAATAAATATTTATTATTATAATATACTTATTGATAGTTGTTTTCCCTTGACCGTGTGCATCATATATAGTCCCAATTGTGCCCCCACCTTCCCCTTTTCCCTCCTATTTTTATTTTCTAGTAACCAATCAGCTTCTAACTTCAGCTTGTACAATTAAAGAGGAGGTCCAGCCCCGACCCCCACAATTTTTTTTTAAAGTCAGCAGCTAAAAATAGTGCAGTTGCTGACTTTTAATATATGGAGACTAAAATTATTAGGCAGGCATTGCAAGACAACTGTGTGTCTTAACATAGGTACTTATCAAATGGATGTGTTTATTATGACCATGGGGGACCTTCATTTAAGTAGACATCCATGGTGATAACAATTATGCACTCATACCTCTGAAAATACAGATCACACACAGATTCTGTTTGCATTATATAACCATGAGTATACCAAAAAACCAAAGCATCATTGCTTCTTTTGGATCCTGTTGTGAATAAATAGATACATGTTGCCCTCATTTTCAGCCCAAAACTGACAGTATACTGACAGTAGACATGTTTGCAACTAAATCAGCCATATTAGATGGTTACTCAAAAAATCTCATTACTTAAAGGGGTTGTAAAGACAAACATATTTTTCTCTTAAATTAAAGTCTGACAGTAGCTGATAAAGTAAAAAGTAATGTTTTGCATTATAGCTAGTTTGATACCTGTTGAAATCGAGCTGTTTTATTCACCTCCGTCACTCCTGAATCATTATTCTCACTGACTTCCTGGTTTGCGGTGCGCATTCATTCTTGCTACATCACGGACTAATGGGAACTACAGTTCCCATTAGGCTTAGCCTCCATGCCGGTGAGGGATAAGATAGCATCTTCACGCAGGGCTGTAGTCATAGGGAGGGGGTGAGCACATTCTGCTTTCCACCATGCAAAACGGCTCAGATGCTGGTGGAAAGCAAGAAGAGGAGTGACAGGAAATGGCATTTTCAAACCTGGATTACTGTATTTTGGAAGTCAAAAGGAAAAACGAGGTAAGTGATATTTAAATGCTCTAGCTTACAGCAATCAATTGATCTAATAAAAAACGAACCTTTAGTGTTCCTCTAATTCAAAATCATGAAATTTGACATGGTAACACACTAATGATATCTTTGCCCTGGGCCCTATGGTACTTTAAACTGCCTGCATGTAAATCTATATTAACACATGACCGCCAGAAGGATGGTTGAGTCACTAATTAGATGGTATGAATTGCAATACAGTCATATTCATTAAATTCACTGCTTATAAATCAACAGTCACTAACATTAATAAATATATATCATCTTCACTATAAGGGACCTGATTATACTGAACCACTAAAATCAGATAGCTAAATCCTCTTCTAAGACTTTAGAGTGCATATGTTTTAACAAAAATCTTACAAAAGAGCTTAAAGTGTTACTAAACCCAGGACCCTACATTCACTATATCTGGTCTTCCACCGTACACAGAACATGCTAAATAAATGTTCTCATCAGCAGTATATAGCAGTCTTGTGACTTATATTAGTGTCTGGCCAAGCACTGGTTAAAGCTTGTAGGAGGAGTTTTCATTCTCTTCTGACTGACCTATGAGGCTGCATGAATCCTGACCCTCTGTCTGGACAGTGCTGATTGGCCCTGTGCTGATCACATGCACCCCCCCCCCCAAGAAAAAAAAGAAAAAACATCAAATTGAGCATGTGCAGAGTGCCTCCAAGGTTCTGTACTATCAGGAGATGGACTGGGGACACTAAAAGAAGGGGAGGATCAGAGAAGACAGTATCAAACTGCTTTTTTACACAATGCAGAGGATTAATCCCTTAGGTTCCACAGTGAGTATAACAAGCATGCTTTACTGCGTATACAGACTGATTTACTGTTGTGGGTTTAGTAACACTTTAATCCACATTTATTATTGGTCACTAAAAACAGTATACCAACATTGTATTCCAGACCACAATCCCTAATTGTACAATAAAAACATAAAGTAACATATTCTGTTAAAATGTAGGTGTTGTTAATACAGGTGGTAATTCATACAGGTGTTACTAATGTGTCATATGAGTTTTGAATATTATATACAAGCACCTACAAATCAAATAAAAAGCAATTATTTGACCTCTGGAATTCAAAGTAGATTATTTAACCTCCCTGGCGGTATGATTCTTTCAGATGTTTGAGGCTGAAAGCGGTACAATTGTTTTGCATGGAAATTTGGCGTTTTATATTGTAGGCCTGTAATTCTTATGCCGCGTACACACCATCACTTTATGTGATGAAAAAAAATGACGTTTTTAAAAACGTCACTTTAATTGACTGTGTGTGGGGGAAAACGTCGTTTTATGTCTTGTAAAAAACGACCAAAAAAAATTGAAGCATGCTTCAATTTTATGTGTCGTTTTTCAAAAGTGCACTTTTTACTTCACAGAAATTGACCGTGTGTAGCAAAAAACGTAGTTTTCTAAGACGTTTTTTCATCCACGCATGCCCAGAAGCTACTTATGAAGCAAGCTTCAATGGTAAAACGTGGTGGAACGTAACCTCACTTTGCAAGATCATTGTGAGAAAACGATGGTGTGTAGGCAACTTCGTCTTTGAAAATTGAAGTTTCAAAAATGTCATTTTTTACTTCACAGAAAGTGTCGTTTTTTTTCATCACATAAAGTGATGGTGTGTACGCGGCATTAGGAATAACTCACTTAAATCTGTCCAAACAAGAGTCTTGTAGGTATCTGTAGACAACTGTATGTATTGTGTACTTTTACTTTTTTTAATTTCGCACCGATCTCCACCCCCGTGCGTCGTAACGTTGCAGGGAACAGAGCTCGGCGGCACTCGGGCACTGTGTGAATCGAGCAAGGAGACAGCTCGCTCACACAGCGGGGAGACATCGCAGGATCCAGGGGAAAAGGTAATTAAACTCTGCCTGTATACTGTGATGCGGTCTGGCTCGTGGTTACCGCTATTAGTACTGAAATATTACACCGAGCCAGACTCGGGAATACCGCCAGGGAGGTTAAAGGGAAGCCAGTTTTTTGAAAGTTTTTGTTTAAAGCAGAGGTTCACACAAAAAGTGAACCTCCGCTTTTTGGATCCCCCCCTCCGGTGTCACATTTGGCACCTTTCAGGGGGGAGGGGGTGCAGATACCTAAGACAGGTATTTGCACCACTTCCGGGTTCTGACTCCCACGGGAGTCCAGCCCCTTCACTACACCCCCCCTCCCCGCTGTCTTCTGGGAAACACTGTTCCCAGGAGAGAGCGGGGACCTGTGACGGCGCGCCGCGATACTCGCGCATGTGCAGTAGGGAATCGGGCAGTGGCGGCGAAAGCAGCCGAGGACCGGGCGATTGCTCAGCCTCGTCTGCTGACATCGCAGGCACGCTGGACAGGTAAGTGTCCATTTTTTTAAAATTCAGCAGCTGCCGTATTTGTAGCTGCTGGCTTTAAAAAAGAAAATTGAGTGGACCTCCGCTTTAAGTATTTAAACCCACCTACATGTGTATAGTTTGGAATTATATACTGTATGCAACTTTAGGCATAGCCATGGCTGTTTTTATGTATTTGGACAGTGCTTCCTGCCCACTATGGGTATGAATTATGACTGCCTTTTGAAATGTCCATACACATTGATTTACTAGAGGCAAATAGACTGTTCAATTTGCAAGGGAATTTCCCCTTAGCCTAATGAATTAGGTGAAACACTACTGACTTTCACCATCAAATCACATGCTAGAAAATATACTTATTTCCTTGCCTGTGATTGGGTATTCTTTTCAAAGTGATTTTTAGTTTATGTTTACTTACCTAAAGGTAGATTCCCTTGCAAAGTGAACATCCTATTTTCCTTTAGCATATTAACTCTACTACGTGAAAATAATGCTTATCTGCCACCTTCTTTGGCAATAACTGGCATGCCCATGGTTTGGCAATGATAATGGTATACATCCAGTTATTTTAGTATGACATGGAAGACACCATGCTTTTGCTGATTCTATTGCCTCTAAATGAAATGTCAGATCAGTACATTATCATTACATTTGGCCATTACCACAAGTGGCCTAATCTGTGGCTGAATGGCCTGTCAGTTGCCAAGAAAGAAAAGTCTCTGACAGCTAGGTCTACAAATCTATGATCAGGTTTGCTATTTCACTTATGACTGGTTGAAAGCAATAGACTCTATGGGGTTGATTTACTAAAACTGGAGAAACCAATCAGCTTTTAACTTCAGCTTGTTCAATTAAGCTTTGACCATATAACAAAAAATGGAAGCTGATTGGTTTCTATGTAGAGCTGCACCCCCATGGGTCTGATTTTATTAAGTGTGAAATGAGTTTGAATTCAGTGAATAAGTCTGTGTTAACTTCACATCAATTCAAACATCCAATCAAAGGCAATGGAACTCAATTTATTTTAATCTCCTCTGCACATGCCTGGATGTTTGTATGCAATTCACATTTACTAACTCAGATCCTCTGTAGCTAACCACATGTGTCTCAGTAGGCTGACTATACCTTCTGATTTAAAGAAGCCCGTAAAGGAAACATTTTACAAATTTATATATATATATTAGGGCTGCGGAAATTAACGATTAATTGTTCGATTAATCGTTAATTTCGTTGATCGATTAAAATAATTTTGATCGTCGACAATCCGCGGAGTGAGCTCGCCCATAGGAAAGGTCGCGGCTTCGGCAGATGTGTATCTTACAGCATGGGGGCAGATGTGTATCTTTCTGCATGGGGGCAGATGTGTATCTTACAGCATGGGGGCAGATGTGTATATTACAGCATGGGGGCAGGTGTGTATATTACAGCATGGGGGCAGATGTGTATCTTAAAGCATGGGGGCAGATGTGTATCTTAAAGCATGGGGGCAGATGTGTATCTTAAAGCATGGGGGCAGATGTGTATCTTACAGCATGGGGGCAGATGTGTATCTTTCAGCATGGGGGCAGATGTGTATCTTAAAGCATGGAGGCGGATGTGTATCTAGAAGCATGGGGGCAGATGTGTATATTACAGCATGGGGGCAGATGTGTAGCTTAAAGCATGGGGGCAGATGTGTATCTTAAAGCATGGGAGCAGATGTGTATCTTAAAGCATGGGGGCAGATGTGTATATTACAGCATGGGGCAGATGTGTATATTACAGCATGGGGGCAAATGTGTATCTTAAAGCATGGGGGCAGATGTGTATCTTAAAGCATGGGGGCAGATGTGTATATTAAAGCATGGGGGCAGATGTGTATCTTAAAGCATGGGGGCAGATGTGTATCTTAAAGCATGGGAGCAGATGTGTATCTTAAAGCATGGGGGCAGATGTGTATATTACAGCATGGGGGCAGATGTGTATATTACAGCATGGGGGCAGATGTGCATATTACAGCATGGGGGCAGATGTGTATCTTAAAGCATGGGGGCAGATGTGTATCTTAAAGCATGGGGGCAGATGTGTATCTTAAAGCATGGGGGCAGATGTGTATCTTAAAGCATGGGAGCAGATGCTGTAATATACACATCTGCCCCCCCATGCTGTAATATACACATCTGCCCCCATACTGCAAGAATATACACATCTGCCCCCATGCTGTAATATACACATCTGCCCCCATACTGCAAGAATATACAAATCTGCCCCCATGCTGTAATGCAAGGAGATCAGCTAAAAGTAGTTGTATCTGTATGTGCGTTAATTAATCGAAATTAGTTGATTAATCGATTAAAAAAAAAAAACATTAATCGAACTCAAAAATTTTAATCAGTAACAGCCCTAATATATATATATATATATATATATATATATATATATATATATATATATATATATATATATATATATATATATATATATATATATATATATATATATAAACATTAATGGAATTAACCAACTACAAGCATGCAATGTTTTTTTTTTACTAAAGGCAAATCCTTTTTGCACTACAAGTGCAAAGTACAAAGTGCACTTGAAATGGCACTGAAAGTGCACTTGGAAGTGCAGTTGCTGTAAATCTGAGGGGTAGATCTGAAATGAGGGGAAGCTCTGCTTATTTTATTATCCAATCATGTGCAAGCTAAAATGCTGTTTTTTATCTTCTTTGAATGTCCCCCTCGGATCTACAGTGACTGCACTTCCAAGTGCACTTTCAGTTAAATTTCAAGTGCACTTTGCACTTGTATTTTGCACTTGTAATGCAAAGAGGATTTGCCTTTAGTAAATAACCCCAAAGTGTCACATCAAAAAACTTTTGGTCAAATGTTGAAATAGTAGGTCAAGACATGTATTGGCTGAAAATATGCTATAGGTTTGTTGTATTATGGTAGTGCAGATGGAGTCAACAAGGCAGTAATATCCAGCGACCAATCAAATTTCACATTCAAGAAGTCATTTCAATATGAATGTGACTCTGAATGGTTGTTAGAGGTTATTGCACTTTGCACAATACTCAATGACATTTAATAATCCATCCAAGATTTGAACATCATATAAGCAACCTTAAAGCGGTAGTTCACCCTGACCCACATGATGTTACCATCGAGACAGGCATTGTAGCGCGAGCTACAGTATGCCTGTCCCGATTTTTTTAACCCCGTACTCACCTCGTAGTCGTCCATCGTAGATTCCGGCTCCCGCGGGGAATGGGCGTGCCTATGGAGAGGGAGGATGATTGACGGCCGGCCCTGGCACGTCACTCTCCCCGAAGACAGCCGGAGTAGGTCTCGGCTCTTCACGGCGCGTGCGCACAGGCTATGCGCACGCGTCGTGAAGACCAAACCTATTTCGGCTATTTCCGGAGAAGCGTGACGCGCCAGAGCCGGCCGTCAATCATCCTCCGTCTCCAGAGGCACGCCCATTCCCCGGTATCTTCGATGGACGACTACAAGGTGAGTATGGGGGGAAAAAATTCGGGACAGGCATACTGTAGCTCGCGCTACAGTGCCTGATTTAAAGGTAAAAGAAATTTTTTTTTTTTTTTTCCTGTCGATAGGGTGAACCCCCGCTTTAAGTCTGTTACCTGCAGATAGATATGGATAACTCTCTAATTTGTCATTCCTTACTTTAAAGCTTGACACCTTTAAAAATGTTTTATAAAATCAGCAGGAGTTTCATTCATTATTTCATTGAGAAAATACTCATTTTAGCACAGATAGCTGACCTGCATGTCATTTGCCTTCAGCAAAACCCCTGTATGGTCATGCCTACCTAGCAATCTGAACATTCACAGAGTTTCATTTGTTGTAATAATGGTTAGATGATACATTCTACAACTGGTTTACAGAACTTGGCAACAATTACACAGCTTTTTCAGAACTTAAAGTATGCTAAACACTGGTAGTATAAAATATAACAAAAGAAATGTAAACTAAATACAAATACATACACTAAAGTAATAAATCTTTTCAAGACAAGTGAGGAATTTAACAGCATTCTAAGAATTTCTCGTTTGTCTTAGGTACACTTGACCTTGACATATATCTGTTTCAACACCAAACAGTTCCCAAAATGTAAGTCACAGGGATGCTGCCTGCTCAAAGGCTACTGTAACTACTTAAAAGACACACATCACAAAAAAAGATGCAGGGCCATTATATAAACATAAAAAGAAATGAAGATAATCTGTAGCAATGAATGATCCACATTTCAAGCTATGGATCTTCAGTTGTCTGTATAGGCATACAAGATGCAGTTGCAGTAGACAAGAGTACACACAGACACTGATACCAAACAGAAGCTTTGAACCTACCTGTGCAGATCTTACATGACACGATACACAAGAACAGATAGACAAGGCAGCGGTTGCAGTGCAGTCCCATCCCTTTTTCTTGCCCCATCCACTTAATGGTCTAAACACATGGAGCAGACGCTGAAAATGCCTTAAATCTGCCAATGTGTGTTGCTTGCTTTCCCTAGTTTTTTTCCAGCAAAGTTAGTGAATCACTGCCCAGGGAACAACTTTGCTTTTTTTTTTTCTTTCCACCGTCGCCTGTGTGGATTTATTGAAGGGGGGCAAAAAAGGGAAAATTATGACTTTGGGATCAAATATTCCTTCAGCAGTAAAAGACTGTTTTTTTTTTTGTTATTTTTTTTTTTAAGTGTTATTGGTGCAAATAAGATCCCTTTATAAGTACAATCAAGCATGAGCTTCTTACTAAAAGGAGCCCACTGGATTGGGAGGCAGATGAAAGTAAAAAGAGTTTCTGTGCAGGAAGGGAGAAATATAAAGCAGCTGCAAAGCAGACAAAAGAGGGAAAGAGATCAGATCTCCCTTGCACTCACACACATGCACATGCTGTTCTGAATACTGCACACATTATCTCTGCCTCACACAGCTATAAGAGCAGCAGGAGGGGAGGAGAAGAAGTAGGGAGAGAGCTGTAACTAACTAGGTGGCTATACAAGCGTAGACATTCAAAGAGGAGGGGGGCTTTCCTTTGCCAATGAAAGCTGATTGGCTGCTAGCAATAAATTATTTGCATAGACTGCACGTGAAAGAGAAGCAGGTAAGGGGAGTAGTGGAATGCGTGATGCATGTAACTCTACAAGTCTACCACACAATAGTAAAAGATTAGTCAACGCTACAATATTTACTTGATGCTTTTTTGAGCATCTCATCTAAAATGTTACATCAGCTTGAGGTCTCTATTAATGGATGTTCATATTCAACCTACTGAATCTTTTCTAGGGATGGATTCACAAGATCTGGTAAATATAAACTTGACTAGGCACAGTATGTGTATGTTTTTAACAATAGTTCATAATAATAACATTAAAAGTCTTACATCGCCCAAAAAAACACTACCAGCCCAGTGCTTTATAGAAGAATTCCAGGCATGGATATTTTATTCATAGTTACATTGGTTCGCCTTGTAACTAGGTATATACCATGTCAAACAAAACCAAAGAAAATTCCCAACTTACCGACCAGTCTGCAACCAACCAAATTATCCTGTCTAACATTGTGCAGTAAAAACAGAGGTTTAGTTTGCACACACTTGCAAATACATGCATAAGCTGCAGAACCACTTTATGTCACCCCAATGTTATCGGCAGTCCCCATTCTAAATTTTGAGAGCCTCCACAGTGGAAGCACATGCTTTATAATAGATAGACAGAGGACAGGTGAGACCAAGTGAGAAAACATGGCTACACACCAATATCTATCCAACAGGTTTGTTGAAAGGCTGCCACCAGGACTGAAACAACAACAAAACTTGTTTTAGCCCTGGTTCACATTGATGCTACTTTGAAATCACTCCCTTTCACAAGCGGTGGTCTCAGCGGGGGCATCAATGGTTCCAAGAAACTATGAGATACGCAATTGAACGACCAAAACATACAGGGATATACAAGGTAATACTGACATATAATCACACACATAGGTTGGACTTGATGGACTTGTGTCTTTTTTCAACCTCACCTACTATGTAACCATAGGCGTGCGCAAGGGGTGTGGGCACACACTAATCCTGGGGTTGGCAACCTGTTAATGTTTGGCAGGTGACAGGTAATCCACAATCCTTCCTTGCCGACCCTCAGAACCTGGACAGGAGAGGTGGAGGGGGTGGAATTTTGTGTAACCGACCTGTATTTTCCTCCTGCAGCAGCTGAAAGTAGGCTTCTCCTCCTCTCTACTTTGTCAATATTCAGCTGCCACAGGAGGAAAATATAGGGGATTGGTACTAATATATGCCACCCCTCCTTTCCCTGTTCCTCTTTCTTCTGTTGCCCGAGTCCCGCATGTGCTCCCTTGCTCCCCCTTTTTCCTATTGTTTCAGAATGGAGAGCGTATATTGAGCGTATATTGATCGGTTTGCGCAAAAGTTACACCGTCTACAAACTTTCAGATTTTTTTTTTACTAGTAACGGCTGCAATCAGTGACTTATAGTGGGACTGCGATATTGCGGCAGACAAATCAGACACCTAACTGACACTTTGACCCTTTTTTGGGGACCAGTGACATTATTACAGGGATCAGTGCTAAAAATATGCACTGTCATTGTACTAATGACACTGGCAGGGAAGGGGTTAACATTAGGCCTGATCAAAGGGTTACATTTGTGCATAGGGAGTGTTTACTAACTGTGGGGGAGGTGTTTTTACTGCTTGAAGACATGGATCAGTGTTCCTGTACATGCAGAATGACAGTCTGCCTTGTTTACATAGAGTACCAAATGAGTGGCAGGTCCCAGAGGACATCGAGTCCACGGGACCCGTTAATCGGCTCCCGTTGTGTAAAATCACAGCGGGCGTGAGCTGCCATTGGTGCGCACTCGTGCTCAAAAGCCAATAATGCAGAATCACGTATTTATATATATATATATATATATATATATATATATATATATATACGTCATTCTGTGCAGAGCGGCCGCCCTGTGGCAGTAGATCTGCTATAGGGTGGTCAAGAACTGGTTAAAGGCACAGGGGCACACTGGAACCCCCAGCATATAGCACAATGGCAATGAAGGTGCGTCCCCTCACCAGTATTCCAACAGTACAAACAAATTGCCACTGCCCCCACCTATAGCTGGTCTTTGCAACAAGGAGCACATGCAAGGGTGATGTATGTCAATGTGCTTCCACTAAACCCCTGTTTTTAACACATACTGTTATTCTGTCTAAAGACAGGGTTTTAGTTTGCACACATTTGCAAATACATGCGTAAGCTGCAGAGCAACTTCACGGCACCCCAAGATTATCTGCAGTCCTAAATCTACATTTTGAGAGCCTCCACAGTGGAAGCACATGCTTTATAATGGATAGGCAGATGGCAAGTGAGCCTGGAGGGAGCCCACTCCTCCTTAAAGGCACAGGGGCACACTGGACACCCAGCATAAAGCACAATGGCAGCAAAGGTGTCCAGTGCATCCCCTCACTAGCAGTAGCATCCCGTCCATTACGGAAACCCGTGACCACCCCCATATTCATGTGTCCGGCCCCTTTAGTGACCAGATTTGTTTAAGCACCTAATTAGAGCCAGAGATTTTAATAGGCTTCAAAATAGGGTGGGCTCGGGCCGCAGAGTATACGTCTGGAGCCCACCTAGGTGTGTTGCGACAGCGAATGACTATTCGCTGTTGCAACACTGATCCTCCTCCCGGCTAATCGGGAAGCAGGTATGAAACCCATTTCCAGATTTACCAAAACATCAGGCAATCCTTGTGGAAAAAAAACAAAAATAAATTCTGTGCTTCCCTAAAACCTCTATATGGGCAGCCAACACAACAAATGGATATTTGTAATGAACTAGATAAATAAAAGTGCAGCGCCTGTGGAAAACTCCTATAGCAGGAGTTTATAAACAATCATAAAGTGACAATAAACAAATTCAAACGTATCACCGTGAATAAGTGATCAACAACTTAATATACGTGACATATATATATAAGTGTCCATACAAGTGGAAGAAATCCGATTAGGACAATCTTGTGGTATAAATGTGGAAAATTTCCTTTCAGAGGATATACCACAAGATTGTCCTAATCGGATTTCTTCCACTTGTATGGACACTTATATATATGTCACATATATTAAGTTGGCAGAGAGAAGACACACCGTGGAAGCTGCTACAGGAGAGGACACCGGAGCAGCTTTCTCAGAGCCCACCACGCTGCAAGATGGCTGCATCAGCTCCGACTGCTGCACTCACGCCCGAATCCAGGGTAAGGACAGTGGGTGGTGGTAGGGGGTGTTAGTGCCGTGCCATGCCTGGGGGGGGGGAATAGGTGGCAGTTGTGCTATTGCCGCTCCAAAGTGAGTCCTGGAAGTGGTGGTTTGGCTCCCATAGAGCCCTGATCTCAACATCATTGAGTCTGTCTGGGATTACATGAAGAGACAGAAGGATTTGAGGCAGCCTACATCCATAGAAGATCTGAGGTTAGTTCTCCAAGATGTTCGGATCAACCTACCTGCCGAGTTCCTTCAAAAACTGTGTGCAAGTATACCTAGAATAATTCATGAATTAATGCTATTTTGAAGGCAAAACATTGATTTGATTCAGATTTCTCTTCTGTTTATTTACTTTCCATTTTGTTAATTGACAATAATAAAATATTAACACTTCTATTTCTGAAAGCATTCCTAATTTACAGCATTTTTTTTCACACATGCCCAAGACTTTTACACAGTACTGTATATTGAGTGATTCTACACAAATCTGATAGATTGTGTTTTTCTACTAAGAAGAAATTATAATGTAGGACTCCATAAATTCACTTTTTAATTGGGTAGCTACTAGATAAAAATTGCTACCTGGTTATTTGCAACAAAATCCCATGTCATCATTGTAATGAACCCACTACTCTCATCAGGATGCTTTTATAAACAGGCCAATGCTTTTAGAAACAGGAGCACCATTTTTTACTGGTCAAACTAAATTTCAGGTTCAGGTCAGACCCCCCTATTCCCCACCCCACTCCTATCTAGCAGGAAGCTAGCAAGGAGATGGCTGCTAGATAATCGGTGCTTGATTCAACACCAAGCACTTGTCCAAGACAAGTGAAGGCATGGGAAACCTAAGGGTTCTGTGGGGTTCTTCTCCAGTTAGGTTGTCAAGTCATGGCATGCAGTTTCTAGCTTGAACATCCATAATCTAAAGAACTAAAATTCCCAGCAAATGTTTAATATTTTACCCATAATTTATAGCCGATTATTAACTAAATTCCAGAATGGGGTTTCTAGCTCTCCGAAGACCTTCAATGGCAGAAAAAATACAGGTCCCTGCATTCTACCTATCCTTCCCCTCAAATAATGAAAACAATACAAGTCCTAGCATACCATTTTTCCTTTGATGTACAATATTGCCAACCTGGTCACCTGGTAGACATCCACCTGAAGAGGAGCTCAAAAAGTTATGCCAGCTCAGCAGAAAACTGAGACTGCATAGGTAATTAATTGACCTCAGTTACAGCACTCTTAAGTCTTAACTCAATGTGTTGAAATATGATTGTCAGCAAACAAGTCTATTTCTCAGTACCAAGAAGTAAAAATTGCCTATTTGTTCCTAGTCTAAAGAATACCACATTCAGACTAAGCTGTCTGTTATTTTTATTTAACTGCCTAATTGTAAGTGGACCACACTACATTTGACCTGCTTTTTTCACCATAGTTGGGTAACAATAGTTCCTGTTTTCTGATTGGTGCTTGACTACTGACCCAGTTAGATAAAGGTTTAGCTTCCCCTGTTCTAGGCCATTATTCTGAAGATGTAGGGAGAAACTGGGCTTTACTCCTTAGGAAAAGAAGAAAACCATGTGGTCCAGGAAGTGAGAGATGTAATGGACATTTCAGTCATTTGCCATAACTCAGTAGTGTTGGAAAGGAATGCTTTGCAATTGCTGAATGACCTGTAAAGTGTGCACTTCATTACTCTAACATAAAATTGAAAGAAAACTGAGCTGGTGTCTATGAATAGTGCTTTCTAGTGTGTCAAGACTACATACTTTCCTTATACTCATATACAAACCTAATCCTATATAAAAATTATAATTTGCTTGTTTTATTTGACAGAACCAGCTGGGCATATTGTTTATAAGACAAGAAGAATCCACTGCTCCCTTCTATAATGATATAGAAGATTATACACACTTTTATATAATTGCCTTTAAATAGACTCAAACCTATTTCACATATATACTGTACAATGCTTATATAACTTAAATGTTTTTTTTTTTGAAAAGCCTATGGCGTGTGAACACACCCAAAAAACTCCACCGGTGCAGAAAAAATGTGCACACACATAAAGAGTGTTCACAAAAACGTGCAGACGGGTGCAACGTCAAGTGGTCCTCCTGTGAAGAGGGACCCAAACCCTGATCCCCCGGGGCGTTAGGCTCCAGACGGGGACTGAGGTACTGTGGTCCGAGCAACCGAAGCCGACACGGACCCAACTTCCTCGGAGGGACTGCCGAAACAGAACCCTCCCAGTACTAGGTGGAGCTCCCCCGAAGGGAGACCCCATGAGAGCAGGCGAACTAAGCCAGAAGGCCATGTCCACCCACTCCCAAGACGTTCAGGGCTGGCCCGAGGACCCGCACCCTACTAATCACACAGTGACAAAACGTGCACAACAAAAAAAGACAAAAAAGTGACAAACACAGGCTTAAATAAAATAAAGTGGGGGAAGGGATAGTGGAGAGGAGAGTGAAAGAAGTGGCCATTGTGGTGAAACAATGACCAGGCCCTCCGGCCAGGAATAAAAAATTCCTCCGGTCCTAGCCAAAAGGCCCGGCCCAGGAGGCAGGTGCTAAAAAAAGCGTGTATCTGGTGCAGTGACCGTGGTATCCTTCAATCAATGTGTCCCTCACACACAGTGATCTTCAGATACCCCTGGACTGCCACTCCAGGGGCACATGCACCATAGGCTTTTCGTTCCATATCCGACCCCCCAACCGGCCAGTGCAGCCCTCCACCCCTGCCAGCCAACCCAGCGGATTTGCATGGTGCTGCCCCGTCTTATCCCAGGGCATTACCAGCTCCTCCTACCGGATCGCCGCTGACAGAGATAGCACTTACACCAGCCAGCCAGAAGGCCAGACTAGAACTCGGCAAAAAGACCAAGACCAAGCACAGCACCCATCCTCACCAGGAGCACCCTTCCAGATGGCTCAGACTCAACCATGGGCCGGCCCCCAGTATTCTTTTGGGCAGCACAGCGTAGTCCCTGCTGAAACCATCCTTCCAGGTGCAATGACGTCATTGGATTGCATCCACCCTCCCCATGTAGGAGGTGCTTCAGCGCTCCGCTGACAACTGATAAGGACAGATACCACACCCAGTCCCAGCCAAAAGGCCGAGAAGCGGCAGGGAAGACAACCACGATCAGCACGGCCTAGAGTGTGCAATAGCCGTGCCTCGCCCTGGGAGAACCGCCTTCATGATCATGGTGTCTCCCCTGCCAGGTAAGTATATAACTTAAATGTGCTATATTAAAAGCACGGGCTTGAATCGTAATTA
Organism: Rana temporaria; assembly: GCF_905171775.1. Lineage (NCBI taxonomy): Eukaryota > Metazoa > Chordata > Amphibia > Anura > Ranidae > Rana > Rana temporaria. Next base: position 160,157,191 of record NC_053489.1, on the reverse strand, counting down.
TTATTATTATTATACAGGATTTATATAGCGCCAACAGTTTGCACAACGCTTTACAATTTAGGGAGACACTACACCAACAGTACAATTCAAACAGGAGGGTTGAAGGAGCCATGCTCCTGCGGGCTTACAATCTAAGAGGGAGGTGTGTTGCGACAGCGAATGACTATTCGCTGTTGCAACACTGATCCTCCTCCCGGCTAATCGGGAAGCAGGTATGAAACCCATTTCCAGATTTACCAAAACATCAGGCAATCCTTGTGGAAAAAAAACAAAAATAAATTCTGTGCTTCCCTAAAACCTCTATATGGGCAGCCAACACAACAAATGGATATTTGTAATGAACTAGATAAATAAAAGTGCAGCGCCTGTGGAAAACTCCTATAGCAGGAGTTTATAAACAATCATAAAGTGACAATAAACAAATTCAAACGTATCACCGTGAATAAGTGATCAACAACTTAATATACGTGACATATATATATAAGTGTCCATACAAGTGGAAGAAATCCGATTAGGACAATCTTGTGGTATAAATGTGGAAAATTTCCTTTCAGAGGATATACCACAAGATTGTCCTAATCGGATTTCTTCCACTTGTATGGACACTTATATATATGTCACATATATTAAGTTGGCAGAGAGAAGACGCACCGTGGAAGCTGCTACAGGAGAGGACACCGGAGCAGCTTTCTCAGAGCCCACCACGCTGCAAGATGGCTGCATCAGCTCCGACTGCTGCACTCACGCCCGAATCCAGGGTAAGGACAGTGGGTGGTGGTAGGGGGTGTTAGTGCCGTGCCATGCCTGGGGGGGGGAATAGGTGGCAGTTGTGCTATTGCCGCTCCAAAGTGAGTCCTGGAAGTGGTGGTTTGGCTCCCATAGAGCCCTGATCTCAACATCATTGAGTCTGTCTGGGATTACATGAAGAGACAGAAGGATTTGAGGCAGCCTACATCCACAGAAGATCTGAGGTTAGTTCTCCAAGATGTTCGGATCAACCTACCTGCCGAGTTCCTTCAAAAACTGTGTGCAAGTATACCTAGAATAATTCATGAATTAATGCTATTTTGAAGGCAAAACATTGATTTGATTCAGATTTCTCTTCTGTTTATTTACTTTCCATTTTGTTAATTGACAATAATAAAATATTAACACTTCTATTTCTGAAAGCATTCCTAATTTACAGCATTTTTTTTCACACATGCCCAAGACTTTTACACAGTACTGTATATTGAGTGATTCTACACAAATCTGATAGATTGTGTTTTTCTACTAAGAAGAAATTATAATGTAGGACTCCATAAATTCACTTTTTAATTGGGTAGCTACTAGATAAAAATTGCTACCTGGTTATTTGCAACAAAATCCCATGTCATCATTGTAATGAACCCACTACTCTCATCAGGATGCTTTTATAAACAGGCCAATGCTTTTAGAAACAGGAGCACCATTTTTTACTGGTCAAACTAAATTTCAGGTTCAGGTCAGACCCCCCTATTCCCCACCCCACTCCTATCTAGCAGGAAGCTAGCAAGGAGATGGCTGCTAGATAATCGGTGCTTGATTCAACACCAAGCACTTGTCCAAGACAAGTGAAGGCATGGGAAACCTAAGGGTTCTGTGGGGTTCTTCTCCAGTTAGGTTGTCAAGTCATGGCATGCAGTTTCTAGCTTGAACATCCATAATCTAAAGAACTAAAATTCCCAGCAAATGTTTAATATTTTACCCATAATTTATAGCCGATTATTAACTAAATTCCAGAATGGGGTTTCTAGCTCTCCGAAGACCTTCAATGGCAGAAAAAATACAGGTCCCTGCATTCTACCTATCCTTCCCCTCAAATAATGAAAACAATACAAGTCCTAGCATACCATTTTTCCTTTGATGTACAATATTGCCAACCTGGTCACCTGGTAGACATCCACCTGAAGAGGAGCTCAAAAAGTTATGCCAGCTCAGCAGAAAACTGAGACTGCATAGGTAATTAATTGACCTCAGTTACAGCACTCTTAAGTCTTAACTCAATGTGTTGAAATATGATTGTCAGCAAACAAGTCTATTTCTCAGTACCAAGAAGTAAAAATTGCCTATTTGTTCCTAGTCTAAAGAATACCACATTCAGACTAAGCTGTCTGTTATTTTTATTTAACTGCCTAATTGTAAGTGGACCACACTACATTTGACCTGCTTTTTTCACCATAGTTGGGTAACAATAGTTCCTGTTTTCTGATTGGTGCTTGACTACTGACCCAGTTAGATAAAGGTTTAGCTTCCCCTGTTCTAGGCCATTATTCTGAAGATGTAGGGAGAAACTGGGCTTTACTCCTTAGGAAAAGAAGAAAACCATGTGGTCCAGGAAGTGAGAGATGTAATGGACATTTCAGTCATTTGCCATAACTCAGTAGTGTTGGAAAGGAATGCTTTGCAATTGCTGAATGACCTGTAAAGTGTGCACTTCATTACTCTAACATAAAATTGAAAGAAAACTGAGCTGGTGTCTATGAATAGTGCTTTCTAGTGTGTCAAGACTACATACTTTCCTTATACTCATATACAAACCTAATCCTATATAAAAATTATAATTTGCTTGTTTTATTTGACAGAACCAGCTGGGCATATTGTTTATAAGACAAGAAGAATCCACTGCTCCCTTCTATAATGATATAGAAGATTATACACACTTTTATATAATTGCCTTTAAATAGACTCAAACCTATTTCACATATATACTGTACAATGCTTATATAACTTAAATGTTTTTTTTTTTGAAAAGCCTATGGCGTGTGAACACACCCAAAAAACTCCACCGGTGCAGAAAAAATGTGCACACACATAAAGAGTGTTCACAAAAACGTGCAGACGGGTGCAACGTCAAGTGGTCCTCCTGTGAAGAGGGACCCAAACCCTGATCCCCCGGGGCGTTAGGCTCCAGACGGGGACTGAGGTACTGTGGTCCGAGCAACCGAAGCCGACACGGACCCAACTTCCTCGGAGGGACTGCCGAAACAGAACCCTCCCAGTACTAGGTGGAGCTCCCCCGAAGGGAGACCCCATGAGAGCAGGCGAACTAAGCCAGAAGGCCATGTCCACCCACTCCCAAGACGTTCAGGGCTGGCCCGAGGACCCGCACCCTACTAATCACACAGTGACAAAACGTGCACAACAAAAAAAGACAAAAAAGTGACAAACACAGGCTTAAATAAAATAAAGTGGGGGAAGGGATAGTGGAGAGGAGAGTGAAAGAAGTGGCCATTGTGGTGAAACAATGACCAGGCCCTCCGGCCAGGAATAAAAAATTCCTCCGGTCCTAGCCAAAAGGCCCGGCCCAGGAGGCAGGTGCTAAAAAAAGCGTGTATCTGGTGCAGTGACCGTGGTATCCTTCAATCAATGTGTCCCTCACACACAGTGATCTTCAGATACCCCTGGACTGCCACTCCAGGGGCACATGCACCATAGGCTTTTCGTTCCATATCCGACCCCCCAACCGGCCAGTGCAGCCCTCCACCCCTGCCAGCCAACCCAGCGGATTTGCATGGTGCTGCCCCGTCTTATCCCAGGGCATTACCAGCTCCTCCTACCGGATCGCTGACAGAGATAGCACTTACACCAGCCAGCCAGAAGGCCAGACTAGAACTCGGCAAAAAGACCAAGACCAAGCACAGCACCCATCCTCACCAGGAGCACCCTTCCAGATGGCTCAGACTCAACCATGGGCCGGCCCCCAGTATTCTTTTGGGCAGCACAGCGTAGTCCCTGCTGAAACCATCCTTCCAGGTGCAATGACGTCATTGGATTGCATCCACCCTCCCCATGTAGGAGGTGCTTCAGCGCTCCGCTGACAACTGATAAGGACAGATACCACACCCAGTCCCAGCCAAAAGGCCGAGAAGCGGCAGGGAAGACAACCACGATCAGCACGGCCTAGAGTGTGCAATAGCCGTGCCTCGCCCTGGGAGAACCGCCTTCATGATCATGGTGTCTCCCCTGCCAGGTAAGTATATAACTTAAATGTGCTATATTAAAAGCACGGGCTTGAATCGTAATTATTATTATTATTATACAGGATTTATATAGCGCCAACAGTTTGCACAACGCTTTACAATTTAGGGAGACACTACACCAACAGTACAATTCAAACAGGAGGGTTGAAGGAGCCATGCTCCTGCGGGCTTACAATCTAAGAGGGAGAGGCTGTTGAAACAAAAGTTAGGGACTGTGAGGGATGAGCTGATGAGGGGAGTAAAACGATTTGGTTGTTAGCTGGAGGTAGGATAGACCACACTGAAGAGATGAGTTTTTAGGGATCGCCTAAAAGTGGACAGAGTAGGAGATAGCCGGACCGATTGGGGTAGTGTGTTCCAGAGGATGGGAGAGGCTTTGGGGAAGTCCTGGATGATGAGAATGGGAGGAGGAGACAAGGGAGGTAGAGAGCATAAGGTCTTGGGAGGAACGGAAAGGACGGTTTGGGTGATAAGGTTGGTGATGTAGCTCAGAGGAAAATTGTGAATGGCTTTGTATGTTATTCTTAGGGTTTTGAATTGTATTCGTTGAGCAATGGGAAGCCAGTGGAGGTATTGGCAGAGAGGAGTGGCAGACACTGAACAGTTGGTAAGGTGGATGAGACTGAAGAGGGGATAGCTTGCGGAGAGGAAAGCCATTGAGGAGGGAGTTTCAGTAATCAGAGAGATAACAAGGGAGTGAATAAGTTGCTTAGTGGTCTCGATGGTTAGAAAGGGGCGTATATGCTTTATAACTGGCATACTAGCACAGGGAATACCAATCCATTTCATAAATTAATGCTCAGTTCTAGAGAAAGCCTGGCAGAGAATTGGATCATGCTAAATCTCCCATTTGGCATTAGACTCATGTCTGGAAATGGAGACTGTAATTAGGTAACTAGCCCCATTCAGACATTGCCACACACAGGTCAGCAAGTAGAATTTTGTGCATTTTGGTGCGGCAGTCCAATCATTTTTAATTAATATGTAACCCTTATGCCGCATACACACGATCTGGCTTTTGCCCGGCCAAATCTCATTGGAATTCCATCGGAGAAAAATAGAACATGTTCTATATCTAAACTCTGATGGAATTCATCGGAATTTCCAATGAAAAAACTCAGATGGGGCTACACACGATCGGAATATCCAATGGAAAAGTTCAGTCGTACAAGGCATTACTCTCACTTCAAAAAATATGTCAAAACAATATTGTCCATATATACGTACTTTTTAACAAGTTTTCAATAGTGTTTTAGTCTTGCGGTAGGTAGAGGTATTTAAACTGTTTGTAATATCTCAAGGTTTTTTATCTTCATGCATTCTATGCATGAAGATAAGAAACCTTCTGTGTGCAGCAGCCCCCAGCCCCCTTAATACTTGCCTGAGCCCCATATGGATCCAGCAATGTTCATGAGAGCAGCGGCTCTCCTGGGTCCCTTCCTTCTCATCGACTGAGACAATCACAGCCAGTGAGCCAATGAGGAGAGAGTGGGGGCAGGGCTGAGCGGTGCTCCATGTGTTATATTTTATGAAATATATAATATTAGTTTTGCATTATTATAATAATGTGTTGTATGATATCATAATATGATATCAACATATGAGTAAAACATTTAGAATTTTTTTTCATTGCATTAATATTGTATTTCTCCATTTTATTGAGCAACATAGCATCAATAACTCTGCACTGCTCTATAATGTAAGCAGAATGATACATTTAAAGCACCACTTCTGTCTTTAGTCTTCTGGGTGGAATGATGCACTGCATACTGTGAGTGCGAGGCATCAAGTATTCACCTTCAGAGGGGGTGTCACCATGACATCCTGCACTCCCAGTACTCTCAATGCGGAATGATGCGCTGACATCATGTGTGTGTGCCTTCTATGGCAAAAGATCTGAAGACAATGCCTGGAGACATCTGGATAAGGTAAGTAAGATAAGTAAAAAAAAAAAAAGCATAGAAACAGACAAAGGAGTCTAAAGTGGGTTAAGGGGGTTTCTAGGGGATGGGGACCTAAAAGCTGGAATTTGGCTTTGGGTTCCTTCACCTGAGGGAGCTTACAAAAGTTCCTATCACTGTTATAAAGAAAAAAAACACAAATTTATATAATCCAGTTAATATAAATTATGTTTTTTGTGTTGTGAAAGTGACCTGTAGCATCCAAAGCAAATAACTCCTAGCTGAAACTGAAACGGCACCCAGTGTTGCAATGCTCTAGTGCTAACCACTTAGTCACAGCTTATTATCTTGTTATTTCCATGTACTATAGCATATGCATTTTGCATTTCCGACATTCACTGAACAGGCATACTTTTCCTTTAATATGTAAAATTGATTGAAATGATATTCATTTTTTGTGACATATAATGTTACAAATGAATCTTTCTGTAGGCTAGACTTACTTAGTCATACAAAGTTTCAGGCATACTTTTAAAAACTTGCAAAGTTCTTTTTAGCATTTAAATACATTTACAAACCCTAATGTTTCCATCATGAAAATTTATCAAATCATTTCAAGGCAATGGTGGAATAGCTAGGTGAAATTCTATAAACCGCAACTGCATTCCACCTGCTTTCTGCATCAAGTGAATATCCTATACTGTAGTCCACAAAGTTTAACCACATCTTTTCTGAAGTTGACGCTTTACATATTTTGCTTATATAGCAATTAATACATCTCAGATTATTGCAAGACCACAGTATTATGCTATTTTATTTAGCAAGTAAGAAACGTGACATATACATTTGTACAATATAATGACATCAAAATAATGCAACCAAACCAAATACTGGTTTGGTATTTGTTTTTGATTCAGTTTGTGTAGGTATTAAAAAGCTGTCCATCTAAAAGTAAATGTCAGGATTGTAGTGGGGATTGTCTGCTTAGTAGTCTGATGGGCAACAAGAGGAATAACAGGTGGGAGAAGAGAAAGGATGTGATGGGGAATTGGTAAGCACTGCACAATAGTGTCCTCTAGGCACAGGTGTCAAACACAAGGCCCCCGGTCCGAATCCGGCCCTCCAGGCCATTTCATGTGGCCCTCACACCTCTCCTGCAGCTGCAGGAGAGCTTCAGCCATCCTCTGGTCCTACTTCAGACCCTTAAGCCCTGTACACACGATCAGATATCAGATGGAATCTAATCCGATGGATTTTTCATCGGATATCAGATGAAGCTGACTTTCATCAGTCTTGCCTACACACCATCGGTCAAAAATCCGACCGTGTCCAACACGGTGATGTAAAACACTACGACATGCTGAGAAAAATTAAGTTAAATGCTTCCGAGCAACTTGATTCTGAGCATGCGTGGATTTTTGACCGATGGACTTCCACACAGACAATCGTTTTTTTCTATTGGTTTTTTATCCATAGGAGAATTTTTTTCACCAATGGAAAATAAACCGATGGGGCTCACACACGATAGGTTTGTCCGATGAATTGTAAATTGTATTTACCTAAGGGTGTCCTGTGCCCTAAACTCTCTCTCCCCACCGTTCCTGTTAAGGGAAATAAAACTCTCTTTGTTAATTTTACTAAAAAAGTGACTGGTGCCCAATCTTTTCACCTTGCACTCAGGGCTGGTACAAGGATGTTTTTGATACCCTAGGCGAAAACCTAATTTTGCCACCTGCCCTTGGCTTCACCCCTGGCACCACCACCTTTGCCCTACCCATGTATACCCCACATTTTTAATGAAGCACCCATCAAATTCAGCCTACCAGTGCCCATCAATGCAGCCTACCAGGGCCCATCAAATGCAGCCCACCAGCACGCATCAAATGCAGCCCACCAGCCCCCATCAAATGCAGCCTACCAGTGCCTATCAATGAATGTTTGTTTGCTTCTATTCATTTAGGAGTTGGGACACAGACACAGTCCTTCATCGCTGATGCACCTCTGACACTATGTGTGAACGGAGAGGCGGCTGCCTGCTGATGCTGAGACTTAGTTGCTTGCTGCAGAGATAAGAGAGTAGGAACACCAGTGGTCGGGTGCCCTAGGCAGCAGTGCGCCCTAGGTGGCTGCCTAGTTTGCCTAGTGGTAGCACTGGCCCTTCTATGCCTAGTAACCTGCACCCTAAGGAGAAATGACAGTTCTTCCGGGCTCTGGGGGTCACCATCAGGCCTTTGGAAGTTGGAGGAGAACGCAACAGCAGAAAAAACAAGAAGAATACAGGAGAGCTGCAGAACACTACAGAGATCGACACTCCCAGAAGTGCTGATTTCCAACAGATTTTGGAGGATCAGTTCATTGACAAAGAAAAAACTTTTAGTGTGAAAGAGGAGAGGTGAAAACTAAGCTTTTTCTTTATATCTATATCATTTGCTGAAAGAATTTTAGCACATGTCATCATCACTTTAAACCTGCAACATTTTTCTGTGCCAAGTGTCTCTATTATGCCAACCAATGTCAAGCTGCCTGACAGTGATCTCCTGTCTAACAGCATGGTATTGGTCCCACAGATTGAAAGCGGTGGAGCAGTGGCTTGCAACTGTGTAACACAATTGATATAGAAAAAATAGGACTTTAAATATAACCCTCAGGAGACCACAACATGCAATATACAGGTATATAAAAATACAAATGTTTATATACACAATTAAAAAAAAAAAACACTGCAGGTGGAAATCACTCACTATATACATAAAAATAAACACAAAAGTAATGACAGCTCCATAACATATGATTATTATTGTCTATGTATTTCGGGGGATTGCTTGATTAGGACATGGTCACAGATCTTCATAAATGTTACAAAACCCATCTAGGAGGTAAATAATTCATCATAAAAGTTTAGATACAAAACAATATCTCAAGAAAAAAAAAAATAACAAAACATCCAATGTCCAAGCAAATTAGGAGAAACTTCCCATAAGAAGTATAGTAATTAAAAGCAGATATAAGCATTTCTAAGCCTTACCTACACTATAAAACTAAAAGATAAATGTTTGGGCTGAAAATGGGCTTTATTCAATGAGCACAGGATGTCTCCCCCTTGCAGAGCTGCATTGGCTCAGCATAGATAAGAAAGCATTCTCTCTTCCTATGCTTACTTGGCAATGTAAGTCACAAAGAAATCTGTGGTGATCTAATACAGTTGAACAAATAGAGCTTTCTTTTGGTGGTATTTGATCACCTCTGTGGTTTTTATTTTTTGCGCTATAAACAAAAATAGAGCTACAATTTTGAAAAGAAAAATCTATATTTTTTTACTTTTTGCTATAATAAATATCCCCAAAAAAGATATACATTTTTTTTTTTCCCTCAGTTTAGGCCGATACGTATTCTTCTACATAATTTTGGTAAAAAAAATATGCAATAAGCGTTTATTGATTGGTTTGGGCAAAATTTATAGCGTTTACAAAATAGGGGATAGTTTTATTGCACTTTTATTAATATTTTTTTTTACTACTAATGGCGGCAATCAGCGATTCTTTTCGTGAATGCGACATTATGGCGGACACATCGGACATTTTTGACACATTTTTGGGACCATTGAATCGGTGCATTTTTATAGCACTGATCGCTGTATAAATGACACCGGTCACAAAATAGCTTCAAAAGTGTCTGATCGCCGCCATTACTAATTAAAAAATAATAATAATAAAAATGCCATTAAACTATCCCCTATTTTGTAGACACTATGGCCCAGATTCACAGAGAGCGGGCGCACATTACGCCGCCGTAGCGCAAACCAATGTACGCCACGCCGACGCAGTGCAGAGAGGCAAGCATGGAATTCAGGAAGCCAGTGCTCCCCATGCTGCGTCGGCGAGGCGTAGGTTTCTAAGGCGCAGGCCGGTGTAGGTGGAAGTGGGCTTGACCCATGCAAACCCATGCAAATGAGGCGTGACCCCATGCAAATGATGGTCCGAGCGCCTAACAAGTACGTTTAACTAACTGCGCATGCGCCGTGATGTGGACGCATCCCCCTGCGCATGCTCACGACCACTTTGGAACAACTGCCTAAGATACGCTGGATCACTGGGTACACCATGAACGTAACCTACGCCCAGCCAGACACACGTCCAATGTAAAATACGCCGGCTTGGCCGTCTTGTGTTCCCTGGTGCAGACCTTTGCATGTCTGCTGCTGGGTTACACCTCCTTTATGGGGCTTAACTTTACGCCGGATGTACAACTTACACGCACCTTTCGTAGCCTGCGTCGGGCGCATGCAGGTTCGTGAATCGCCGTATTTCCCTAATTTGCATGTTTGAATGATTAATCAATGGGAGCAGCACCATGCTCCCAGCCTAAATGTGCGCCCACTCTATGCCGGCGTAAGAAAATTACGTCGGCAGGGTGAAGCCTATTTTTAGGCGCATCTCTGTTTGTGGGTATTGCGCACAGATACGACGGCGTAACTTGATATACGTCGGTGTAAGTGCTTTGTGAATCCGGGCCTTTAACTTTTGTGAAAAACCAATCAATATACGCTTATTGCAATTTTTTGCCAAAAAATATGTAGAAGAATACATATCGGCCTGAGAAAAAAATTATTATATGTTTTTTCGGGATATTTATTATAGCAAAAAGTAAAAAATATTGCTTTTTTTCAAAATTGTCGCTCTTTTTTTGTTTATAGCGCAAAAAATAAAAACTGCAGAGGTGATCAAATACCACCAAAAGAAAGCTCTAATTGTAGGAAGAAAAGGACGTCAATTTTGTTTGGGAGCCACGACGCACGACCTCGCAATTATCAGTTAAAGCGACGCAGTGCCGAATCGCAAAAAATGGACCGGGTGATTGGGCAGCCAAATCCTTCAGGGGTGAAGTGGTTAACAAATTCAGTCAACTAGTAAACATGCACAGCCTATCATAACAGGAACAGGAACTGAAACAAACTTGTACAGAGTATTGAAAGTATTATACATATAACAACTATAAATAGTCACATCTACAGACCCAACTATGAACACCACATAGTACAAAATAGTCCTTTTCCACTATATTGAAAAACACAGACATCAGCAATGTATAATACTATGCACTATAATTATATCACATACTCATTGGTCCACAAAGGAGACTTTTTCATTCTAGGGCCCCGTACACACGGTCGTTCCAAACCGATGAGAATGGTCCGACGGACCGTTTTCATCGGTTTACCGCTGAAGTGGCCTGATGGTCTGATGTGCGTAGACACCATCGTTCCAAAAACCGATCGGGTCAGAACGCGGTGACGTCAAACACACGACGTGCTGAATAAAACGAAGTTCAATGCTTCCAAGCATGCGTAGACTTGATTCTGAGCATGCGCGGGTTTTGAACCGATGCTTTTCTGTACTAAACATCGGTTTGGACCGATCGGGCAGCGGTCCATCGGTTCGGTTTTGAAGCATGTTTTACAATTTTGGACCGAAGGAAAACAGACCGATGGGCTATACACGGTCGGTTTGGACCGATGAAACTGAACCTCGGTCCATTCTCATCGGTTTTGTCCGGCCGTGTGTACGGGGCCTTAGAAGTTTGGGTCCCTGTTCATAGATGTTGACTTGTCACTCTAAATGGATTGGAAAATTTGAATGGTCCTTGTTTCAATAAGCCAAGTTTCTTAACTTTAACTAGAGATCCAGGCTGAAAATGTAATTCTCTCACACCACTTTTCCAGTCAGTAAATGTTGTGCTTTTATAGTGTTAATCTTTAATGGTTTTAGCAACTGACGATTTCAAAAGCACTGGACTTTGTAGGATTTGTATGCGTCCAACATGTAGTTCAGTTGTTGATGTCCTCTACTCATGTCTGACATATAGTAGTTCAGCTGGTGATACTTGAGTAGATGCATTTCTAGTGACTCTGTAGACATGTGAGAAGTAAAAACTTTCCAAGATAACTCTGTAAGATTTCCAGTCTGAAGAGCTTCTTTAAGGTTTCTGTTGAATCTCTTAATCCTTCCATTTGCTTGAGGGTAATAAACTGAGAATTTCCTATGCACAATATATATCTCTCTTAGGAAGGATTCAAACTCAGATGAAACAAATTGTGGTCCTCTTTCAGACACTAGCTCCTCTGGGTTACCTTTCCTACTGAAGACTGTGGAGATCAAAAGTAATTACAGTAGCAGATGGTGTATTCAAGACAAATATAACTTCTGGCAATTTAATTTGATAATTCATTATTTTTTTAGCCAATTGCCATTCTACAGGTGCCTCTGTAAAAAAAGACCTACAATAGCAATAGCAAGTTTCTCCCAAGCAAAATAGGAATAATTTGTTTTGTAGACTGTCCTACATTGGTTCTTGTTTTTGCCATGCAAAACAAGCTTGTTTTAAACTCAGATGCCATAGCTGCATATTTATCAGTAAATGCAACATCCTCACCCTGTTTACTAGGAACTGGGGAGTAAGGGTAGCCATGACAAACAATCAGCAATCACATTTTTAAGACCTAGTTTGTATTGTATTGTGTAGTTAAAACTGGGTAGCCATGCTCACCCTCTGGCTTTATGCTATTCTGCTTACCAGGGCTCAAGTCCTGCGGGAACGCGTGGGAACGGAGTTCCTGCACTTTTTTCACAGCGAGAACGCAGTTCCCTTTGCAGGACTAGAGCAGCTGAGAGCAGCCGAGACGCCCGAGCCAATCCTTCACTAAGCAGCGATGCCCAGCTCGAGTCACTGTCAGGGGCAGGTGAACCTTAGTAATCCTTTATGTTACTGGTCGCTTCCTGTATATGGATTCATCAGGTAGTGTGCGGGTATTCCGTCACTTCCTTGATGCCGCAATGTCTCCTGGGAGCTTTTGTCATTGTTCCCAGGAGACATTGCGGAGGTCTGCCACGAGTTATCGCAGGATTTAGAAAGAACTTGCTACCCGATGAATCCAAATACAGGAAGCGGCCAGTAACAAAGGATTTCTAAGGTACAGTGGATCGAAAAAAAAAAAAACATGCAGTTTAGTAATTATGCATATGAGCGTATAATTTTTTTTTTTTGGTGGGGGAGTTCCCACACTTTTTTCCCCGGGACTTGACCCCTGCTGCTTACCCTAGTCCATGGGTGCCCAACCAATGGCCCGGAGGCCACATGTGGCCCGCAGAGCCCTCTGATGTGGCCCTCGGCCTCCTGCTCTGGGATAGCAGGTTGGCAAGCCCAGATCACAGTTTGCCATGCCAGAGCAGCAGTTTTGTGAATGAAGCCGCTGGTAGAGAAATCTAAACACATGCTAGGGCTTATTTTTACACATTAGAATATGTTTGTTCTGTCCCTGTTATTGATACAAAAGAAAAACATTTTGCTAGTCTGCGTGGCACTGTGTAAGGCCCAAAGCTGTGCTTAACAGTCTCTGAACAGACCATGCTTGCATTTCTGTTTAGCAATGCCATCATTGGTTCCACACTGAGACATAATTAGGAAAATTATGAAGTGAGACCTAAAAAAGCATGCAAGGTCTGAAAGCCAGATGGAGAAGGTAGCATTGTTTGCAATGTGCAGTGTTGAACCACACATAAAAGCACTATGGCTTGAAATTGAAATATAATTTGCTAAGGGTAAATCATGTTCCAAGAGCAACCATTCAATAAGAACCCTTTCACTCTGGGGTGGTATTCAGGCACGTTAGCACTAGAAATAGCCTCTGCTAATCACCTGAAAACCGCCTCCTATTCAAGTGTGACTTTTCACACTCAGGCGGCGCTCTTACAGGGCGTTCGGAAAAGTCCTGCAAGCAGCATCTTGGAGCAGGTTGGGAGCGCTGTATTTAGCGCTCCCAAAATGCCCTGCCCATTGGAATGAATGGGCAGCTATTCCATATCGCCTGAAAAGCGCTTTAGAAGCACCACAACACAAGAGTTTTAAACACCTACTTTGGGATTAAAAGCTCCCTGCTAGTGGCCGAAAAGCGCCACTTAACCACTTAAGGACCGCCTCCTGCACATATACGTCAGCAGAATGGCACGGCTGGGCACATGTACGTACAGGTACGTCCTGTACATGGACCCAGCTGTGGGTCGCGGGCACGGCGCGGTCCGAAGCTCCGTGACCGCGGGACCCGCGGACCCGATCGCCGCTGGGGTCCCGCAATCGGTCCCCAGAGCTGAAGAATGGGGAGAGCCGTGTGTAAACACGGCTTCCCCATTCTTCACTGTGGCGGCTGCATCGATCATGTCATCCCTTTTATAGGGGGACACAATCGATGACGTCACTCCTACAGCCACACCCCCCTACAGTTGTAAACACACATTAGGTGAAACATAACTCCTTCAGCGCCCCCTGTGGTTAACTCCCAAACTGCAACTGTCATTTCCACAGTAAACAATGCATTTTAAATGCATTTTTTGCTGTGAAAATGGCAATGGTCCCAAAAATGTGTCAAAATTGTCCGAAGGGTCCGCTATAATGTCGCAGTCACGAAAAACATCGCTGATCGCTGCCATTAGTAGTAAAAACATTTTTTTTATAAAAATGCAATTTTGTAAACGCTATAAACTTTGCGCAAACCAACCAATAAACGCTTATTGCGATTTTTTTTAACCAAAAATATGTAGAAGAATACGTATCGGCCTAAACTGAGGAAAAAAAATTGTTTTATATATTCTCACTGGGGAAGCCCATAGTCTTCCCTCTTCATGGGCTTCCCCAGTGACGTAGCAGAGGGTACGTCAGAGGGTGCGGGGTCACGTGACGGGTGGCCCTGCCTCCTCTATATAAGTAATGTCACAGCTCCAGCGCATCATTCGCTGGGCTGTGTCCAGCGGTGAGAGGAGGTCGGGGATGCTGCTGCGCTGGATGGATGGATCTTCTCATCGCTGGAGCGGAGATCACCCGACGCAGGATCTTCTCATCGCTGGAGATCACCCGCAGCCGTTGCAGGATCAGGACAACGCAGGAAGCTGGGAACGAGTGGATTATCACCGCTGGAGTTTTTTTTATTTTTTTATTTTTTTATTAATAAAGGACTTTATTCGACGGTGTCAGTGTGTTTTTTTTACAAGACTTTACACTTCCTTCGTGAAATGGTAGGGGTGCAGTGTACCCCATTACCATTTCACACAGGGGGGGGTCAGGATCTGGGGGTCCCCTTTGTTAAAGGGGTCTTCCAGATTCTGATAAACCTCCCGTCCGCATACCCCCACAACCACCGGGCAAGGGTTGTGGGGATGAGACCCTTGTCCCCATCAACATGGGGACATCCTCCCCATGTTGAGGGCATGTGGCCTGGTGCGGTTCAGGAGAGGGGGGGGCGCACTCTGTCCCCCCCTCTTTTCTGCGGCTGGCCAGGTCAATGTGCTCGGATAACGGGTCTGGTTATGGATATTTAGGGGGAACTGCACGTAATTTTTGTTTTAAATTGACGGCGGGGTTCCCCTGAATATCCATACCAGACCTGAAGGGTCTGGTTATGGATATTTAGGGGGAACCGCACGTCATTTTTTTTTTTAATTGACGGCGGGGTTCCCCTTAATATCCATACCAGACCTAAAGGGTCTGGTTATTGAATTTGCGGGGACCTCCGCGCATTTTTTTCCCGAACTCCGATCCCGGACCCAAACTTTTTACAATTATTCGGGTTCGGGTCCAGGTTCGGGAAAAACCCAAAGTCCGTACCGAACCCGAACTTTACAGTTCGGGTTCGCTGAACCCTAGTAGATAGTACAGGTTGGTGAAAAGAGAATAAACTTCGCAGATTCAGGCTATGGATAGAAGAAGCAGTCCTGCCTTCAATAATTACACTTGTCACGTCGCCACTCCAGCCAGAGTGGGCAAAGTGCCCCTGGACAGACTCCTCTCACAGGCCTGGCAGCCAGAGCATCACTTAGAACTTTTTGGGGAGGAACAGGTCTCTGCCACAGACCCAGCTCTATTGGAGTTTAGGATTTGTAAGAGACCCCTGCCACAGAGCGTGAATAGTAGAGTGAATCCTCCCCGTTAATGATCAGCCTGAATCTCCCTCTGGTAGACTTCTTGTCCTTGAGTCACCGACTGACAGTTTGCAGCATACAACCTGTCAGTGTCCAGCCACCTAGATCCCCAATGGTTCGTCTAAGCCCTGTTGGATCACCTGCCTCCGGGTTCACCTGAGACCGATTCCCCAACGAACAGCACAACTCGCTTAGGATCTTCTTGATGCAGCATCAGTTGCTCCGGGCCATGAGGGCCCAGAGTCAGGAACTCTGCGTAGCACGTGCGCCCCCGGCCTGGTAGGCCATATCGCCGGGGCCCGTGATGTGCGCACACCCTAAAGGTGGGTGCCGCACCTGGAACCAGGAACCCGCGAAGAACCCCGAGCAATGGCCTTCGCCACAGAAATACCCCTCCCCAGCATGCTCCGCAAGGGAAAACTCCTCTAATTGGCTGCTGGGGAGAGGCGGCTCCGCCTGGACCCCTCTGGCGCCACCAGCCATCCAGAGATGAAACGACAACTCTGGAGCACAGAATGACCCACAGGACAGTTCAGGGCTGGTGACAGCCAAATTTAGATAAATCAACATGGATGAGAGCAAATAAGTCTCTCATCCCACTAAATTTAACATAGCACCTGTACTGATAAGTATGTACACAGGTGCTACAGTTCATTCGTAGAAGTAAAAGATCATTCAGCGCTGCAGGGCTTTGTGACCTATCTGCGGCTGCATGTTACAAGCAGCCACAGATAGACAAATAGCCTCATAACACTGAATAATCTATTGTGAATGACAACGCTGGTAACCAGAGTGACCTCTGCTGCTGGAGACCAGCTCTGTAACTAACAATTTTGCCCCCATGCTAGTAGCATGGTCAGACAGTGGGACAGTGGCAAACAGTACTCAATTGGTCTCCTTGGGGATTAAATAAAATGTTAACATTTTCCTGAGACTTTTTCTTTAAGAGTTCATCCTTATCTGAAACTTAGTCACCACGGAGTAGCAAAATAGTATATCACCTTTAACATTAAATTATTTAAAGCAATATCTGTGGACTTTGTAGAGATGGTGTATTAGGTGTAGTTAATGGCTTGACTACAAAGATCTACACCTACTTAACTGCCAAATATTTAACCCCTGACAGAGGTTGTCCCAGCCTATAAACATTTTATCTGACCCCTTAAAGCGGAGTTCCGGCCACAATTTTAAAAATAAAAACTTTTTAAATATGAAAACCCCTGTAATACACAAGCTTAAAGCGGTGGTTCCCCTAAAAATAAAATGTTGACATCGCATTTAGCAAATAAATTACAGTTAGAATCGGGTTGTTTTATTTAAAAAATACCTCCGTACGTATCGTTTCCATTATTCGGTCCCACCGCCACTTCCGGGTACGATGCAGGCGGTGGGCGTTCCTAATTGATTGACAGGCATCCGAACGACGCATCCATCGCGTCACGAGATGCCGGAAAAAGCCGAACGTCGGTGCGCATGCGCCGTATAGAGCCGCACCGACGTTCGGCTTTTTTCGGCATTTCTCGTGACGCGATGGATGCGTCGTTCGGATG
This sequence comes from Rana temporaria, assembly GCF_905171775.1. Classification (NCBI taxonomy): domain Eukaryota; kingdom Metazoa; phylum Chordata; class Amphibia; order Anura; family Ranidae; genus Rana; species Rana temporaria. The sequence continues at coordinate 160,139,774 of NC_053489.1, read as the reverse complement.
CCTGTCAATCAATTAGGAACGCCCACCACCTGCATCGTACCCGGAAGTGGCGGTGGGACCGAATAATGGAAACGATACGTACGGAGGTATTTTTTAAATAAAACAACCCGATTCTAACTGTAATTTATTTGCTAAATGCGATGTCAACATTTTATTTTTAGGGGAACCACCGCTTTAATGTATTCTACTACAGTTAGTCTGTAAACTAAGGTCCGTTTTGTTAGGTTGTTACAGCATTTAGACACTTTATAAAATAGAAATTGACTGGGGCCATCTTAAGTGTGGGCATCATGAAGCCAGACTGTATGACTTCCTGGATTTCAGCCTTGATCTCGCACATGCTCAGTGCTGCACAAGCATGTAATAGTTTCAGGTCAGGTTTCCATAGCAACGGGAGGAACTTGCTGCCCCTTGTCTATGCAAAACTCTCCTCCCCTCCTCCCTCCAGGAACCAGTAAATATACTAAATCATTTGTTATGTAGATATATCTGCACAGAAACAAGATTATATATATATATTATATATATATATATATATATATATATATATATATATATATATATATATATATATATACACACATACATATACTAGACATTTGCGCCATCAATAAATTCATTTTGTTTAGTTCCGTTTCGCATTAGCCGTTATTTTCGTATTTCGTGTCCGAAACTCAATTCAGATTCGTACGAAATACGAATTTTCGTTAGATTCGTTCACTTTTCGTAACAATTACCCACATTCGTTATGATGAATTTTTTAAAAGCTGGACTAATAGTATCTGCTGTGCCCATTATGAGGGGTTCCCACCATCCCTGTGCTGATTTCCTGGGGCTGTACATCTACTGTGCTCATTATGAGGGTTCCCACCATCCCTGTGCTGTGCTGACTTCCTGGCGCTGTAGGGATTATGGGAACCCCTCATGAGCACAGCAGGGGTACAAACCCAGGAAGCCAGCACAGTACAGGGATGGTGGGAACCCCTCATAATGAGCACAGCAGGAGTACAGACCCGGGAACTCAGCACAGTACAGGGATGGTGGGAACCCCTCATGAGCACAGCAGGAGTACAGCCCCAGGAACTCAGCCCAGGGATGGTGGGAACCCCTCATAATGAGCACAGCAGGAGTACAGCCCCAGGAACTCAGCACAGGGATGGTGGGAACCCCTCATAATGAGCACAGCAGGTGTGCAGACCTGGGAACTCAGCACAGTACAGGGATGGTGGGAACCCCTCATGAGCACAGCACAGGGATGGTGGGAACCCCTCATAATGAGCACAGCAGGAGTATAGCCCCAGGAACTCAGCACACTGCTTGGTGTACTGGCTGGTGTCACTGCTTGGTGTACTGGCTGGTGTCACTGATTGGTACTGGCTGGTGTCACTGCTTGGTGTACTGGCTGGTGTCACTGCTTGGTACTGGCTGGTGTCACTGCTTGGTGTACTGGCTGGTGTCACTGCTTGGTGTACTGGCTGGTGTCACTGATTGGTACTGGCTGGTGTCACTGCTTGGCACTGGCTGGTGTCACTGATTGGTACTGGCTGGTGTCACTGATTGGTACTGGCTGGTGTCGCTGCTTGGTACTGGCTGGTGTCGCTGCTTGGTGTACTGGCTGGTGTCACTGCTTGGTGTACTGGCTGGTGTCACTGCTTGGTACTGGCTGGTGTCACTGATTGGTACTGGCTGGTGTCACTGATTGGTACTGGCTGGTGTCACTGCTTGGCACTGGCTGGTGTCACTGATTGGTACTGGCTGGTGTCACTGATTGGTACTGGCTGGTGTCACTGATTGGTACTGGCTGGTGTCACTGATTGGTACTGGCTGGTGTCACTGCTTGGTACTGGCTGGTGTCACTGCTTGGTACTGGCTGGTGTCACTGCTTGGTACTGGCTGGTGTCACTGCTTGGCACTGGCTGGTGTCACTGATTGGTACTGGCTGGTGTCACTGATTGGTACTGGCTGGTGTCACTGCTTGGTACTGGCTGGTGTCACTGCTTGGTGTACTGGCTGGTGTCACTGCTTGGTACTGGCTGGTGTCACTGCTTGGTATTGGCTGGTGTCACTGCTTGGTGTACTGGCTGGTGTCACTGCTTGGTACTGGCTGGTGTCACTGCTTGGTACTGGCTGGTGTCACTGCTTGGTACTGGCTGGTGTCACTGATTGGTGTACTGGCTGGTGTCACTGCTTGGCACTGGCTGGTGTCACTGCTTGGTACTGGCTGGTGTCACTGCTTGGCACTGGCAGTTTCACACTGAGCCGATTTGTCTGCTTCAGTTACACTATATGTAACTAAATGCAGAGACCAGCAGTCAGCGTGATGTCGGGGGCGGGCGGGACCGGGGGGCGGAGCCATGCAGATATCAAACATCAGCCAATGATTGGGCTGCTTTAGAAAGTGGGCAGGGCTACATACACGTAGCGTCCCACCCAGATCCCATACCATTGGCTCAGCTGATGTTGGTGTTTTCAGCTGCTGTGCTGGTCCCGCCCCCCGACATCAAGCTGATTCCTCTGCAATTCTGCGATGTATTCTCCCAGGAGACATAGCGGTCCGTGTATGACGCCGAGGCAGCTGCCGCCGCGGCGGGGATGTAAATGGGAATTCAAGATAACTGTGAGTTTAAAAGATAAAAAATAAATATATGCCAAAACGCCATAAGGGGATAGAGCTACAGGGGATGAAGCTATGTTGTGAAAGAGGGTGGAACTCCGCTTTAACTGATGTGACCAAGGATCCTCAACACACTATATTGTTACCATTGGCAACCAGGAACAGAAAGGCCAGCAGGATTCTTATTCTACATGATAGCACTACTGGCAATCAGGAACAATTAGTCTATCCAGTAAATATAACAGCATTACTGGGGCAACAAGCAAAGGCCAGCACTACTGGCGCAGAAAACAGAAGCCAGCAGTTTATTGCTTGGTAACCAAGCAGTAAACCTTGGGTCTGGCAGCTTGGCAGACTTCTCCATCTTGTCCAAGGTAGTGATGGAATGCTCAGAGTCACTCTTGCCAGGTCTGTGATTGGTAACTCTGTCCATAAAAATGTGCCTAGGTGTATAAGCAACTGTAAAACTGGTCTCCAAAAGCAGATGACAGTTATTTGGATCTATAGGGCTTAGGTATCCTAGGTAGTCCTATTCAACATCCACTTCTCTCTATGTAACTCAATCTTTAACAAAAAAAAAAAATCTGCTGACATATATGGGTAATTCAGTCCATACTGATCTCCTGATCTCTTTTGGGTACAATCTTAGTAAATGTTTTGGGGTTCCCACACATAGGAATCAAGAGACTGTTTGACAAACATCTCTGCAGTTTATTTTTATAGGTTTTGGTAACAGTCATTGGGGGAGATTCACTTTGAGGATCACTATGAGGTGCTCCATCTGTAGCTATGGAGGATTGTGGTACTGAGTCAGTGACAGCCAAGGCAATATTAAAGTGGATGTAAATCCGATTCATGGAATTTGACCTAAGCACATATATCTGTAGTGTTTACTTATCTCTCTTCAGAGCCATAAGTCCTGTGTCTTTCTGCTGCTCCATTCTTCTGTTATAAGCATGATAACTTTTGAAAAGTTCTCCGACAACTGAGATAAAACTACCCTGAAATTTGTGTCAGGGTTGGTGCTATAAATAAATTATAAAAGAGCTGGTCTATTCACAGAACAGCTCTGTACATTCCTTCCTTCCTCTGCTTATATGGAGTAGGGTGTGTGCCTTTCCTCCAATCAGCTGTCACACAGTGTATGCCAAGACTTCACTCCCAGTGCTGAACAGGAAGAAAAAATCTCTAACACAATGTTTACTTTGTAAAGAATATAGCAAGCTGAAGACAACAGATATACATGAAAAAGGGATATTTATTTAATCTATGTGTATTATCTGAGGCTGTTCAATTCACTGGGTATATGTAAGGGTTTACATTCACTTTAAATGTAACTGATAAAGTCTCTGTGGGTTCAAGGACAGATGTCAGGGCAGTAGTGGTGGGTGCCTCCTCCTTCAGTATTCTTCTCCTTCTTTCCTCTCTCCAAATGGTCTAAGAACACAGTGTCAACACTATTCCCCTCTTCTAACACTGCGGGTGGCTTTACGTAGAGTCTCCCACATTCTCTGCCAGGACAAGCTGAGTATGGGCCAGGGCAGAACCTAAGGCACTAGCATAGTTCCCAACTGTCCCTGATTTTGTGGGACTGTCCCTAATTTGGAACAATGTCCCTCTGTCCCTTTTTTCCCCTCTTTTATCCCTCATTTTGGTCTGATCTATATAGTTGTATATAAAATGCACTTTTCATCTTTCAAAAGGTGTTTCCCAGTGCTAAACCTTTCCCAGTGCTAAACCTGAACCAAATTATAAATTGCTGCATTTGTAAATGTTAAAAGTCAATGGGCCAGATTCACAAAGCACTTACGCCGGCGTATCTAGAGATGCACGGCGTAATTGTAAAAATGCGCCATGCGTATCTATGTGCTGTATCCTCAAAACGAGATACGCCTGAAAACCAGCTTTTTCCGACCGACGTAAAACGATTACACCGGCGCATCTTGGGGCGCAAAATACGCTAGACGCACCATTGTTTTGCTAGTCAAATATGCAAATGAGGGAGATACGGCGATCCACAAAAGTATGTTTGTGCAGCGCAGGCTACGCCCTGTGCGCATCAGCTGTTTGTCCGGCAGAAAGTTACCCCTTATAAAAGCAGGCTTAACTTTGCACCAGACGTGTAAAGGTCAGCTAAAGCAACACCGTTAGGGACGAGCTGAACACACACACTTGCAGGACAACAATCTGTATGCCAACATGCCAGGGGCATCCATGGTCATAGCTATACTAGTGACTTTAGAGGCACGCAGAAGGAGGAGGGAACGGAGGAGGAAAAGGAGGGCACAGGAGAGGATATTCCGCACACGCATAGACGTCTTTGGCATGCCTGCTTCTGAGGTGTTTCGCATCTTCAGATTTAGCCCTGAAGCCATCGTGGAATTAACCACAACCCTGAAAGATGACATCACCAGCCCAACACACCGCTCACATGCAGTGGAGCCACTGGTCAAGGTAATGGCAACACTGCATTTTCTTGCCATTGGCTCTTTTCAGCGCACAAGTGGAGTGGTAACTGGGATGTCACAATCCTCCATTAGCAGATGTGTGCACCAGGTTGTCCCCACAATCCTCAGACGCATGGCCAACCAAATCATCAAACCCACCCAGGAGGACCTGCGGATGAAGACAATGCGTGAATTCTACAGAATTGCACAATTCCCAGGCACCGTGGGGGCCATTGATTGCACACATGTGGCACTACAGCCCCCCCGTGAGACAGAGCACATGTACCGCAATCGGAAGCACTGGCATTCCATCAACGTACAGGTGATAGTCGATGCCCAATACCTCATATGGCACGTCCGTGCCAAACACCCAGGATCTAGCCACGACAGCTACATATACCATCAAAGCAACATCCCAAGAGAATTTGAACAGAACGTGTGGCTGGTTGGTAAGTGACATGGGTGTCAGGCATGTCTGTCCCCCCCCATGATGCAGACATCACAAGGGGCACATGCATGACTAACATCCTCCTGTCTTTTCCCTTCCAGGTGACTCTGTATATGCACTTGGACTCCATCTCATGACTCCATTCCGGAACCCCCAAACCCCAGGAGAGGAAAGATACAATGAAGCACACATACGTACCCGTGCAGTGGTGGAACGCACCTTTGGCCTCCTGAAGTCCCGTTTCCGATGCCTGAATAAGTCTGGGGGTACCCTGTTGTATTCCTCAAACTTTGTGTGCCAGATCATCGGTGCATGTTGCATGCTGCACAACTTTGCCGTGAGAAGGGGCCTGGAGATTGACATACGCGATGACCTGACCCCCGAACCAGACAATCCCCCCCTGCCCGAGGGTGCCCCGTCTTCTGAGGGAGCAACAGTCAGGAAACGCCTCACAGAAGGCATCTTTGCATGTTAAACCCACACATTAATCATGGCACAATGAGAATGCATGCATGCACACCACTGTGGTCCCTAGCACAGACACATCACATCCTCATCAAATTGGATGAGACCAAAGTACACCGCACGGTACTAGGGAGCAGCAACACCCCGCCAAGGCTCCAATTATGTCACAGTACATTCATACACCATTCACATGGACCTGAGATCACTTCTCCCTGGTCCTGGGGAACCCTACTCCACCACAAATGAGGGTGACACCCCTTTTCTAGCAGGAATGTCACCCCCACATTCATACATCATTTACAAACATAAAACAAATCATAATCACAGTAAAAACAAAAAAAATAAGAAAACACTGAAATCAAAAGTACATCACAAATTAACGTTGGCGTGACCCATGCCTGGGCCGGCCACGGCCCCGGCCCCTTAGGGGAGACTCATGGGGGGGGAATCAGGGGAAGGAGGAGCCTCCGCTGGTGTCTTCCCACCTGCTGGCCTGCCCTCCAAGGCCACGGCTATTCTGTTTAGGCCAACATTCAGGGCTGCCGTATTGGCCTGGACAGCCTGGGTCAGGGCATTCACCTCCTGACCCACGCCTGCTGTAGCAGTCTGCAGGTTGTTAAAGCAGTTTATGAATGCCAAGGAGTTCGTGCTCACGTCATTCACTGATTCTTTTATGGAGGCCAGGCTCTCCTCCATCTGGGCCAAAGTCCGGGTGACCTGACCCAGATGGTGGGTCTGACGGGCCTGGTCTCTCCTAAGATTGTCCGGCAGAAAGTCTGACACCCCCCTGGTTTTCCGGGTGGCCTTCCTGACTGCAGATGAGGCTTGTGGCATGGGAGAAGGGGAGCCCCCTGGGGGGAGCCCTGTTGTGGGAGGAGTGGGAGGGGCTACCCCTGATGGAGGCCTGACTGCTGCCAGCCACATGGGGAGCCTCATCCAAAAGGCAAAGTATTTCACTGGCAATGGTTACCTCCTCCTCCTCAACCTCCTCCTCCTCAACCTCCTCCCCCTCATCTTCCTCATGAGGTGAGTTGTGGCCACTCCCCTCCCCTGAGGACTCCTGCCTTTCCTGGGGGTCTTCAGCAGCCTGATGTGCGGGGGATGGTGCAGACCGGCCAGATGGCCCAGCACCCTCCTGGCCATCTGTGGATGACACAAAACATAGACAGGTTGGAGGATCCACACACTTGTCACATATTCCCTCCCACCCCCCCACACACATGCTACACACCAGATAGAAAAAAAAAACATCGGAGTCAAAGCCAGGCAGGCCCACCACTTGCTGGCTGTTGAAGCACCGGGCCACTGCACGCTCCTCATCAGTCCACCTGATGGTGCAAGGTGGTCCCCCTCCAGTGCCCCTGGAATGTGCTGTAAGCTTGGCCAGCTTATCACGGACCACGCTCCTCAGATCATTAATCTTTTTTGCGATACCACTGACGGTCCTCGTCTCCCCCCCAAGGTATTGATATCATCAACTATCTCCTGGAGGATCTCCTTCTTCCTGGTCGGGGTGATGTCCCTCAGGGCCATGCAAAAAACACCCATGTCGGGTGATGGCCCTGGCAAGGATCTGCTTCTCCCGGACAGAGAAGTTTAGCTTTCTCCTCTTTGGTGCCATATCACCACCAAACACTCAGCACCAAACAGACACAAAAATCAGACAGAACACACAGACACAAAAACAGACAGCACAAACAGACACAAAAAGATACAGCAAAAACCAGACACCAAAAACAAACAGCACAAACAGACAGCTAATACAGACACCAAAAAACACACAGAAAAAACAGACACAAAAAACACTCAGAAAAAGCAGACAGCTAATACAATCTCCTACTCCAATAAATCTTTACTATAACACTACTACACAAACCAACACACAGCCACAGACAACAGAACAAAAGCACCTTGCTTCAGGAAGGGAAACACATGGATGTACTTTTGCAATGGAAGGGCGTTTGTCTGGGCCTACTTATACACAGGGCGTATCTCACTAAGTACGCCGGGCCTAGTTCCTATCTCACTGATTGCGCCGGGCCGAGTTCTGAGCATGCGCAGTGAGGTGCAGAATCATGCGCGCATGCGCAGTCCGGCCGGCCCTTCATTTGCATGGGGTCACGGCTCATTTCAATGGAGCACGCCCACTTCCTTCCCACTTTCAATTACCCCGCCTTACGCCTCGGAATTTACGTTACGCTGGCGCAAATTTGGGTGCAAATACTCTGTGGATATGGTACTTGCGTCACGAAATTGAGCCGGCATAACGTAACAGAGATGTGCTACGCCGGTCTAAATATGCGCCGCTCTACTTGAACCTGGCCCAATGCCCCTGGATTTAGAAAGAAGTTACGACGGCGTATCTCCAGATACGCTGTCGTAACTCCGAATGCGGGCCGTCGCAACTCAGCGCCTGATTCATAAAATCAGGTACGCCTCACAGTTGCCTAGATACGAGCGCCGTAAGTCTCTTACGCCGTCGTATCTTAGTTGCATATTTATGCTGGCCGCTAGGTGGCACTTCCGTAGATTTACGCGTCGAATATGGTAATGACCTAGATACGCCGATTCAGAAACCGTATGTGCGCCCGGCACATTTTTTTTACGTTGTTTACAAAAGGCTTTTTTCAGCGTATAGTTACCCCTGCTCTATGAGGTGTAGCCAATGTTAGGTATGGACGTCGGGCCAGCGTCAAATTTTGCGTTGTTTGCGTAAGTCGTACGTGAATAGGGCTGTGCGTAAGTTACGCTCACGTCTAAAGCAACGACTATTTGCGGCGTAATTTGGAGCATGCGCACTGGGATACTTTCACGGACGGCGCCGTTTGTTAGTAACGTCAATTACGTGGGGTCACGACTGTTTAGCATACAACACGCCCCCTACCAGCCTATTTTGAATTACGTGGGCTTACGCCGGCCCATATACGCTATGCCGCCGTAACTTCGGGCGCAAGTCCTTTCTGAATACGGGACTTGCCTACATACATTTGCTAGTAGGTGTCCCTCAATCCCATCTCAAAATGTTGGGAGGTATGCACTAGGGATGCTAAGAATTCAAGGTTTTTCAACAGTCTCTGCAGCAAGATTTTTTCCAGGTGCAGGGCATCTTTCTGGTTTTCCTTCCAACAAAAGCTGCTGTAGTTGCAGGCCCCAAAAGCAGCTGCCGTGTCCCTGCAGTGGTTGTATTGGCTTCAATGTCTGATAGCAGATTATATTTTCCCACTTTCCTCAACCAATGCTCACAATCTCATATTAAATGGGTTGTAAAGGTAAAAAATGTTTTCCCTAAATAGCTTCCTTTACCTTAGTGCAGTCCTCCTTCACTTACCTCATCCTTCGATTTTGCTTTTAAATGTCCTTATTTCTTCTGTGGAGAAAGCCTCTTGAGGGGGTAGGGGGCAAGCGGGAGTGTCAGGACGCCCATTAACACACAGCTGCTTTCTCTATCTGCAAATTAGAGAGTGTCCTGACTTGCCTGCTGGCCCCCTCCCCCCTCAAGAGGCTTTCTCCACACCAGGGAGAAAGTCTTGCATTACTGTGTGTAGTTACAGACACAAGAACACGAAGTGAGGATTTCTCAGAAGAAATAAGGACATTCAAAATCGAAGGATGAGGTAAGTGAAGGAGGACTACACTAAGGTAAACAAGGCCAAAAGAAGGAGCAGTGGCTCCGACCGCGTATCCCAATCAGCCTTTGTTCTCCCTGTCTGACCCTCCTCCCGGGAGTGTTCCTCGGAAGTATTCACGTGACCTGTCACGTGACCTGTGCGGCTGGAACAGGCCTCAACCTGATGGCCACAGAATAAGCCTGAAGACTCCACACATTCTGCTATCGTCAATTCTAAGCAGCTTGGCCACAGTTTAATTTGCAGTGCATGGTCAAACATGTTGTGCCACCAGGTACAACAAAACCACCTGTTATGCTGGGCACATTTACCTTCACAGCCATTCTACAAATTGATGAAATGGCAGCAACAGGGGGATAAAAGCTTGCCATGTTGCTCTTCTGTACTAAACAACTTTTAGGAAGCTCACAGGATGGCTCCACCACATAGCTCCTCCTCATGTAAACACTAGGGATGAGCTCCGAGTTCGAGTCAAACTCATGTTCGACTCGAACATTGCCTGTTCGGCGAACAACGAACAATTTGGAGTGATTGCGGCAAATTCGAAAAGCCGCGGAACACCCTGTTAAAGTCTATGGGAGAAATCTAAAGTGCTAATTTTAAAGGCTAATATGCAAGTTATTGTCCTAAAAAGTGTTTGGGGACCTGGATCCTGCCCCAGGGGACATGTATCAATGCAAAAAAAGTTTTAAAAACTGCAGTTTTTTCGGGAGCAGTGAATTTAATAATGCTTAAAGTGAAACAATAAAAGTGAAATATTCCTTTAAATTTCGTACCTAGGGGGGGGGGTGTAAAGTATGAAAAAATAGGGGAGAGAAAACCGTGCTGCTAAAGACAAAGAGGGCAGCTGCTAGCACACAACATACAGATAATATGTGAGAAAAGTAAAATATAAAATTGTGCTGCGCTAATGAATAAATCTAGACCTGTGTGGTCATGATGTGAACATGTACAAAATAGGTGTGACCAAATATGCACAAAATATATAAATAGTGTATAAACAATATACTTGCGGTAGCAAGTAAATATGCGTGAAAAACCAAGTGACAATAAATGTATTCCAATATTAAAAAGTATTATGAAAAGTGGTCATGAGTCACTTCAGAAAAGGTTCCATGTAAACGGTTAATGATGTCAATCAGGTGTAATCCTCGCCAGCAAGGTGAGATATGAGGCATGGAACAGTGATGATGATGGCAATCTTGATGATAAAACCAATATGTAAATAAACTTAAATCCAGAAAAGGTATAAGATGGGTACTCTTACCGTGTTGCGTGGATCCAAAACCTCTCAGAAATGGGTCAAATAGGCAAAGGTAAGAATGATGGTATCTCCAGCACCTCCAAAGGTCAACTCTGGTATAATCCGGAAGTTCCTCCCATCTGTTCCCCGATATTTTCCAGAAAAAAAGCTCCAAACTCAATCACTGGTTACCAGCAGCTCAATGTTGTGGATAGCAAGGATCCTTCTACAGGGGTGTATCTCAGCCTGCTGCTTCTGCGGCAACAGTATTTAAACGCAGAAGCAGCAGGCAGAGATACACCCCTGTAGAAGTCCTGTAGGATGAAATGCATAGGGTTCTATGCTTGTTGCTTATCCTGCGTCTTTTTAATCAGTGATCACCATTGTAACTATCCCTGGATTTTTACAACCATTTATATTTTATCCTTGTTTTTATCTTTGTTCTTTTTGCCTTGAGTTTAATTTGAATAAATCCCTTGGGTTTACTTTTTTGACCTACGCTATGTGGAGGCCTTTTTTTCTTGTTCCTTTTTATGCCATATCGTAAATCCCTGGAGGGATAATACTTCTTTTTGGATCCTTGCTATCCACAACATTAAGCTGCTGGGAACCAGTGATTGAGTTTGGAGTTTTTTTCTGGAAAATATCAGGAAACAGATGGGAGGTACTTCCGGATTATACCAGAGATGACCTTTGGAGGTGCTGGAGATACCATCATTCTTACCTTTGCCTATTTGACCCATTTCTGAGAGGTTTTGGGTCCACGCAACACGGTAAGAGTACCCATCTTATACCTTTTCTGGATTTAAGTTTATTTACATATTGGTTTTATCATCAAGATTGCCATCATCATCACTGTTCCATGCCTCATATCTCACCTTGCTGGCGAGGATTACACCTGATTGACATCATTAACCGTTTACATGAATTTCGTACCATGGGGGGGTGTAAAGTATGCCTGTGAAATAGCACGTCTCCCGTACTTAGAACTGTCTCTGCACAAAGTGTCATTTCTGAATGAAAAAAAGTCATTTAAAAATGACTCGCAGCTATAATGAATTGTCGGCTCCCGGCAATTCAGAGAGAATTCATTCATAAAATGTTTTAAAAAAAGGGTGGGGGTCACCCCCTTCAGGTCTGGTATGGATATTAAAGGGAACCCCTCCATCAATTTAAAAAAAAATAACGTGGGGTTCCCCCCAAATATCCATTCTAGACCCTTCAGGTCTGGTGTGGATTTTAAGGGCAACTCCACCCCAAATTTAAAAAAAATGGCATGGAGTTCCCCCAAAAATCCACACTAGACCCCTTTTCCGAGCACGTAACCTGGCCAGCCACAGAAAAGAGGGGGGGACGAGGGAGCGTCACCCCTCCTGAACTGTACTAGGCCTCATGCCCTCAACATGGGGAGGATGTCCCCATGTTGATAGGGAAAAGGGCCTCATCCCCACAACCCTGGCCGGTGGTTGTGGGGGTCTGCGGGTGGGGGCTTATCAGAATCAAAGGGGACCCCCAGATCCTGACCCCCTATGTGAATTGGTAATGGGGTACATTGTACCCCTACCATTTCACTAAGGAAGTGTAAAGAATTGTAAAAACACACACACACACACCGTGGGAAAAAAGTCCTTTATTAGAAAAAAAAAAAAATCCAGCGGTGGTAATCCACTCTCGATCCCGCTCCAACGTTGTCGGTATCCAGCGACGGGTGATCTCCTCTCCGCCGTGGTCCAGCGATGAGAAGATAATCCAGGTCCGGTGTGGATTTTAGCCGCGAGTCATTTTTAAATGACTTTTTTCCTTCAGAAATTACACTTTGTGCAGGGACAGTTCTAAGTACGGGAAACATGCGGTATTTCACAGGAATACTTTACACCCCCCTCCCCTAGGTACGAAATTTAAAGGAATATTTCACTTTTATTGTTTCACTTTAAGCATTATTAAATTCACTGCTCCGGAAACAAAGCTCAGGCTGGACAGCCTACTACAAACAATACATTTGGACTAAGAACACTCCTGTTTAAGACAAGAGGGTACATAGAAAAGAAAATACACTGCCCTTCTGCTACCTGACAGTAAATAATTATAACACACATTCTATAAGTAGGAAAATCCAACAAATTAACAGCAAGTTTTTTATTTTCAAACATTGAAATTTAAGCAGTAAAAGGAATTGAAGGCTTACTTGCTAAGAGGAGAACCTCTGGGGGAATCTAGAATAAAAAAAGACCAGGGGGTCCTAGTAGATGACAGGCTCAGCAAGGGGCATGCAATGCCAAGCTGCTGCAAGCAAAGCCAACAGAATATTGGCATGCATTAAAAAGGGAATTTACTCCAGAGATAAAACGATAATTCTCCAACTCTACAAGACTCTGGTCCAGCCACATCTTGAGTATGCCCTCCAATTCTGGGCACCAGTCCTCAAAAAGGAAGTGCTGGAACTGGAGAGAGTCCAGAGAAGGGCAACAAGGCTAATAAAGAAACTAGAGGATTTCAGCAGTGGGGAAAGACTGCAAACTTTAACTTATTCTCTCTGGAGAGGAGACGCTTGAGAGAGGATATGATAGTGATATACAAGTATCCACCGCCTCCCTATCCATGCACCCAGCCCATTTCAGGACACCGTGTGAATGAATTTCTACGATGGGGGTGGGCGGGGGTGTTTTTTTGAAGCACCTGATTAGAGCCAGATGCTCTAATAGGCTTATAAATAGGGTGGGTTCAGGACATAGAGCACTGCATCTGGAGCCCACCCAGGTGTGTTGCAACAGTGAATGAATATTCGCTGTTGCAACACTGATCCTCCTCCCGGCCAATCGGGAAGTGGGTCTGATACCTGTCACCTGATTGGCTGAAAGGACAGGTGATCCAATTGGATGCCTAGGAAGAGGGGAGGAGACGCACGGCGGAAGCGAGGAGGAGAAGACACAGAAGCCTGACGCAGCTCGATCCATGCTGCTGCCCAATGTGCCTACCGCCTAGATGGGGTAAGTGCCGGTGGACCGGCAGACAGTGAGGAGGGGGGGTTTGAGGTGCCGCGGGAGGTGCATTTAGGGAATTTAAAAAGACACGCTGCCATTCACTTAAATTGGAATAAAAGCGGTTTAACCTTAAACTGCATAGATGGTTCTTTACTGTCAGAGCGGTAAGGATGTGGAATTCTCTTCCACAAGCAGTGGTATCAGCAGGGAGCATCAATAGTTTAAAAAAAATGATTAGATGGGCACCTAACGAACACAACATACAGGGATATACGATGATGTACTATTGACATAAACACAAGCACACTCACACACCACAGTTGAACTGGATGAACTGGCGTCTTTTTTCCACCTTACTAATTATGTAACTATGTAACCATAGTGATGAAAAAGAATGTGCAGGCTGCTGAAGAGATACAGTGGTAGAAGAGATGTCCTTGTTACCACTCTTCTTTTGCCCTGTAGTCTGGGAGGCAGAGTGGTTATAGAGTGCTATATTAACAGGTTTAGGCATTGATAAAACACCTACAGCCTTCTAAGTACCTGTATATAACAAGAACAGAATCTGTAACTAACTTATACAGATTAAAGAACATATTATACATGTAGGCCCGGATTCACAGACAGCGGCGCACATTTATGCCACCGTAGCGTATCTCCTGTACCCTACGCCGACGCAGCGCAAAGAGGCAAGCATGGAATTCACAAAGCCAATGCTGCCTAAACTGCGCTGGGTTTTGAAGGCGTAAGTCGGCGTAGGTGGAAGTGGGCGTGAGCCATGCAAACCCATGCAAATGAGGCATGACCCCATGCAAATGATGGTTTGAGAGCCAGACAAGTACGTTGAACGAACTGCGCATGCGTCGTGTCGTGGACGCATCCCTGTGCGCATGCTCATAGCCATGTCAGAACAACTACCTAAGATACACCGGATCACTGCCTATGCCATGAACGTAATCAACTCCCATCCAGACACACGTCCAACGTAAACTACGTAAAAAACGCCGGCTTCTGTTCCCTGATGCAGACATTTACATGTCTGCTGCTGAGTTACACCTCCTTTATGGGGCTTAACTTTACGACTGACGTACAACTTACGCGCACCTCTCGTAGCCTGCGTCGGGCGGGCGCAGGTTCGTGAATCGCTGTATTTTCCTCATTTGCATATTTGAATGGCTAATCAATGGCAGCGCCACCATGCCGCCAGCGTAAATGTGCGCCCACCCTACGCCGGCGTAGGCAAGTTACGTCGGCGGGATTAAGCCTGTTTTTAGGCGTATCTTAGTTTGTGGGTACGGCGCACAGATACGACGGCGCATATTTGCACTTACGCGGCGTATCTGGAGATACGTTGGCGCAAGTGCTTTGTGAATCCGCGCCATATAGTGCATACAGTATAAATTATTATACTTGTAACAACTTACATGTAACAACTTAGTAACATCTACAGACCAGATATATACACACCACACATCTGAAAGGTTCTTTGCTGCCTACAAAGATATTTAGATTTTTAAGAAAACAACTTTTTGAAGTTACCCCAAAAAGAGGGAATGAAATTAGAACATCTTTCAATGGTAATGAACTCATCTAACCTGCACTGAAAAGGCAAAGCTTCAATGTATTTGATTTGGTGACAGCTCTGTTCTTTTATAAATCATTCATGCAGTATATTTCATGTTTTACATGTATTGTATGAAATCAGAGATATAATAAAAGATTTTATTATATTTACTCTATGAAAAGAAGCAAGTGCTATAACTCTACATAAAAGGTTGTCATATATTTGCTTGGTTGGTATTTGGCCAAGCAAAGTCCCAACTAATCATGTATGGAATGCCATATGACAAGCATTTTCATGCACCTAAGCATCAATCAAACCTTCCCCCTAACATAGACGTTTATTCAGATTTTTTCTTAATCATAGGTGCTGTTAGCATTGATGAATGATTTTTGTGCCGGGGAAATTCTATGGGAAGTAATTCATTTGTTTTTCAGTTCCTAAACTCTAGGGAACCTATTTTTCTTACTCTTTCATCTTAGAGGTAATTGAGAAAACATATTGAAAATCCCTAAAACAAGTTCCACATGGAAGAATGAAGACATGTTATTATGAATTAGTTTTTTTGCAAAACCAAGAAGAAAAAATACTATTCCCACTGATATCTGGTAATACATGTATTAGGACCGATTCACACCAGAATCACACAGGAACGCAATTTCTGTAAGTTCCCCTATGGTGTGATTTGGCAGCCCATTAATTTGAATAGGCTGCAAATCACACTGACTGGAATACACAAAAAAGTAGTGCGTGCACTACTTTTGAAAAATATACCTCACTAAATTGCATGGTACTGCTGTATCATGCGATGATGTGCCGGCAAGCACACTACCTTTGCGATCTACATTTGGGGTGCTGTTAACCATGCACTAGCACCCATAGCACTCACAAAGGCAGTGTTTTTTAACTGCTTGCCGACCAGCGCACAATGACATACGTCGACAGCATGGCACGGACAGGCAGAAAGACGTATATATGTCCCCTTTAAGATTGCGGCATTGTAGACGTGCGCGCGCCTGCCGCAAGCTCCGTGACTCCAACCGCGGGTCCCACGGACTCGATGTCCATGGGCATACCCGTGATCGTGCCACAGTGAGGAAGAAGGGGTAATGCTGATGTAAACAAGCATTTCCCCAGTCTTCCTAGTGACAGGACAGTGTACACAGCTTCCTGTAATCGGAAGCTGTGATCACTGTCGTGTTACAGTAAGCCCACCCCCCTACAGTTAGAACACATCCCTAGGCACACTTAACCCCTTTAGTGCCACCTAGTGGTTCACTCCTTCACTGCTAGTGTCATTTTCACAGTAATCAGTGCATTTTTATAGCACTGTTCGCTGTAAAAATTACAATGGTCCCAAAAATGTGTCAAAAGTGTCCGATGTGTCCCCCATAAAGTCGCAGTCACAGTAAAAAAATTGCAGATCGCCGCCATTACTAGTAAAAGAAAATAATAATAAAAATGCCATAATTCTATCCCCTATTTTGTAGACACTATGGGCAAGATCCACAAAGAACTTACGCCGGCGTATCTATTGATACGCCGCATAAGTTCTACGATGCCCCGTCGTATCTTTGTTTTGTATCCACAAAACAAGATACGACTGAATGTGGGCTCGATCCGACTGACGTACGTCTTAGTACACCGTCGGATCTTAGGTGCATATTTGCGCTGGCCGCTAGGTGGCGCTTCCGTTGATTTCCGCGTAGAGTAGGCAAATTAGCTAGATACGCCGATCCTCAAACGTACGGCTGCCCGGCGCATTTTTTAACGTCGTTTACGTAAGGCTTTTTTCAGCGTAACATTACCCCTGGGTCTATGAGGCGTACGCAATGTTAAGTATGGCGTCGGGACAGCGTCAAATTTTTCGCTGAAGTCATTGGGAGACTAATTTTTTTAATAAATTCCAGCAATTTTTAAGGCTACTAGGCAAGGGATTGTAAAATCAAAGGGCATGGGGACCTGGGTACTATACTAGGGGACATGTAGTAATGCAAATTGTATTTTTATTTTTTAATTACCGTATTAATTGGCGTATAACACACACCCTAAAGCCCTGTACACACGATCAGTCCATCTGATGAGAACGGACTGAAGGACCGTTTTATTGGTTAACCGATGAAGCTGACTGATGGTCTGATGTGCCTACACACCATCAGTTAAAAAAACGATCAAGGGGGCGTGGCCTGGACATGGACAAGTGAAGACACGTTTTTCAAGAGCTCCTGGCCTGATCCCCCAATTCCTGGCAAAAAACACATTTGACACCGGCATGTACTCTGCCAAAAAGTACAAAACTAGGGCGACGACGAAGGGGACCCCAGCTGGCAAGATTTCTGGGGAAATCCAGAAGTACTTTAAGCTCATTCAAGAGCTTTCCCCCAGAGGAGACCCGCTGATGCCACGAGGCTCTCCACGTGGGCCTGGTGAGGAGATCCAGGTACCGGACGCTGTGGAACCTACAGCCCCCCTTGATACACCACGGACCCTACCCCCGGAGACCCCGCTAGACGAGATGCTTTCCCCACAGGTACCGGAGCTGGGAGACCTGGACCATGACATCAGGGTGCTTCTCCAGGCTCTCCCCACCCGAAGCGATATAGAGGCCTTGATTCTCCGGCTCGAGGAGACACACAGGCGGGACATCCAGGAGGTGAGGGGAGAGGTGTCCGGCCTAGCTGACCGTGTGACGACAGGGGAAAACTCGCTATCCTCCCTGGAGGCCCGAGTCACGGCTCTTGAACATGCCCGAGATCAACACCGTGACACTGCCATCTCCCTGCAACTCCATTTGGAAGACGTCGAGGACCGGAGCCGCCGCAATAATCTGCGGCTCCGGGGGGTACCGGAATCGACGGAACCAGAGGACGTCGGGGCGCGAGTCACAGAAATTTTCAGAGCAGTCCTGGGAGACCCCGACGCGGCTATCGAACTGGACAGGGCGCACAGAGCACTAGGCCCCAAACCGACAGACCCGGACAGACCGCGGGATATAATTTGCCGCATACACCGCTATGTCACGAGGGAGGCCATCCTGCGGAGCGCGTGGGAGCAGGAAGAGCTGGAAGTAGAAGGCTCGAGAGTCCAGATTATGCCAGACCTTTCCAGGGCTACACTGCGGCGCAGGGCGATGCTGCGGCCTCTCCTGGAACTGGCCCGCCAAACCGGCCATACGTACAGATGGGGCTACCCCCTTGCCGTTACCTTCAGGAAGGAGTCCGGAGCCTTCGCACTCCAGACGGCAGCGGACCTCCCAGCTCTGTTCCGTTTCATGGAGGCAGAACCCATCCCGGTCCCTGATTGGCTCCAACTTCTCCCCCGCCAGATCGGACGCTCAGGTCCGGCGGCTTACCGTGACCCGCTGCAGCCCCGACAGCAGAGAGCCAGAAGACGACGCCAATCGGTCAGAGGGGAAGCACACCGTGAGTAGGCCCTGTATTCCTGACCCCCCGCCTTGCCAACCCCCCCCCCCGCTGTTTTCTTTCATGCCCGCCATGCTCCCTTACTCCCACGTCCCCACTATTTCACAGATTCCGGAGCTGACCCGTGCTCTGTAGCGGAAGCCCTCACCCCCCTCCTAGTGTGTCTCCCATTGCCTGCCAAGTCCCCTGCAGAATGGAACTTGGGAATGGTCTCCCCCAGGTTGGCAGAGAACCCCAATCCTGACAGACGTCTGCCCCCCTTATGGAACTCGACCCGAACGGGGGCTCCTTTCTCTGCTGTCAGTGACTACCCCGCGGGTGTCCCCGAGGCCTCGGCCATGAGCTCTGACCCTGACGTTACTTGATGTCCTGCCTGGTCACCCCTCAGACATGAGATTGTCCCCCTGGGGACCCATTCCTGGCCTTCCCGAAACGGAAGGGGTATTTTATGGGTCGGCTGTGGGGACTCCTGATGGGGAGGGAGATTATGGAGACCTAGCTGAGGTGCTAATGGATGCGCGATTTGCATTCCAACTGGATTTCTGACCCCGAGACAGACACTGGCTCCCGGGGGTCGCTCCCTGCTAAATCAAGGGATAATGGTTATGGGATGATGAGGGACTATTTTCATTATTATTACTACTGCTGCTTTTGTTGATGGGAGTCCCTGGCGGGCGGAGGGGTGGGGGTTTGTGATTTGATTTCAGCCTGACAGGGGTCCCGCTCTCGCATTTGCTGAGTGCACTCCTGTTAAGCATTGTAATTATTGCCTGGTTGATTTGCACTCTATTACCTGCACTGAATGTGATACATCTGTCCACGTATTTGATGATGATATCCATAGTTTATTTTACCTGCCTTTGCCACGTTTAAAATGTTTACTGAGTTCTGCTGTGTAAAATGCATTTTGATATAGTACTAGTTATGTTTTGCCGGGATTGGGTGGAGAGGGTCGGGAGCTCGCTTCCTGATCCTGTCTAATCCTTACCCCACATAGGACTGCACTCAATTACCGAGACAGCTTGGTGAGTGCTTTTAGCCATTTTTTTTTGGCTACCTCAGTAGTTCCCTTTTGGCTGCACGCTCTAGTGCAGACCCTCTGTTTCTGACCTTTTCTACGCTATCTTCCTCGCCCCTCATACCCTTCCTTGTAATAACCCTCTCCAACCTCCCCTCCCCCTTGGGCTCCCACTCCCCACCCCTCTCCCTTACCTCCCTAACCTCACCTCCTACCTACCCTATCCCTCCCCGCCCTTTCTCATCCCCCCACCTCCTTGCCTGTGCGGGCATGGAGGCACTCAATGTGGTCTCGCTAAATTCCAAGGGCCTTAACACGCCCGAAAAGAGACGCATGCTGCAGCAAGACATGCGACGCATGAAGGCAGACATAGTAATGCTGCAGGAAACCCATTTTAGAGCCAGCAATCTGCCTCTCCTCAAGAACAGGTATTTCCCCACTACATATCACTCTCAGTACACGGAAGCGAAATCCAGAGGGGTGTCCATCCTCATTTCTGCCAGAGTTCCATGGAGGCTACTTGATGTCCGGACGGACAAAAACGGCCGTTTTCTTTTTTTAAAGGGTCTGATAGGAGACAGGAAGGTATCCCTTGCAAACTTATACACCCCCAATGTGCATCAAGATGTCTTCCTTAAGAAACAACTGGAGAAATTCCATGACTTTGCGCAAGGTCATTTAATAGTGGGGGGAGACCTTAATATACCTGTTATGTATCACGTACCTGGTAGCCAGAGCCCGATGGTAGGAGGAGGCCTCTCTTACCGCTCCGGCTCGTGAGCTGCCGGATTGGGGACAGCAGACTCAGGAGCCTGGCGGGGTAGGAGTGCCGGCGTGCTGGGTAGGTGAAGCAGGTGCTGACTTCCTCTGGAAGGGTAGGCTGGAAGATGACTGGATCAATGACAGCAGACGGAAGCCGAGTCAGGTAAGCCGGGTCACAACAGATGGTTCAGGTAATCAGATGCAGCAGGCAGAAGAGTAATCAGGGTTCAAGCAGGAAGGTCTGGCAACGGTAGGTCAATCTGAAGAGGTGGTCAATGGAAGCCGGGGTCAGGATCGGAGAGGTACGGATGGTCAAACAAGCCGGGTCACAAGTTCAATCAGAAGTTCAAATCAGGTAAGCAGGTTCTCAGGTTCAAGTTCAATCAGGGACTGCAGATCAGACAGCAACTTGCAGGAAGCAAGGACTGAGCTTTTAAAGGCGTTTTGGCGCCAAGGAGGGTTCACGTGCACGCGCGCGCTCCCGCTGCGCACGTGCGCGCGCCGCTGACGCACGCGCGCGCGCCGCTGATGCACGGCGCTGTCTCAGCCCAATGCTGGGCTGACGATTTTGGAAGGTGAGTCCCTGACATTGCCCCCCCCCAAGGGGCAACCTCCGGATGCCCAGTCGGGCCACTTTGTCAGGGTGAGCGAGAAAAAATGCACGTATTAGTCTTTTGGCATGAATATTACCTTCGGGTTCCCAGGAATTGTCTTCTGGTCCATAACCTTTCCACTTGATCAGGAATTGGTTTTGTCCTTGTCTTTTCCTACAATCCAGGACAGTCTCTACCACGAATTCCTCGTTGCCATCGACATGGATCGGTTCGGGAGGTTTGGACCCCCTATTAGGAAAAGGATCCGGAACTGCGGGTTTTAACAAAGAGACATGGAACACAGGATGCACTTTAAGAGAATCAGATAAGGATAGTTCATATGAAACTGTATTGATCTTTCTCTTGACCGGAAAGGGTCCCAAAAATTTTGGTCCCAATTTTTTGGACGGGCAGGCTAGTTTAAGATTGTTCGTAGAAAGCCATACCTGGTCTCCTGGTCTCAGATCTAGCTCACCTCTCCTTTTTCTGTCAAAGAACCTCTTACTGTCAGCCTGGGCCTTGGTCACCGTCTCCCGTAACAGTTGGTTATTGCGGTTGAGGAACTCCATAGTGCTCTGTACAGCCGGAACTGAGGACTCTGAAAGAAAGTCTGGTAAAAAGGTTAAGTTGAAACCATAATTGGCAAAAAAGGGAGATTGCCCCGTAGCAGAATGACTGGCGTTATTGTACGCAAATTCTGCTAGGGGTAACAGAGACACCCAGTCATCTTGGGAGAACGTTGTAAAACACCTGATGTACTGTTCCAAAGTCTGATTGGTTCTTTCAGTTTGCCCATTGGTCTGAGGATGATAGGCCGAGGATAGAGCAAGTTCAATCTGTAGCGTCTTGCAGAGAGCTTTCCAGAACCGAGAGGTAAATTGAACTCCTCTATCTGACACGATGTTGGAGGGCACCCCATGTAGTCTGACGATTTCTTTAATGAATACACGAGCTGTCTCCATGGCAGAAGGTGTATTCTTCAAAGGAAGAAAATGGGCCATTTTGGTCAAACGGTCCACAATCACAAAAATGACAGAACAGCCCTCAGAGCAGGGAAGTTCTACAATAAAATCCATGGCGATCATTTTCCATGGTCGATCGGGCACAGGTAGTGGTTTCAGTAGCCCCCAAGCTTGGTTTCGGGGTGTCTTGTTCCGGTTACAGATGGGGCAAGATTTGATATAGGACTTGCAAAAATCCTCCAAGCCGGGCCACCAGAAGGTGCGGCGTACTAGTTCCAGGGTCTTGCGAACCCCAAAATGTCCTGCCAGTGGATGATCGTGTAGATGTTTTAAAACTTCGACTCGGGTCTTTTCAGGTACAAAAATTTGGCTTCCTTTCCAAAATAATCCATCTCTGGACTCTAGAGAAATATTGGGAGGTTTTGAAGATTCAGAAGACGCTCCTCTAAGTAATGATATAAGATCGGCATGTAATAGCAGGAAGCTGTTTTCTGGAAGAATGGTGTCAGGGGTAGAGGTGTCCTTTGGGTTGTCAAACATTCGGGACAGAGCGTCTGGCTTGACATTCTTTGATCCAGGACGGTAGGTGATGTGGAAACAGAAACGGGAGAAGAAGAGAGCCCAGCGGGCCTGTCGAGGTTTCAATCGTTTAGCAGTTCTTAAATATTCTAGGTTTTTGTGGTCCGTATAAATTAGCACTGGATGTGCAGCGCCTTCCAACAGGTATCTCCACTCTTCTAATGCGGCCTTGATGGCCAATAATTCACGATCACCTACGTCGTAATTTCTCTCCGCAGGAGAGAGTTTTCGGGAGAAGAAGCCCACCGGGTGTACTAAGTCCTTGTTCCCAAGTCGTTGAGATATAACGGCCCCTACAGCGACTTCAGAAGCATCCACCTCAAGGAGAAAAGGTAGAACCGGGTTGGGGTGACTGAGGATCGGAGCAGAAGTGAAGAGTCCCTTCAAGGTGTCAAAGGCCTTCTGAGCCTCGGAGTTCCAGTGGAAACGGAAATTTTGTCTGGTGAGCTGTGTAATGGGAGCAACGATGGAAGAAAAACCTTTAATAAAGCGTCTATAGAAATTTGCGAATCCTATAAATCTTTGTACCCCCTTTTTATCTAGAGGTACTGGCCAGTCCAGAATGGCAGACACTTTCTTTGGGTCCATCTCGATTCCCGTCGGGGAGATCACCAGACCCAGGAACTGAATGGTGTATAACTCAAATTCGCATTTTTCTGCCTTTGCGTATAAGCCATGCAGGCGGAGCCGGTTTAAAACTCTGCAGACATGCTCCCGATGTTTGTCTAACGAGCCAGAGAAAACCAGTATATCATCCAGGTAGACGATGACGAAGATGTCTAAAAAGTCTCTAAACACGTCGTTGACAAAATGCTGAAAGGTAGCAGGAGCGTTGCATAACCCAAAAGGCATGACGAGGTACTCGTAGTGGCCATACCGAGTGCGAAAGGCAGTTTTCCACTCATCACCGTCTCTGATGCGAATTAAATTATAAGCCCCCCTCAGGTCCAGCTTGGTGAAAATAGTGGCGGATCTTAGTTTTTGAAATAATTCAGGTATTAGGGGCAACGGGTATCGGTTTTTAACCGTGATGTTGTTGAGTTCCCGATAGTCGATGCATGGGCGAAGGGTTTGATCCTTTTTGGCAACAAAAAATATTCCAGCACCCGCCGGTGAGGTGGACGGCCGAATGAACCCCTTGTTTAGGTTTTCGTCAATATAAATTTTCAGAGCATCTTGTTCTTTCTCGGATAATGGGAAGATGCGCCCAAAAGGGATCTCAGCCCCAGGAAGCAGTTCTATCGGGCAGTCATAAGGACGGTGAGGTGGTAGGGAGTCGGCCCCCTTTTTACTGAACACATCGAGGAACTCGTGATAATGTTCAGGGACGGACTGGAGTAAACTGGGATCGGTGTTCAGGCATAGCAGAGTGGGAGAAAAACTAGGTACTTTAGGTAAACAATATTCTTGACAGTACCGAGAAGGAAATCGTAAAGTTCCAGAGGACCAATCAACCTGAGGGTTATGAATCCGGAGCCAGGGAATGCCAAGAATCACAGGAAATAGAGGAGAGGAGATCACATCCAAAATTAATAATTCTTTATGATCAGCGGAAGTAGTAGCAGGTAGAGGAAGGGTTTCTTGTGTTACCTGTCCTGATCTAATGTGGGATCCATCAGCTAGAAAAACGGAAAGTCTGAAGTTCTTTCTTCGAAGAGGAATATTATGTAGGTTGGCAAAGGCGGCATCAATGAAGCAGCTGCAGGCCCCGGAGTCAATAATTGCGTTGACCGGAATCGTTCTTCCTTGGAGCTGTAAAGACAGAGAGAGAGCAAGGTGGTTTGTATTGACTGGGAGAGCGGAAACGTTGAGAGAAACAGAGGAACGGCACTTACGCATCTTGGTGGGGCAGTTGGCGACATAATGACCGGGCTCACCGCAGTATAGGCATAGATTCAGTTGACGACGGCGTGCTCGTTCTTCTGGAGGCAATGTGGGTCGCATGACTCCGAGTTGCATAGGCTCAGAAGTATCTGGAGGAGAGCTAGCAGGACTTGGGCAGACAGGTGGTTGATATCGAGATGCAGGCATGGGTGCTTTGGTAGTGACCCAAACTGGACGACTTAGATGAGAAGAACGTTCGGCCCGTCGTTCTCGTAGACGTCGATCAATCTGAATAGCCTTGTCGATCAAATCTTCCAAGGTATCAGGAACCCCGATGCGAGCCAGTTCATCTTTTAAGGCCTCTGAAAGTCCCAGGCGGAACTGGTGTCGCAGAGCTGCGCTGTTCCACTGGGTGTCCGCACTCCAGCGGCGAAAGTCCGTGACATAATCCTCCACTGCTCGGCGGCCTTGTTGAAGTGCGAGCAGGGCGGCCTCGGCAGTGGTAGTCCGCTGAGGATCATCATACATTTGTGCCATGACCCGAAAAAAGGCTAGTAAAGTCTCTGTGTTGGTGCCATTTTCTTCCAATAATCGGTGTGCCCAGGCTAGGGGCTCTCCTTGAAGAAGAGAAACCACGAATCCCACTTTAGTGGCTTCTAGGGAAAAAGTCCTTGGTTGAAGGGCAAAATATAATTGACAGGCATTACGGAAATCCCGGAATTTGGAACGATCCCCGGTGAATCGTTCTGGCATCGGAACTCTGGGTTCGGGCGGTAGCATTACTACGGATGGAGCAGAGGCCGATTGGGATGATCTGGCAGCGGATGTAGAAGCTGCGTCTCCGGATAGGTTCTGTACTTGACCTTCCAGTCGCATGTAGCCGTCCTGTAGGTTCTTTACAGCTTGTGTGAGGGATGCGAGGTGTTTACAAATCTCCTCCATGGCCGGGGCCACTCCTGAAGGCTCTGTCATGGCTGTCTGATACTGTTATGTATCACGTACCTGGTAGCCAGAGCCCGATGGTAGGAGGAGGCCTCTCTTACCGCTCCGGCTCGTGAGCTGCCGGATTGGGGACAGCAGACTCAGGAGCCTGGCGGGGTAGGAGTGCCAGCGTGCTGGGTAGGTGAAGCAGGTGCTGACTTCCTCTGGAAGGGTAGGCTGGAAGATGACTGGATCAATGACAGCAGACGGAAGCCGAGTCAGGTAAGCCGGGTCACAACAGATGGTTCAGGTAATCAGATGCAGCAGGCAGAAGAGTAATCAGGGTTCAAGCAGGAAGGTCTGGCAACGGTAGGTCAATCTGAAGAGGTGGTCAATGGAAGCCGGGGTCAGGATCGGAGAGGTACGGATGGTCAAACAAGCCGGGTCACAAGTTCAATCAGAAGTTCAAATCAGGTAAGCAGGTTCTCAGGTTCAAGTTCAATCAGGGACTGCAGATCAGACAGCAACTTGCAGGAAGCAAGGACTGAGCTTTTAAAGGCGTTTTGGCGCCAAGGAGGGTTCACGTGCACGCGCGCGCTTCCGCTGCGCACGTGTGCGTGCGCGCGCCGCTGACGCACGCGCGCGCGCCGCTGACGCACGCGCACGTCCCGCTGATGCACGGCGCTGTCTCAGCCCAATGCTGGGCTGACGATTTTGGAAGGTGAGTCCCTGACAATACCTTTGCTCCCACACGAGGATACATCCTCCGGGAAATCATCCACAACTCGTGACTTGCGTAAACGGTTAGGCATGACCTTTCATTCCCTGCAGCTGGTAGACGCCTGGCGCCTATTACACGCAGGAGAACGCGACTATACATTTTTCTCCAAACCGCATCAATCCTATTCACGGATTGATTATTTCCTACTACCCCACAGACAGCTTCAGGCGATCCGGAGCGTGTCCATCGGGTCAATCACCTGGTCGGACCACGCCCCGATCGCGTTGACCTACGCCCTATCTGACCCCATGAATGACCGGAGGTCGATATGGAGGCTCAATGAAAGTCTCTTGCAGGACCCCGGGGTCATGAGTGAAGTGGTTGAAGAACTAGGCCACTATTTCAGGACTAACTCCACCCAAGACAGTGCTGTTGGAGTTGTCTGGGAAGCCCACAAAGCGGTGGTCCGGGGGATACTCATCAGGCACGGCGCACGCTTGAAACGTGAAAGGGCGGCACAACTGACTTTGCTTCTTAATAAGCTACACGATTTGGAGACCGCCCACAAACTGACCCCTACTAGACAACTGGGTGCTGACCTTGACACAGTACGCTCTCAGGTGACAGACATTTTACGCTTTAAGGCCAAATCAGCACTACAAATCTGTAGACAAAAGGCATACCTGTCAGGCGACAAATGTGGCAGAATGCTGGCCAATTCGCTGAAATCGCAACGACTCGCGTCATATATACCATGTATCATATCAAACCAGGGGAAGAACATCTCCATGCCCCAACTGATCACCAAAGAATTCAGAGACTTTTATAGTTCACTATATAACCTTGACAAAACCCCGGTTGAACCAGGCAAGGCTGCGGATTACATATCGGCGTCCCTGATGCCCTCCCTGTCTGAAGAAGCGAGAGAGAGCTTGGAAGCTCCTATCACCATACCAGACCTACAGCAAGCCCTAAAAGGCGCTAAACTGGGCAAAGCCCCTGGCCCTGATGGCTTAACCATTGCCTACTATAAAACCCTCTTGCCTTCCCTGGAACATCACATGGTAAAATTATTTAATGAGCTAGGCTCCGGGGGGGCATTCCACGCCTCCACACTGCAAGCCCAAATTTCGGTGATTCCCAAGGATGGCAAGGATCTGACCCAATGCGGAAGCTACCGCCCGATCTCCCTCCTGAACACAGATTCTAAACTGTTCACAAAGATCTTGGCAAATAGGTTGCAACACCACCTTCCACACCTGGTCCATTTGGACCAGGTGGGGTTCGTGCCATCCAGGGAAGCCCGAGACAACACTACGAAAGTGCTCAATCTACTCCGTGTAGCGAACAGTAGTGGAACTCCCTCTCTCTTTCTGGGGACAGACGCCGAGAAGGCGTTCGACCGGGTCGACTGGCAGTTCATGAGATCTACGCTGTCCCATATAGGGGTGAAAGACAGGATGCAGAACTGGATCTCAGCTGTCTACAAAAATCCGACAGCAAGGGTGAGGGCCAACGGGGTGGCTTCAGAAGTCTTTAACATCACCAATGGGACGAGGCAGGGGTGCCCCCTATCCCCCCTTCTCTTTGCACTCACGCTAGAACCCTTTCTATGCCACGTGAGAATGAACCCTGACGTCACTGGTATAAGAATCAAAGACGCGCAGTATAAAGTCTCCGCATACGCGGATGACCTACTGTTTACTCTTACCAAACCGGACGTCTCCTTACCACATTTAATGAAAGAATTTGACACCTACGGCAGATTATCTAATTTAAGGATCAATCTAACCAAATCTGAAGTTATGGGGGTGGGGATCCCACAAAGGCTGATGTCACACCTCAGGAGTAACTTTCGCTTTAGCTGGACGGATGTAGCGCTGAAGTACTTGGGAACGTTCATACCCCCCTCCTTCTCTCAAGTGTTCAGGCTAAACTTCCCCCCCCTTCTGAGGGAAGTCCAAAAGCTACTTCAACAATGGACGGGAGGCCTCCATTCATGGGTGGGTAGATGCAACGTTCTAAAGATGTCGGTACTGCCCAAATTCCTGTACCTCCTACAGGCACTTCCGATTTTCGTTATTTTAAACAAGTACATGCAGCATTCACCCAATACCTTTGGGCGGGTAAGAAGCCGCGTATACAGAGGGGAATACTCTGCCTACCGAAACTTCACGGTGGGTTGGCACTCCCAGACGTGCGGACATATTATTACGCCACACGGTTGGTGCGACTCCTAGACTGGTGCCGACATGGCAGTTCCAAACTCTGGGTTCGGATAGAGCAGGAGCAATCTGAAATACCGTTTCTCAGGGCCCCATGGTGCGTAGCGGACCTACCTACACAGCTCATGAAACATCCGCTGATAGGAAACACGGTCAGCACTTGTGCGCGACTCTTCACGCAATTTTCACTCTCCAGTCAAAACTCCCCCCTTCGACCGGTAATAGGGCACCCTAAATTTGACCCGGGTCTCCGAGACCGCAAATTTTTGGATCTTGGCGAAGCCGGCCTCTTCCAGGCATCCCATTTTAGCTCTGTGGGGAGATGGAAATCGGCAGCTGAACTAACAGACCCCACCGGGACGTTCGGACTAGACTTCCTGAGAGCAAATCAACTGAGCCACTTCCTGAGTGGCCTCCCTCCACCCCGCGCAGGACCCCAGACCTCCCATACGACCTTAGAGGACCTTTGCACTGAGACGGGAACACTCCCCCACGCACTCTCCTTAATGTACTCTATGTTGAACACCCCTCCTGGCGACTATCAGATCCCGGCCCTAGCTAAGTGGGAAAACGACCTGAATACTCAATTCTCCCCCTCCAAAAAGCAAAATATACTTAGATTCGCCCACAAATCTTCCATCTGCTCCAAAACACAGGAGACAAATTATAAGATCCTCCTGCGCTGGTACAGGACCCCGGATGTCCTGAGCAAAATCTTTCCTACCTCCGATCCCACCTGCTGGAGATGCCAACAAGATAGGGGCACAATCCTTCATATTTTTTGGTCCTGCCCCAAGGTCAGGGAATTTTGGGAGGGGGTACGCCGCATAGTCCAGAAATTCGCAGAGAGTACGGTACCGGATGATCCGGCGTACTTCCTACTCCATGCGACGGATACTCCGGCTGGAGCTTACAAAAAATCTATCACCCACCACCTCCTGGACGCGGCTAGGGCATGCGTGCCCCTTCACTGGAAGTCCCCCCACCCGCCGACATTAGCTCTCTGGCTCAGGAAAGTAGACGAGATCAGCTATATGGAAGACCTGATCCTCTCTGGCCAACAAAGGCAGGAAGCTTACACCAAGACCTGGCAGATATGGAATCTGTTTAAATATTCAGAGGAAGGACAATCCCTCAGAGGAACGGACTAACTGCTACCTAGCAACATATGACACACTGATAATTTTCTCAATCCTGAATAACACATTATGCGAATTACGCCCTTTGAAGGCGCTTTGGGGCGCCCATGCCCGCACGGACCACGCCACCCCCCACCCCTCCCCCATTTCCACCTCTCTCTTCTTCTCCCCGCTACCCCTTTTGATTCTCTCCTACAATTCTTCGAGGAAAACAAAGAAAATAGGTGTGAGGACTGAGCCTCCCGGACCTTAATTATTTCTCTACACTTGCACTTAAGTGGATATTTCCACAAATTAAAAAGGACAGTACTGATCTACTGGGACTGCCCCGACCTTGGCGAAGGGAGGTCGTAATGGCTCTCGAGTGGAGGCTCCCGCTGCCACATTGGGAAGGCGTGAGCCCCACCGAGACTCGCTAGTGATAGACGCCAAATGTGAAACCACTACGCCTTATGTTTTACGGCCTGCCTTTGATTGTATGTTGACTCCAATGACTAAGTTGAAATGTCTGTAAATGATGTGGTCCGACTGGGACCAGCTCCTCTGTTTATAAATAAAACTTTTGAAAAAAAAAAAAAACGATCAAGTCCAACGCGGTGACGTAAAACACAACGACGTGCTGAGAAAAATGAAATTCAATGCTTCCAAGCATGCGTCGACTTGATTCTGAGCATGCGCAGGTTTTTAACCGATGCTTTTGAATACTAACCGTCGGTTTTGACCTATCGGTTAGGCGTCCATCGGTTCAATTTTAAAGCAAGTTCTATTTTTTTGGACCGAAGTATAACTGACCGATGGGGCCCACACAAGGTCAGTTTGGACCAATGAAACGGTCCTTCAGTCCGTTTTCATTGGTTTAGACTGACAGTATATTCAGTGAGTAGAAGCTATTTTATTAATGCTTAGAATGAAACATTAAAAAGGCAGAATAAAACATTAAAACATTAAATTACATGCATAGGGGATGCCCTAAACCTACCTGTAGGATGTACTACAGCAAAATATTGGTAATTTAGCATCATGATTGTTATTTTACAGTATTATGGAAGGCACAGATTGAAATCACCCAAAGGGAAATGATTTAATACCCTGCTGCAGTGTATATGGTGATTATAGATGACTGTCCAGTGTAAACACTATATTAGACCATTTATAAATGAAAGAAAAGTGCTAAACAACCATATGATTTAGGAAAGAGTTCTCTGTTATTAGATTAAACAAAAATATGCACAATCGTTAGTTACAAAAAACTGCCCTTTCTGTATCCACTGCATTGTAATGAGGTCATTTTATATTTTTTTTCATAAGCAACACTTAGAATTAACAGTCATCTTGTAGGGCTCCAGCTAGATCTACATTCCATTTGGATTAAGATAATGACCTTGCTGGCTGTCCATTAGGGACCTGACTTGGTTTTAGAAAATGATTTAATTTCTAACACTGCT
Organism: Rana temporaria; assembly: GCF_905171775.1. Lineage (NCBI taxonomy): Eukaryota > Metazoa > Chordata > Amphibia > Anura > Ranidae > Rana > Rana temporaria. Next base: position 160,108,778 of record NC_053489.1, on the reverse strand, counting down.
ATTTTCCCATGTTTTAGTTACAAATATAAAGATGTGCAGTACACAAAACTTTAACATTATTTAGCAGGAATAAAAAGCCACATAATAAATATATTGCCTGAAAAAGATCTTCCCAACCCACTCTTCACTGAGCTGGCAATGAGCATGGTAACTCTGCTTTTACTTGAGTGCTTTACAAGTGATGTAAATTACAGGACAGTACGACAAGTAAGATTTTATAGCTTTCAGATACTGTAAAATATAAGTTAGATGACCAATCAAATTATAGTTAGAGAACACGACAGCATGGTTGACACAATTCACATAAATAACTTCTTAATAATTAAGAAAGCATTAACACATCTATATGTCTTATAAATGGATTTTGATGGATTGAGTCATCTACTGGCTTCTTCTGTTTTTTAGGGGCACCATATTTCCTGGCTCTTTACCTTCCCACTTTAGAGGTTATCTCCTCCTGCTACATCAAAGCAGTTTCTGGGGGTCCAAAAAGCTCCTGTTGCATTCTTCATATAACAAAATGAATAATAATCAAAGTAAGACATGTTCAGCCTTCAATAGCTGAGGCACAAACATGGGTTATCAGATGAAGAGATTTCACAAGCCTCCCTCCCAAACAGATGTGTGACTTAACATTCAAACATCTAGCAACAATTTCAACATCGATTCTAGTTAAACTATTGTGGAAAGCTAAAAATGTATGTAATTGACCATGTGCAGACTTTGATGGATCCAACGGAAAGTAACATAGTCATCATAAATAACCATATTAGCAACTTGTTCGAGAAAAGTAAGTGAGAACGAATGTTCTACTTGGAAAAAAGAGCAGTGCTGTGTTAGGATGGTAATCAAAGTAAGAAATAAGCAAAAATTGTTGTCACACTTGCTTAAATGCTACAGCCTGCTTGGCTTAGGGGTTGTCATTCGATTACTTTTTGTGGAAATGCAATGATCACTTTACAAGGGTCTGACCCCCTGAGGAGAATGAGCATAATATTTGTTGAGTGCTATAGGTTTAGCTCAGTTTAGGGGGGGGGGGGCATGTTAGACATCTCCAGACAGACTACTGCTTCCCTACAGTAAGCAAGTATCCCAGCTGACTGCAGTGAAAATCTTTTCTCTAAAGGTTATAGTTGCTTTGGGGAAAAAACTGCAAGACATTAAACACCTTTTGATTTAATGCACCCAGAACATATTTAGTCGCTTTAAATTAAAGGTGCGTTTAGGCTTTAAAGTGGTTGTAAAGGCTGAAGGCTTTTTACTTTCAAACCTTCAGTGTGCTTCTTCCCCCTCAGCACCCCTAATACTTAGCTAAGCCTGATTCAAATCCAATGATGTGCACAAGACCTGAGGCTCTCCGTGAGTGACACCAATGATGGGCACTATTCCTCCTAAATACACAATAGGGCACAATTCCTCCCAATGACATTGGTTTTTCCCACTGACATCAGGGCCATTTCTATGCTCAGTAACCACAGGCCGACCCCCCTAATGTCTGAAGGACCGTAAACTGGTCCTTTGTTTCGAAAGGTCTGCAATATATTCCCACCAACATATTTATAATTTTGTTTATTAGACTTATAAGCAGTTGGCACCCAACTTAACATATAAAAATGCTCTGGTGATATGCAAGTACCATATGCTAAAATTATTGACTAAAATAATATAGAGTCACATACAGTATATAGGTAAACCAGCTGATGCTTCCTTATGCCTATAACTACAACTAGCCAAGACTTTTAAAGAGCTGCTGTGGTGTTAAATCTTATATTCTGAATTAAATTATGATTACCTTTTGTGTTGACACTGCAAATCACGACCCCTAATATCCTTAGGATCACGTAGGAAATATAAGGAGCACTTTAATAACCATAAATACATGATCAAAAAGTACCCAGGTGGAATCCTCTTTGAATGGCTCCAATTAGGTGACTGAGGGTATGTGTGATCTTTTCCAATCAACATAAGAATTAATGATTTAGGTATAACAGCTAATATATATATATATATATATATATATATATATATATATATATATATATATATATATATATATATATATATATATTATAAACATATATTTAAACAAAAAGGCAATAATTAAAGGTAGAGTAAAAGAAAACCATTTTAAGTTTTAAGTTTGATCTTATTATGACCCTTTGTTCTAATTGGTGTGCTACCTTTGTAAATGTTCCTCCACATGATTTTAAACAGAGCTGTTAAAGTCTTGTGTCTTTCTGTATACAATTTTGTGATTTATTGGGAAACACACAAAAAAAAAGTACTAAATCCCTTTCGTTTTAAAGGGAAAAAGTAAACACATACTTCCATGGTAACTGCAAAAACAATGACTTGGAATACACATGTATAATTCAGTGTTGTGCCTTTGCAGACAGATGGATTACTTCATGGATAAATAAATAAGGCACACATCCAGGAAACTCTATTCCTGAAAAGTTCATGCTGATTTGTATGTAACCTCAAAGTGACCTAGCCCATAATATACACCTCAACAATGCTATAATACAGTATGATGTATGATAGTAATGAACGATAATGTTATTTAAATGTAATGTCCACCTTATGGACAAAATGTGCAAGCTAGACATAAAGGGTCTGGCTTTAAATGAAATTGTTTCTACCCCATTAAGCAATTGTGCTCCTATGCTACCTACCAGGGCAGCACTAAAAGTCTTTATGGCTATGTAGTTAAAAAGTAATTTATTTAAAAAAAAGTCTTCCTTTTAATTTCTTCTTTTGGCAAGGATGCACAGGAGTGTAAGACTAGTCTATAAATTGTTACAGAGATTAAATTGATTGTCAGTACCCCCTCTACATACCACTGGGCTTCCCCTCTGGCATAAGTTTGCAGTGTTCATTATGGTGCATAGGCATCCAGTGCTGTTTGTTTCCATCACTCTGTTACTGGGAAGGTCCCAAACCAACTGATGGTTAATTAGATTATATGTTATGCAAACTACTATATGCCTTTCTTTTTTTTTTTTTTTGTTTACAAACGATTTTATTATATCAAAAGGACAAAGATTAATGCCTTTCTATAGAACACTCCAAAACACAATACATAGCATCAATGCACATCTATTTAGTGATACATTTATTTGGAAAAGTGTGGCTGCTGTAATTCTGTTCTGTTCTCTCTTTCATGGTAGATGTAAGACCTAACACCATTTATCAGTGCAGTTAACACATTTATGCACAGGGCTGCCGTTTTAAAAATGTAACAAATAAATAAAAATAGTTTTTAAAAATTGTAAAAAAAAAAATTATAGATTGGAAAGAATAATTCAAAAAAAAAAATTGGTTTAGTAATTCGGGAGGGGGATGGACTGTGAGGTAGGCTGTACGTCCATTGATAACTATGCTCAGTTATCAACGTTTTTTCCCGACGACATTCCCTGTCATGTGTACAGGGCTTCAGATGTGGTGAAACTTGGAAAAGTATATCACTTATATACGGGGGGGGGGAGATTTGCAATAACTGGTGCACACAAAAGCTGGTGCAGCTATGCATAGTAACCAATCAGCTTCTAAGTTGTATTGTCAAGAATTGAACAAGCTAAAGTTAGAAGCTGATTGGTTACTATGCACAGCTTCACCAGATTCTGTCTACACCAGTTTTAGCAAATTAAGGTTTCATCATGTTTTTGGTAACATTAAACATGGAACCTCTGGTCCAGTGGTGGCGTACCTTGGCACCCCAGATGTTTTGGAACTACATTTCCCATGATGCTCAACTACACTGCAGAGTGCATGAGCATCATGGGAAATGTAGTTCCAAAACATCTGGGGGTGCCAAGGTTCGCCATCACTGCTCTGGTCTAAACATAGCCATAGATGGATACAATTTTGGCCAGTTCAGCAGGGACCAGCTGAATTTTTAACAATGTTTGGCCAACCGCAGTTGAACAGAAGTTGATCTACCAATCGACTTCTGTTCAACTGCCCTGTCAGATAAAAGCCACTCAATCATTAGCTGCGAGCAATGTCTGCAGCAAGGATCTATGTATTCTGATAGTGGGGAGTCTCCCTACTGTCAGAACACAATAGTGAAGTAGGGAGGACACCCTTATCCACCTTGAATGTCTGGATGAATGAAAAAACCTGAACTATTTATGGCCAGCTTTACTCAGTCGGTTTACTAACACCTGGAACATAAACAGAAGACAAACCTCATCTGCTCTCTTTTGTCCCAAAGTCCTTTCTAGTCATTGACAGGTCACTCCACCACTGAAACAAACTAGCTCCTAAAATTAGGCTTAAAAAATGCACCCAGTTTTTCCATGCACCAAGAACAGGCATTTCATTTGCGTTTTCAAGGAGTTATGAACAGCTGTTAACCCTGTGTACCAATTATGTGCATTGCAGCTGCCAGTGTGGTCATGTTCATAATTCTTCCCGCTGCATCATGCCAAAATGTATGCAGCTTGTAGCATTTGTTTGACTTTACCAATCTCTAAGGCCCCTTTCACCCTTTTGCAAGAGCAGCGTCGGCGGCGCTTTACTGCCAATTTCGCTGCGCTATTTGGCCATTAGTGCAACGGTTTTACCCCCACTAGCGGCTGAGAAAGGCCCCGGATTTATGTGATTCTACCTGAATCTGGCCCATGGTATCCTAAATTTTGAAACACATCTAAACAAGCCCTTAAGATTATGTTCATATTGTGTGTCATCCAGACACCATATTATTCAGCATGATAAAACTCATGACACGTTCTGCTACCCTCCTATCCTGCAGTTTTCCAGACTCTTTAAACCTTGTACAGCTCCTACTTTCCTCATTTGCTGCCGCTGACTTTCCCCCTCCTCATATGTTGCCTAAGCTCTATCTCTATCCCTGCACTGCTTCTACATTCCACAGCTTTTTTCTTTGCCTCACCCTTTGAGTCGGGAGGTCAGGTAACACCTTCTAAACCATACAAGCATCCCACCAACTTAGTGAAAGACCAGCATTGATGGCATGCATTTGAACTTGATCAAAGTGATGTACTTATTGTATATTGTTTTTCTTTTCATTTCCATTTTGAAGTGCAGCTAAACCACTTAAATTAGAAATTATGAACAGTATTATAATTTACTTAGATTAAAAGCCATAATATGCATTCTCGTCAGCATGAACGTTTTTTTACTTAATTATTTAACCAAAACGTATAGGTTGGTCCTGGGAGTCCAACCAACATATTACAAATAAGTGGTATATTTGAAAAAGGTTTGTATGGTTAGTTTTCAGCACAGAGAGTACTGACATCCATCCATACACTGCAGAGTGCATACTGTCATCTAGTGGTTTCCAGTATAGGGCTTACTTGCAATCATTCTATGTTTAGGTTATTGCATTTTGTTTGCGTAGAAAACCAGTGATGAATTGAGAATATAGGGCCTGATCCACAAAAGGGATACGCCGGCGTATCTACTGATACGCCGTCGTATCCCTGTTTCTATCTATGGAACTGATCCACAGAATCAGTTTCGCATAGATAGGCAGAAGATCCGACATGTGTAAGGGACTTACACTGTCGGATCTTAGGATGCAGTACCGCAGCCGCCGCTGGGGGCATTTCTCATCTAAATCCAGCGTTGGGTATGCAAATTAGCACTTACGGAGATCCACGAAGCTTTTACGCTTCATTTTTTCTCCGTAAGTATTAGTTTGCCGTCGCAAAATTAGGGCTGCTTTTACAAGGTCTAAACTGTTTACACCTTGTAAAAGTATACCCTTCTATCCCGCGTCGCTGTCATTTAAAAAAAAAAAAAAAAAATTCCCGCCGCAACTCTTTTTTTTATTTTTTTACGCCCGTCGCGATTCTCAAAACCCGGCGCAGCGTAAAACCGCGCAAAGCACGTCGGGAAAATAATGTCGGGAGCATGCGCAGTACGTCCGGCGCGGGAGCGCGCCTAATTTAAATGGGACTCGCCCCATTAGATTAGGAACGCCTTGCGCCAGACGGATTTATGTTACACTGCTCAAAATTTCTAGGTAAGTGCTTTGTGGATCGGGCACTTAGGTAAATATTTTGCGGCGGTGTAACTTAAACGGGAAAAATTAAGTTACGCCGGGTTTTTGTGGATCAGGCCCATAGAACTTAATAAATGGACTGTTGAACAGGAATATATATCCTGAATTAGATATGCTTGTTATGTGTGGAATAAATAATTATATCATCACTGATTCATCTAAAATGATGGTCAAGATGCAAAACTCAGGGCTTGTTTCAAAGAAGTCAGTGGTTTGAAACAATAAGGCCCTTGAAAAAATCCTGATTAGCTGTTCAATCTGGCAGAGAAGGGCTGTTATCTGTTCAAAAATATGTTTTAGCATAAAAGTCCCACACTCCATCAGTTACTTTCTTTAAGCAGACAGGTTGCACAATTTCTATGACTGATCAGCATCCTAAAGCTGAAAACATCATCTCCTCAGGCATTCTTTCCCTGGAACAAGCATGGGCTGGAGGCATGTCTAACACTATACTGAAAGCCAATTACCAATCAAAGGGTGGCTCCAGGAAAATGAGATTTCCAGAATAAAAATATGGATAACATCAGTATTTGGTGTAATCAGTCTTTGACTCTAAAACAGCATCTATTACCTTAGATACGTTTGCATACAATTCCTGAAGGTAACTTGGGATTGGTTGTGCGTGCTATTTTGATTAAACAAAAAACACGCTAGATTACCAAGATAATTTGAAATTCAATTCTTAATGTGATATAATACACTCAGCGCCTGTTACAGATAGAGAACCTGTTCCCTATCTTTTGGTTGGACTTCCGACGGACTCACGGCGGACTTTTGCATGGTCAAAAGTCTGACCGTGTGTACAAGTCATTAGTCAAAAGACTTGAGACTGGGTCGGAGGTTCACCTTTCAGCAAGATAACGACCCTAAACATACAGCCAGAGCTACAATGATATGGTTTAGATCAAAGCATATTCATATGTTAGAATATCCCAGTCAAGATCTAGACCTAAATCCAATGAAGAATCTGTGGCAAGACTTGAAAATTGCTGTTCACAGATGCTCTCCATTCAATCTGACAGAGCTTGAACTATTTTGCAAAGATAAATGGGCTAAAATGTCACTCTCTAGATGCAATATATTGACTCAGGGGGGCTGAACCCAAATGCATGCCACACTTTTCAGATATTTATTTGTACAAAATTTTGTAAACCATTTATCATTTTCCTTCCACTTCACAATTATGTGTCACTTTGTGTTGGTCTATAACATAAAATCCCAATAAAATACATTTACGTTTTTGGTTGTAACGTGACAAAATGTGGGAAAATGTCAAGGGGGTATAAATACTTTTTCAAGGCACTATATATATATATATATATATATATATATATATATATATATATAAAGGCCAGTATGGTGGCCTGAGTTTATGGGAGGAGCCCGGAGGGTATTTAAGCAGCCCACTCACACATGCTCTTTGTCAGTTCAGTGTGCGGTACTACACGTCACTGGGCCGACTCTTCCCAGCTCACCTCATGTCCGTGAGTCTGCTCATTCAATCGCCTTCGACACCCTCCCACCCTTTCCTTTTTCAGGACACTTCTCAGCATAACCTTCTTCAATTAACTACCCATTACTTACCTTGGGTATGCCCCCTTTTCTTGGCATACTGACCAGACCACCAAGGCACACTTCAGGTCTATTTATGTTGTAAGTCTTGTCGCGTGTTTATGTGATCCACATCACTCTCGGTCAGAGGGTAACGACCATAAATATATATATATATATATATATATATATATATATATATATATATATATATATATATATATATATATATAGCGTAGAGCAGGCAGCTTGAAAACCTATGGAACTCCAGCCAATCCCTGGGGAGGTGTCCCCAGAAGTTGTTGAGAGAGCCCATAAATTGTCTGAGGCCTGAGCAGCAAGGGCGGTGTTCCTGGGTCCAGTCCTGCAGGAGGAGACCTCTGTGAGGGGGGTCTGCCCCCTGATGCAGGATCTAAGATGAAGCTGTGAGGAAGACACAGAGGTCCCAGCTAGGCTTAGCTGGGGAACCTATTTGCAGATCCGTGTCCAGGGATCTAGTTAAGGCCAGAGAAGCTCACTGAAGAGAGCCAGGAAGAAGATGATGAGAAAGAGTCCAGCTATCTTATGGTGGTGAGAGTCTACATCTCCCTTATTAGGAAGAGCCTAGTGGATATTGTCAAGAGGCAGCGATGATCCTGAGTGATTAGATCAGCGGTTCTCAACCTCAGTCCTCAAGTACCCCCAACAGGCCATGTTTGCAGGTTTTCATTTATCTTGCACAGATGCTTTAAATTAGAGTCAATGGCTTGGTATTTTGGACAGCTATTTTATCTAAGAGAAATTCTCAAAACATGGTCTGTTGGGAGTACTTGAGGACGGAGGTTGGGAACCACTGGAGTGACCCTCAGTGCTGAAGCAAAGTGACTGTTATGCCCTGTACACACGATCGGTCCATCTGATGAAAGCGGTCTGATGGATTTTTCCATCAGTTACCTGATGAAGCTGACTGATGATCAGTCGTGCCTACACACCATTGGTTAAAAAAATGATCGTGTCAGAACGCAGTCACGTAAACCACGTACGACTGCACTATAAAGGGGAAGTTCAAATCTAATGGCGCCACCCTTGGGGCTGTTTTTGCTGATTCTGATTGTTTAGAGCCGATTCGCGCTTTTCAGTCTCCGTGCTTTGCAGATTGTTTTCTGGTGTTCAGTTCGTGCTTGTGGGTTCGTATCTGTCTTTCAGTGCTTGCAGTCAGGTCGTATCTGTTTTGCAGTGCGTTCCTGTCCGCTCCATTTCTGTTTTTCAGGTCGTTCTTTATAGGCCTTGCTGTTCCTGGGTGCGTTCTGTTTTAAGTGCGTTCTGACCAGCCGACCGGTTTGAAGCCATATTGGAAGTGCGTTCTTATTCTCGAGTTCGTGCTACATATTGGCTGTCTTCCGCATTTCATAAGGTTACCCGATCTGTGGCCGTGAACAGGGCAAGGAAGAGTTCATGGGCCAAGAATTGGTTGCGACAATTTTCTCATATGCCTCTGCTTAGGGAAATCCAGGAGAATAACCCTGATGATTTCAGAAACTTTCTCCGTATGACGGACCCCGTTTTTCACCATCTTTTGCATATTCTGTCCCCCTATATCACGAGGCAGGACACTGTGATGCGCCAAGCCATCACGGCCGAGCAGAGGCTCATTGCCATGTTGAGGAAACTGGCGACTGGGAGAAGCCTGCAGGACCTCAAGTTCTCAACAGGCATCTCCCCCCAGGCGCTTGGGATCATCATCCCGGAGACGTGTTCTGCTATCATACAAGTGATGCAGAAGGACTACAGTAGGTGACCGCGATATTGTGTTAATCTCGCTCCCTTTCTCGGCAAGATTGACCACCTACGAGCCCCGTCGTGGGAGCCAGGGCGGAGCCGGCTCGCCGCAATGGGAAAAAGCCGTCATAGAAGCGGCGGGGATCCTACTTGGATTCCCGCCAATTCTAGCCACAGCGTTTGGTATGAATCATGAGGGGGAACTCCACGCCAAATTTTGAAATGAAAAACCGGCATGGGTTCCCCCCCAGGGGTATACCAGGCCCTTAGGTCTGGTATGGAATGTAAGGAGAACCCCCTACGCCAAAAAAACGGCGTGGGGGCCCCCCAACAATTCATACCAGACCCGTATCCAAGCGGATGCCCCCCTTACTGAACCGTACCAGGCCGCATGCCCTCAACATGGGGGGTTGGGTGCTCTGGGGCAGGGGGGCGCCCTGCGGCCCCCCACCCCAAAGCACCCTGTCCCCATGTTGATAAGAACAGGGCCTCTTCCCGACAACTCTGGCCGTTGGTTGTCGGGGTCTGCGGGCGGGGGGCTTATCGGAATCTGGGAGCCCCTTTAATAAGGGGGCCCCCAGATACCGCCCCCCCGCCCTAGGTGAATAAATATCGTACCCCTACCCATTCACCTGGAAGAAAAATGTCAATAAAATAAACACACAACACAGGGTTTTAAAATGTATAAGTCAGCTCCGGGGGTCTTCTCCGCTCTCCGGGGGTCTTCTCCGCTCTCTGGGGGTCTTTTCCACTCTCCGGGGGGTCTTCTTCCATCTTCTCTGCTCTCCGCTGTCGCCTCGGCGCTCCCCGGTTCTTCTCCTGCTCGCTCTCCGGTGCCTTCATTCGGGGCTGGCCGCCACCATCTTCTTTTTAGCTCTCTTACTAGCAGCGGCCAGCCCGGTCTTCTGCCTTCTTCTTTTCTTCCAATGTTGACGCGACGCTTCTTCCTGCTGTAATGCCGGGTACGCGGCTCGCACCGATTTATATAGGCCTCTTATGACGTCACGGTCCCATCAGGCTCCGGGACCCACGGAGCATGATTGTAATATGCTGTGAATGTCCCCGTTGTCCCCATGCATGCTGTAAGCTTTTAAAGCTCCTTTTTTGGCCTACATGCATATTTCCCTTCACTAACCTCTCCAGCATGCTATCCTAGGCCCAAACACACCTAGCCTAGTCTTTTTACAACTTGTTTTTTGTCTGTTCAATTTTAGTTCTGCCCCCCTCCCATTAAAATGTGTCCCAATGTCTTGTTTCTCATTCCATTTTGGCAGAGTGCTAGAGGGATTTTTTTTTCTGGGCCCAAACTCAGCTAGAACCCCCCCCTTAAAATGTTTAATGTGCCATCAGAGGGGTGAGGAGTCTGATAAGTGGGCCTATTTTTATACTTTTTGTAATCTGATTGCAATGTTTATGTGCCAAAGTACTAATTTTTCTTTTTGTTTGACACCACAGTTTCCTTCCACGCCCCAGGAATGGTGGACTGTGGCATCCCATTTTGCCCAGCGGTGGGACTTCCCTAACTGCGGAGGGGCAATTGATGGGAAACATGTCCGCATAGTGCCACCACCCCGTTCAGGGTCATACTATTTTAACTATAAAGGTTTTCATAGTATAGTGTTGATGGCGGTGGTGTCGGCACAGTACGAGTTTCTGTATGTGGACGTGGGGAAGAACGGCCGGATGTCCGATGGCGGAGTATTCGCGCAAACAGAGTTTGCCCAACGTCTCCAGACTGGTGGTCTGGCACTGCCACGGGATGAAGATAATGTGGAGGGACTCCCTTTTGTGTTTGTCGCGGATGAAGCTTTCGGGCTTGGACCACACCTCATGAGGCCGTTTCCCCAGAGAACCCTCACCCCAGAGAGGAGGGTTTTTAATTACCGGCTGGCCAGAGCCCGGAGGGTTGTCGAGAATGCCTTCGGGATAATGGCAAGCCAGTTCCGCCTGTTCCTGACAGCCATCCACATGGCGGAATACAAACGGAACAGTATCATATTTTGCTGCTGCATACTTCACAATTTTTTGCGCATGCATTCAGAGACCTACCTTACTAACCTTGGGCCTGAGGCCAGACATTCAGAAAACCTAACTGGCCTGGAAACTGGCTGTACTGGCTTGGCCCCCCGAACTGCTCGAGATGCCCGAGAAAGATACGTGGAGTACTTCACGGGTAGGGGGGCCATCGCTATGCCAGAGCATATTTCATTAAAAAATAAAAAAAATAAACACCAAATTTGATCTTTGAAAATCCAGTTTTGTCATTCTTGCTTGTGTTTCTTTTATCTGTTTCCCTGGTTCTCCTAGTGCACTTGTAGTGCCAAATGTATTTCTCTGTTTTAGTAAATAACCACAATTGTCACAGTAATCACTCAGTTTTTAAATGTACAAACTGCTATTGAGCATAGAAAGAAGAAGGGGGGGGGGGGGGGGTTTATTCTGTGCACAACTTGTGTGTTTTTTAAATTTTCAGGTATAAAAATACATAGGCCCGGATTCAGAAAGCACTTGCGCCAACGTATCTCAAGATACGCCGCGTAAGTGCAAATATGTGCCGTCGTATCTGTGCGCCGGACCCACAAACTAAGATACGCCTAAAAATAGGCTTCATCCCGCCGACGTAACTTGCCTACGCCGGAGTAGCGTGGGCGCATATTTAGGCTGGATGCATGGTGGCGTTCCCATTGATCAGCCATTCAAATATGCAAATGAGGAAAATACGGCGATTCAAGAACGTACGTGCGCCTGACGCAGGCTACGAGGGGTGCGCGTAAGTTGTATGTCCGGCATAAAGTTAAGCCCCATAAAGGAGGTGTAACCCAGCAGCAGACATGCAAAAGTCTGCACCAAGGAATACAAGCTGGCGTATTTTACATTGGATGTGAGTCTGGCTGGGCGTAGGATACGTTCATGGCGTAGGCAGTGATCCGGCGTATCTTAGGCAGTTGTTCCGACATGGTTGTGAGCATGCACAGGGAGATGCGTCCACAGCACGACACATGCGTTTGTTAAACATACTTGTCTGTCGCTCGGACCATCATTTGCATGGGGTCACGCCTCATTTGCATGGCTCACGCCCACGTTCACCTACGCCGACTTACACCTTCGAAACCCAGTGCAGTTTTGGCAGCATTGGCTTTGTGAACTCCATGCTTGCCTTTCTGCGCTGCGTCGGCGTAGCGTATATTATTTGCGCTACGGCAGCGTAATGTGCGCCCGCTCTCTGTGAATCCGGGCCATATTTTTTTTTTTTGGGCCTAAAACCAGGCTTTTTTAAAACAAACAAATATCTACAAACAATGGAACTTACAAAGTTCAACCTTATTAGAAACACATGTGATGGGGTGATGTCACCCCGGAACAAGCCAAAATTTGAAGATGCACACATTTTGTGCGGCAAAATGAGGATTTCTATCCTGATCCCATGCCAAATGTCAACATGTGCTATCTGCCATCATAGGGGGATCAATGGATGTGTTTTGGGGGTGCAAACCCTTCCTCTTACCTACTTGAGTAGCGAGGAATGGGTTGCACCCACAAAGCACAGACATAGATATGCTGTGATGGCAGATAGCACATGTTGACACACTTAGCTGGATTCAGAGACGCCGCCTTAACCTTAAGGCGGCGTAGCGTATCGTATTTACACTACGCCGCCTTAAGTCAGAGAGGCAAGTACTGTATTCACAAAGTACTTGCCTCCTAACTTACGGCGGCGTAGCGTAAATAGGGCCGGCGTAAGCGCGCCTAATTCAAATTAGGATGAGGGGGCGTGTTTTATGTTAATGGGGGGTGACCTGACGTGATTGACGTTTTTTTACGAACGGCGCATGCGCCGTCCGTGTACATATCCCAGTGTGCATTGCGCCAAAGTACGCCGCAAGGACATATTGGTTTCGACGTGAACGTAAATTAGGTCAGGCCCCATTCACGGACGACTTACGCAAACAACGTAAAATTTAAAAATGTTGACGCCGGAACGACGGCCATACTTAACATTGACTAGTCCAGCTATTTGATGGAGTAACTTTACGCCTGAAAACGCCTTACGTAAACGGCGTATCTTTACTGCGATGGGCGCACGTACGTTTGTGAATAGGCATATCTAGTCATTTACATCTTCTACGCTGAACTCAACGGAAGCGCCACATAGCGCGCAGGCTGTCGTATCTTAGCTAGGTTTAAGTGTATCTCAGTTTGAGAATACACTTAAACTTAGGATGGCGCAGATTCCGAGTTAGGTCGGCGTATCTACTGATACGCCGGCCTAACTCTATCTGAATCTAGCTAACTGTGTGCATCTTCAAATTTTGGCTCAAAACACAACATCGAAAAATGTTTGGGGGGGGGGGGGGGTCAGTCTACTATTCGCCCTATCATGTCAATGATGTTTTTATATTTTTGTTCAATGACATTCATCCTATTCCTCATAATGTCCATTTCACTACTGTATTCCATTATTTCTTGAATCACGATTTTTGCACTTGCACTGGAGAAAGGTGTACTAGTAGATGCTGTGACACCACCATGTTCATCCCCTAAAAAAAAAGGGTTTCTTAGAAATATGCAGGCCTACATCTCTTTTTACCTGAAGCTGTGGTGACAGACACTGACCTGTTGTGCTGATAATCTCCACCTCCCATTCTTCCACCTCTCCTTCTTCTACCTCTCCTTCTTCCACCTCTCCTTCTTCCACACCTCCTTCTTCCACACCTCCTTCTTCCACACCTCCTTCTTCCACACCTCTTTCTTCCACACCTCCTTCTTGCACCTCTCCTTCTTCCACATCTACCTCCTCCACATGCTGAGGTTGGTGGTGTTCTACATGTCTGTGCTTCCTTGCCTCCTCCGAATGGTGTCCTCCCATACTTATATCCCCTAATAAAATGAAACCAAAGGTATACTCAGCACACAGATATTGTAGGGCAGAAATAGAAAACATTGCTTGAAAGTGCGGTACAATTTTCTGTTTGGGATCATTCCTAAAATCATCACCTTTTTTTTCTGAGTTTCCCCAAGCTGGAATACTGACGCTTTTTGTCAAAGTGACACACATGTAGGCACCCCAAAGTTTCCTTTGTGTGAGACCCTAATAAAAAGGTTATTTTTGGGGGACACACAGGTGCTTCTGAGACCAGATGTGTAACCAGCTGCTTATTATCCTCTCCTTTACACTGTGAATGAATCCGGTTTGCATTTCACATTCTAGTAAGTTCGAACAAACACATCATCTTGACAACAATGTTTATAAATGTTGGTTTATGCCAAATAGGCATGACCACGTGTGGTTTTCCTGGATCTGCGGAAAACATCGGATTTTGGAGGAACAATGTTTTCTACGAACGTAAAAATACTACACTTTGGCCACTAACCTGAAAGTTCGCATGTACTACAAACACCTCCGTTTTCTGGACGATCAGATAAAGGCCAGAGAATCACTTTCCAGTCTTCCTTCCACCCTTCCCTCCACGGTTCCCTCCAGCGTTCCTTCCACGGTTCCACCCACCCCTGCAGAGGGTGCCGAGGAGCAGGCTGAGCTCGAAGAGCCAGATCTGAACATCTTCAGTCAGGTATAGTAGTTTACAACATTTTTCTTGGCCTCAAATTATTGTTGGTTTAACGAGATGTTTTGGGAAACAAAATGAAAGCTTGAAACCAAAAAAAAAGTCGTGGGCAGAAATTAGTGTGACAGGGATGCCAACTGCAGGGGTCAGAATGAGAGTCTGTTCAATTTACAAAACAAAATTCTAATTGCAACAGTCATGAGCTTTAAAATGTGTGTGATTAATGAAGCAAAAAATAAAACCATGTCCCTTTTTTATACACAGGAAGATCTCAGCCAGGATGAGGAGGATCCGGGAATGTGGCAGACAGGAGGAGGAAGGGGTGAGTGGCAGCCAGGAGGAGGCTGGGCCAAGTGGCAGTCAGCAGGTGCCCAGGCCCAGTGGCAGCACTGAATCACAGGTGCCTCCCCTCCAGATGCGACCAAAAAAACAAAACGTATGTCACAGCTGGAGGAGGAGTCTCTGTAGGTCATTAGGGAGGCAGCTGCAATAATGAAAGAACCCCTTAACCCTGTAGAGGGCTACAGCTGCTACCTCGGAGACCAGCTGCAAAGAATGGAGGAGGGACAACGGGCACTGGCAGAAGATTTATTTTCCACTGTGATTCAGAGGGGAAAAAGGGGCCTGCTGACTGAGACCACACACCTCAGTGACCTGGCCCAGCCTTCTCCTGCTCCTCCTGCTGCCACATTCTCACCACCAGCGCCTGCAAGGGGCCGTGGAGGGAGCCGTGGAAGGAACGCTGCAGGGAGCCGTGGAAGGAAGGAGGTTGTTGTTGGAGTACCACAGCATGGGGACATGTATGACATCTGCTGCTGCTCCTGATTTCTGTGATTTGGGGACCAGATTGTGATCCCAATTAGAGGGACTGATCATGTTGTTGATTTTGTTGTTTATCATGGTGAAATCTGCCTTTGGGATCCAAAGTCTGCATATATTTGGCTGATTGCTCAATTGTTGCCCTTTATCTTTAATTTTTTGGTCCAGAATAAATGGAGATTTAATTTAAGTCAATAGTTAGTTGTTTTTCTGGTGAATAGCCATAAAACATTTCATAAATACAATGTGTAATTAACAAAGGACACAACCTCCTTGAGGGGGGGGGGGACAAAAAAAATGTTGTTGTGATAACTTGATAAAATAAAATAAACACCTAAAAAAAAAAAAGAGATGTGGAGTAAAGAAAATTATTAGGGAGATCTGGCTTTTAAAAAAAAAAAAAACATTTTTCATGAGATCACAAGCAAAAAGTACAAGAATTCAGTATGTGAGAACTCTGTCTAAATACCATCAGCAAAATCACGGCTTTATTCTAGCAATAGAACGAAGAAAAAAATGCTCTGCAAAAAACAAGGCACTAATGTTAACCACTTCCATACAGGGCACTTACGCACCTTCCCGCCCAAGCCAATTTTCAGCTTTCAGCACTGTCGCACTTTGAATGGCAATTGCGCGGTCATGCTACACTGTACCCAAACAAAATTGGCGTCCTTTTTTCCCCACAAATAGAGCTTTCTTTTGGTGGTATTTGATCACCTCTGCGATTTTTTTTTGCGCAACAACTAAAAAAAGACTGAAAATTTTGAAAAAAATTACGTTTTTATTTTTTTCTGTTATTTTTTTGTAAATAAGTAAGTTTTCTCTTTCAATTACGGGCACTGATATGGCGGCACTGATGGGCACCGATGAGATGGCACTGATGGACATCGATGAGGTAGTACTGACGGGCACAGATGAGGTGGCACTGATTGGCGGCGCTGCTATGCGGCACTGATGGGCACACATAGGTGGCACTGATGGGAACACATAGGCGGCACTGATAGGCACTCATGGGCGGCACTGATGGGCACTCATGGGCGGCACTGATGGGCACTCATGGGCAGCACTGGGCACTCATAGGCGGCACAGATGGGCACTCATGGGCGGCACTGATGGATACTTATGGGTGGCACAGATGGGCACTGATAGGTGGGCACTGATAGGTGGGCACTGGGCATGGATGGGCACTGTGGGGTGGCACTGATGGACACTGTGGGGTGGCACTGATGGACACTGTGGGGTGGCACTGATGGACACTGTGGGGCGGCACTGATTTACCCATGTTGCCAATCAGTGCCCATTTGTGGGCACTGATTGGCATCTTTTTTTTTTTAATGCTTTTTTTTTTTTTGCTCAGACTTTTTTTTTGCCCCTTTTTTTTTTTTGCCCTTCCCTGGTCCATGGTCCAGTGTGGCGATCCGAGGGGGGGCTGCGCTGATAAACAATCAGCGTGAACCCCCCTGTCAGGAGGGCCGCCGATCGGCTCTCCTCTACTCGCGTCTGCTAGACGCGAGTGAGGAAGAGCCATCAACGGCTCTTCCTGTTTACATCGTGATCAGCCGTGGTTGGACACGGCTGATCATGTGGTAAAGAGTCTCCGCGAGAGACTCTTTACCGAGATCGGTGTTGCGGGGTGTCAGACTGACACCCTGCAACAACGATCGCTGCGATGCGCGCCCCCGGGTGCGCGCAGCGGCTCAGAATCCTGAGGACGTCATATGACGTCCAGTCAGGATTCTACAACCACTTTGCCGCCGTCAATCTGTCATTGGCGGGCGGCAAGTGGTTAAAAATGTAGAATGTGCCATCTCCATAGCGAACGCTAGTTTTACCAGAACGAGCGCTCCCATCCCCTAATTTAGTCTGAGCATGCGTGGATTTTTAACTGATGGACATGCCTACAGACGATCGTTTTTTTTTCTATCGGTTAGTTAACCATCAGATAATTTAAAAAAAAGTTCCTAGTTTTTTAACCGATGGTTAAAAAACGGATGGGGCCCACACATGATCGGTTAGTCTGGTGAAAACGGTCCATCAGACCTACAGCATAGAGATCCTGTGGAACATTCAGCAGTTTTTGCAGTGCAGCCAGTAATTGAAAAGCTCTCAAGTTATCCAGTTCTACAGTTCTCGGAGTAAGTATCCCATGCTCCCTCTCCCTTTCCCCGTTCATTATTCCCAATAAAAACCCTAAAATAAAATACATCCTTAGACTGTTTTCTGAGACCATGGAAGAATGAAGAAAATTCTGTGTGCCTGGCTGTGTGCATTCTAATGCTGCGTACACACGATCGGTTTGTCTGATGAAAACGGTCTGATGGACCGTTTTCATCAGACTAACCGATCGCCTGTGGGCCCCATCGGTTATTTATCCATCGGTTAAAAAACTAGGAACTTGTTTTAAAATTATCTGATGGTTAACTAACCGATCTGTGGGTACGTCCATCGGTTAAAAATCCATGCATGCTCAGAATCAAGTCGACGCATGCTCGGAAGCATTGAACTTCATTTTTCTCAGCACGTCCTCGTGTTTTACAGTATGTCACCGCATTCTGAAACTATCGTTTTTTTAACCGATAGTGTGTAGGCACGACTGATGAAAGTCAGCTTCATCGGATATCTGATGAAAAAATCCATCAGACCGTTTTCATCGGATGAACCGATCGTGTGTACAGGGCATAAGTAGGTGCACATTATATACAGTATATGTGTGTGTGTGTATATATATATATATATATACACACACACACGCATTATATTCGTATGTTTGATGTTTTAATAGTTACATATATTTAGGTTGAAAAAAGGCATACTCCCATTGAGTTCAACCAATAAAAGGATAAACTGCCAATAAAAACATTATGGACCAGATTCAGATAGGTCAGCGGATCTTTAGATCCGCGTAACCTATTTGATTTACATTACGCCGCCACAAGTTTTTGAGGCAAGTGCTTTATTCAGAAAGCACTTGCCTCTAAAGTTGTGACGGCGTATCGTAAATCCCCCGGCGGAATTCAAATTCCGCGGCTAGGGGGCGTGTATAATTTAAATCAGGCGCGTCCCTGCACCAAACGAACTGCGCATGCGCCGTCCGCTAAATTTCCCAGCGTGCATTGCTCCAAATGACGTCGCTAGGACGTCATTGGTTTTGACGTGAACTTAAATTACGTCCATCCGTATTCGCGAACGACTTACGCAAACGACGTAAAAAATTCAAAATTCGACCCGGGAACGACGGCCATACTTAACATAGGATACACCGCATATAGCAGGGGTAACTATATGCCGGAAAAAGCCGAGTGCAAACAACGTAAAAAAAATGCGTCGGGCGGTCATTTGTTTCTGAATCGGCGTAACTCCTCATTTGCATATTCCTCGCGTATACAAATGGAGACCCAGCGGCCAGCATGAGATTGCAGCCTAAGATCCGACGGTGTAAGTCACTTACACCTGTCGGATCTTAGGGAGATCTATGCGGATCCTGATTCTATGAATCAGGCGCATAGATCTGACCGACGGAACTCAGAGATACGACGGCGTATCAGGAGATACGCCGTCGTATCTCTATCTGAATCTGCCCCAAAAGATGTGATTGCTGAACAGTTGTAGTTTAGGTGAAAAGAAAGAAATAATGTCTTACTTGCCCCAGCTTATAGTTTACTGCAGCATTTCAGAAAAAAAAGGTGCAAATAGGTAAAGAAGTGGTGTTGTAAAAGATGAGAGTATGGTACTTATAATTCATTTACCAGTTAATATTTTCTAATTTTAAATATTTTTTTTTTACTAGCTACAAGTTATATTGTTTTTATTAAAAATGAATTGGTAGGAAATTAAGTAATTGTTAAAATAATATAAAAATCTGCTTAAAGATTTCTCTATGTAGTTGGCAGGACATGGTCAATGGACAATAATAAAAATGTGCAATTATTTTGGCTCTTGCCCTAAAAATTCTTTGCAGCAGTGTAATGATTACTGATCATCAGCTATGTGTGGTTTTATATTTTCGTTTTAGATAGAATGGGGAACAGTTATGCCACGTACACACGATCTGATTGACTTGTTTCATCGGAAATTCTGATCGCGTGTGGGCCCCATCGGACTTTTCTCCATCGGAGTAAAAAAATAGAACAAGTTTTAAATTCTTCCGATGGAAAAAATCCGATGGGAAATTTCAATCGTCTGTGTGAAAATTCCGACAGGGAAAAATCCATGCATGCTCAGAATCAAGTCGACGCATGCTCGGAAGCATTGAACTTCATTTTTCTCGGCTCGTCGTAGTGTTTTACGTCACCGCGTTTTGGACGATCGGAATTTAGTCTGACAATGTGTATGCAAGACAGCTTGAACGGAATTCCGATGAAAAAATCCATCGGATTTTAGACCATCGGAGAATCGGATCGTGTGTACGCGACATTAGAACGTCTGTCATTTTTTTTTCTCTGTGTGTTCCTGTAAAGTAGATTTAATCTAATTTCCATGCTGGAAAAGGCAAGTGATACAAAATGAGGGGATGTGCTGATGCAGAAGATAAAAGTACAGTTATTAGGTGGAGGCATGATAGGACTCTCTAAAGAGAAGGGTTTTCAGGAATCACCTAAAAGTGGACAGAGAGCTAGAGAGCAAGAGTTCTTGGTAAGAATGAAGAAAAAAATGTGGTTGGTATTTTGAAACTAGATTAGTGATGTAGCTGGGGGCAGAGTTGTGGATGGTTTTGTAAGTTGCTGTTAGTATTTTGAATTTAATTTGTTGGGTAAGCAAAAGCCAATAGAGGGATTGGCAGAGAAGGGTGGAGGACACAGCGATTGGTAAGGTGGATTAGTCTGGCAGCAGCATTCATGATGGACTGAGGGGGGATCTATGCAAAATATTCACCACAAATTACTCGCTAGATGAAAATTGGTAGAAGATAGAGGTAGTCCCCAATGCCACACATCCATGCAGTCCTGCAATGCTGATGAATGTGCCACCAATGTGTTAAACTCCAGCCCCCCCCCCCCCGTGGCTTAATCAGGGAGATGGAGATCCCATACGTGTAG
Organism: Rana temporaria; assembly: GCF_905171775.1. Classification (NCBI taxonomy): domain Eukaryota; kingdom Metazoa; phylum Chordata; class Amphibia; order Anura; family Ranidae; genus Rana; species Rana temporaria. The sequence goes on along the minus strand of NC_053489.1, from coordinate 160,088,016 downwards.
GGAGTATTTAAACATCATTGACAATCACTCAATTATCAAAAGGACTAACAGGTTTGGGCAAACACTGGCCCAGATTCAAGAAGCACTTGCGCGGGAGCAAGTGTGATTTGCGCCGCGCAAGTACTGATTTGCTCCCAGGCAAATTTGCGGCTGATTCTGTAAACCAGCTAAGCCTGAAATTCTGCCTTTTTCCCGCGCACGCAGCCTCGCTGCTCCGGCGCAATTCTTGCGCAATTTTGCGCGGGGTGTAACTTGCGCATTCATGTTATTCCCTCAGCTAATATGCAAATTAGGTACTGCCGATGATTCTGAAACATGCGCGTGTGATGCGCATCTTGCGCTGGAAGCGCGCAAGCTTTTTTCCCCGCGCAAACTTGCTCCTTCTAAAAGCAGGGGCAAGTTAGCAACAGATGGCCACATGTCAGCTGCAGGAGCGCGCAACTTCAGCAGCACCTAGACAGACGAGCTGAACAAGCAGAGCACCCACATTTTTGGGACCTCACATCTGTGCACCAACATGCCAGGGGCAGCTATGGTTCTTGATATTCTATTGACTGAGCCGACTCGTAGGAGGTCACGGGAGAGGATTTACAGAGGGCACTACAACCTTTTTGATATGAGTGATAATGAGGTGTATCGCATGTTTCGAAACAGGGGTGGATGTAGTGGCGCTTACCAAAATAATGAACAAATCCTAATATTAAAACAATTATAACCACACAGCTAATGAATCCAAAAGGTAAAGCGGTCAACGCCGTCACCTGCTGTGGGAAAAATATAAAAATAAATGTTCCACTCAAAATGACATCAATGAATACCACCCAACACTACAAATGAATGTGGAAGGTAATGAGAGTGGTGAATAATGAATCCCTAATGAGGTAACCAAATGTGTCAACCTCAGCACATTGAACATCAACAATCACCATATATGCTGATAATAGTGCAATCAATATTGTGAAAATCCCAATAAAGCTTCATCCAATAATAAGGTGCAAAGTGCAAAAATCTGTATGATACTGAACAATAAATCCATAAATCCAAACAATTCTTAAAAACATAGTGAAAAATATTAATAAATAAAAATATTTAAATATCAATAGCATGCACAAGTGGGCATGCCCAAAAATGTATATATATATATATATATATAAATATAAAGAGCAAAAAAATATAATAATAATGATTCAAATAAACCCTGAGAATCACAGTGCAGTGTTCAAAAAAGTGTCCAGTGCACAAAACCGTGCAAAAAAAGATAAATTTGCAGTCCACAGAAATTCCAATCTATAATAATAAAGTGAAAATAGTGCTCCAATCGATCCTTTAGTGCTTGATGCTGATCATGCATAAGTGCTTGTAGATACCACCTTTAAGGCTTCCCCCAGTGTCTGGCAAACTGTGTGTTCCAGCCCCTTACCTTAGGAGGGCTTTTAGTAAAGCCTGTGTGTATAGGATCCCAGTCAGCCTGCTGATTCACTCCCATATACCTCGGCTTCACATAAGTCAAAACGATGTCTCTCCAATGCAAAATAAGGGAAGGGAAGCCTCCATAGCATAAAATCTTTTAAATTTATTTCATAAAAAACATAATAACACTCACAGACATCTGACGATAAACAGCATATATTATCCTTGTGTCTCCGCTCTGCGGCCGCGAGCGGATGACGTCACCAGCAGCTCTCCACGTCCTCACGCGTATCGTGACAGCCAAACGTCACTTAATCATAGGATGGAGGGCGGCTGGTACAGGGGTGACTTAAGTAGTGCTGTGGCGGCAACATAATATGAACAATCGGCAGGAATTTCATTAAACTTATAGTAACGCTAATGGTATGTTTAGGATTCAATGCATAAATTCTTTATATACAAGCAATAACTTATAAAAGTTGACTATATTCGACTATAGTCAACTTTTATAAGTTATTGCTTGTATATAAAGAATTTATGCATTGAATCCTAAACACACCATTAGCGTTACTATAAGTTTAATGAAATTCCTGCCGATTGTTCATATTATGTTGCCGCCACGGCACTACTTAAGTCACCCCTGTACCAGCCGCCCTCCATCCTATGATTAAGTGACGTTTGGCTGTCACGATACGCGTGAGGACGTGGAGAGCTGCTGGTGACGTCATCCGCTCGCGGCCGCAGAGCGGAGACACAAGGATAATATATGCTGTTTATCGTCAGATGTCTGTGAGTGTTATTATGTTTTTTATGAAATAAATTTAAAAGATTTTATGCTATGGAGGCTTCCCTTCCCTTATTTTGCATTGGAGAGACATCGTTTTGACTTATGTGAAGCCGAGGTATATGGGAGTGAATCAGCAGGCTGACTGGGATCCTATACACACAGGCTTTACTAAAAGCCCTCCTAAGGTAAGGGGCTGGAACACACAGTTTGCCAGACACTGGGGGAAGCCTTAAAGGTGGTATCTACAAGCACTTATGCATGATCAGCATCAAGCACTAAAGGATCGATTGGAGCACTATTTTCACTTTATTATTATAGATTGGAATTTCTGTGGACTGCAAATTTATCTTTTTTTGCACGGTTTTGTGCACTGGACACTTTTTTGAACACTGCACTGTGATTCTCAGGGTTTATTTGAATCATTATTATTATATTTTTTTGCACTTTATATTTATATATATATATACATTTTTGGGCATGCCCACTTGTGCATGCTATTGATATTTAAATATTTTTATTTATTAATATTTTTCACTATGTTTTTAAGAATTGTTTGGATTTATGGATTTATTGTTCAGTATCATACTGATTTTTGCACTTTGCACCTTATTATTGGATGAAGCTTTATTGGGATTTTCACAATATTGATTGCACTATTATCAGCATATATGGTGATTGTTGATGTTCAATGTGCTGAGGTTGACACATTTGGTTACCTCATTAGGGATTCATTATTCACCACTCTCATTACCTTCCACATTCATTTGTAGTGTTGGGTGGTATTCATTGATGTAATTTTGAGTGGAACATTTATTTTTATATTTTTCCCACAGCAGGTGACGGCGTTGACCGCTTTACCTTTTGGATTCATTAGCTGTGTGGTTATAATTGTTTTAATATTAGGATTTGTTCATTATTTTGGTAAGCGCCACTACATCCACCCCTGTTTCTTATATTGTCGGTGCGTGAGCACTATTAGTCGTGGCTGCTGCTTGTTTGTTTTATTATATATATTTTTTAGCCCAGTTGTCCGTGGTTAGGTAGATTTGCGCATTAGTTCCCCCCCTTTTTTATCGCATGTTTCGCTTCAGCCCTGAAGTCATCCTTGAGTTGGTAACAATCCTGCAGGATGACATCAGCAGCCCGACCCATCGGGGACAGGCATTGCAGCCACTGGTGAAGGTAGTGGCAACCCTTCATTTTTTGGCAAGTGGCTCATTTCAGCGCACAGGTGGAATGGTGGCGGGGATGTCCCAATCCAGCATGAGCAGGTGTGTGCACCAAGTGATCCCTGCAATACTCAGACGCATGGGCACACAATTTATCAAACCAACCACGGCTGACCTGCGGCAGAAGGCAATCAGTTATTTTTATGAAATAGCCAGATTCCCACGCACTGTGGGTGCAATAGATTGTACCCATGTGGCACTACGCCCCCCCCCCCGGCACCTCGAGCATATCTACTGCAACAGGAAGCATTGGCATTCGATAAATGTGCAGGTGATTGTGGATGCACATGGCCTCATATGGCATGTCCGTGCCAAACACCCAGGGTCAAGCCATGACAGTTTTATTTACCGACACAGCCCCATCCCAACCGAGTTTGACCAGAACATGTATGGAGACAGCTGGCTGATTGGTGAGTGACATGGGTGTCAGGTATGACTGCCCCCCCCATGATGCAGACATCACAAGGGGCACATGCACGACTAACATCCTCCTGTCTTTTCCCTTCCAGGTGACACAGCATATGCCCTGGGACCTCACATGATGACCCCATTTCGTAACCCTCAAACACCAGGAGAGGAAAGATTTAACGAAGCCCATGCACGTACCCGTGCGGTGGTGGAGCGCACATTTGGCATCCTTAAATCTCGATTCAGATGTCTGGATAAATCAGGGGGGACCCTGTTGTATTCACCCAACTTTGTGTGCCAAATCATCGGGGCATGTTGTATTCTCCACAATTTTGCTGAGAGAAGGGGCATGCACATTGAGCTACGCAATGACCTTACCCCCGAACCACGCAATCCCTCCCCCCCAATAAACACTACCGGATCTTCTGAGGGAAGAGCAATCCGGAATGGTCTTGTGGAACGTCTCTATGCACATTAAACACACCCTGATCTTGTCACAAGTATAATGCATATATGCACACCACTGTGGTCCCTAGCACACACACGACACATGCACCCCAAATTGGATTAGACCCAACAATACCACATGGTATTAGGGAGCAGCAACGCCGCGTCAAGGCTCCAATTATGTTGCTGTCCATTCATACACCTTTCACATAGCAGAGGGTGACACCCCTTTTCCAGCAGGAGTGCCACCCCCCCCCATTCACACACCAGTCACACTGTAGTATACACTCCTCACCGTGTGTAGGGACTACAAATAAATATAAAAGCTCATATTCTGAGCATATAATAAAAAAAAAATAGCTCATATTCTGAGCATATAATAATTGTTCAAATTATATTAATTTTTTTTTTCTTCTTTGGGCCAAGGGTGCCCCGGCTCCAGCTCCTCAATCTCCGTGGTGCGGAGGAGGCATGGGGTGGGGATGGAGGGGGGGGAGGAGCATCAACCCCTACTTCCAGACTCCTCGCAGGTGGTGGCTGCATGCCCTCCATGGCGTTGGCCAGGCGGGCGAGGATGGTGTTGGTCTGGCCCAACATCCGCATTTGGCGGGTGGTGGTGTTCCGCTGATGATGGCGGGTAACTCTCCCCTCCTCCCGCACTGCAGCGGTGTTGGCCTGCACAGCAGCGGTGTTGGCCTCCACCGCAGCTGCCATCCTGCTGACCTCAGCGGTTAATAAAGCGCGGGCGTTCTGCTGAGCCACCAAGCAGGTGACTATGGCCTTGGAGTTGCCACTTAGTTCATCCAGGCTCCGTGAGACATGTTTGTCCCGGTCTGCATGCAGGGTGAGGGCATGCTGCACAGAGGTGGAGGTGGATGCCATGCTGTCCTCCATACGTTTTACATCTCCCACCATGGCCCCTATATGGCGGCTCTGCAGGGCCTGCTCCTCCAGCAGACCCTGACGGAGGCTGGAGGGTATATCCCTGGTTTTGAACAGAGCCTCCCTGGGAGGAGAGGCTCGGGCACGGACAGAGGGAGAAGGGGAGGGGTCCACAATGGAGGGGCTTGCCCTGGAGGGGCTTGCCCTGGAGGGGGATGACGTGCTGGCCGGGGGGGTGGTGGGTTGATCAGGGATGGTGGTATCCTCCTGGAGGGAGCCAGAGTCCTCCTGGATGATGAAAAAGGACTCCTCCTCCAAAACCACTTCCTCCACCATACTTGTCCCCGGTGGGATCTCCTCCTGTACCAGCATTGCCATAATGTCCATGGGGCCTGACTGAACCCATGGCTCAGGTATGGATGGCGTGGGTCGCCCCGCAGCCAAAGACGGCCCAGCTTCATCATCCTCATCACCACCTGTGGATGACACCAAAACTAAAAATTTTGCTGGTGCAACACACTGCTCACATGTTCACTTCTACCCCCTCCCATGATGCACAGCAGATATGAAACAAAAATAATAGTTCCATGTTCACTTCTACCCCCAAATATGTTCACTTCTACCCCCTCCCATGATGCACAGCAGATATGAAACAAAAATAATAGTTCCATGTTCACTTCTACCCCCAAATATGTTCACTTCGACCCCCTCCCATGATGCACAGCAGATATGAAACAAAAATAATAGTTCCATGTTCACTTCTACCCCCAAATATGTTCACTTCTACCCCCTCCCATGATGCACAGCAGATATGAAACAAAATAACTTACCAGTCCCCAAGTTCCCAACAGTGGAGTCGTACCCTGCAAGTCCCTCCACCTGCTCCTGCACTAGAGTTTGGGCAATAATCTCCTCCTCCTGATTTAGTCGGATCTTACATCGTGGTCCACCTCCCGTGCCACCGGTATGTTTGCGGATAAGAGCCAGTTTCTCCCGGACCCTGCGCCTCATGTCATTTAGTTTTTTCTGAATGTCATCCCAGGAACGCTCTTGATTACCCAGGGCATTGATGTCCAGGGTTATGGCTTCATAGATAGCCCTCCTTTGGGCAACGGTGGTGTTTGGCCACTGGGCACCATATAGGACTTCTTTATGGAGCTGGAGTGCAGCAATTAGGATGTCCATCTCCGCAGCCACGAAGTTGGCCTTTCTTTTTTTAGTTCCTTTGGGAGGTGCCATCTCTTCAAAATGGGCTAAATTTCCGTGCTCAGGGGCGGTTGGAAAAAGCAGGATGAAATTCAGCAAAGAACCTGCGCAAGTCTGCTCCTATTTATTTGTTCAGTGCAAGCAGCTGAGCAGGATTTGCCCTGAAAGTATGATAGGCGCAGTTTGACGCATGCGCAGACGGAAGCGCCATAACTGCGCATGCGCGCGCCCGGCGCAAACCTCTGCTGAGCCGAAAAATGCTCATTTACATAGGGGCACACCCACTTTCACTTGCGCGGCCTTGCACCCTCAGCTTTGCCTTAAACAGGAGCAAATTAACTGAACAAACGATTCCTGAATCAGGTGGCAATTTGGCTAAATTGCCCCAGCGCAGAGAAATTCAGCTGAGCAGCTCATGTGTAAGTAATGGGCAAATCTACCTGAATCTGGGCCACTGTTTTTTGTTTTTAGACTGAGAGTGAATGAAGTGAATATGACATGTAAAGAGAAAAAAAAAAGAGAAAAGAAAAAAAATGGAGTAAAAAAAATATATAAAAAGGGGAAATAAAGAAAGTAGGGGGGGGGGGGGAGAGAGAAAAAATTTAAATAAATAAATAATATAAAAATAAAACATGAGAATAGAGAATAAAAATAGAAGAAAATTGGTGAAGGGTTCCACTTTTTTTTGTTCCTTTTCCATTATTAATAATGGAGACCTGGCTTCTTGTAAGCAAATGAATGGCCATTAGGTGTATTATAATGAAGGATCAGCACGCAGCCTTATGCCGCGTACACGCGACCGTTTTTCGTGTTCTAAAAAATGAAGTTCTTTTTTAATGTCATTAAAAACGATCGTGTGTGGGCTCCAGAGCATTTTTCACGATCTAAAAAATGGGCATTAAAAATTTCGAACATGCTCTATTTTTTTACGACGTTTTTAACGTTGTCGTTTTTAAGGTTGTAAAAAATGGTCGTGTGTGGGCTTTAACAACGTGAAAAAAACGTGCATGCTCAGAAGCAAGTTATGAGACGGGAGCGCTCGTTCTGGTAAAACTAGCGTTCGTAATGGAGTAAGCACATTCATCACGCTGTAACAGACTGAAAATCGCGAATCGTCTTTTACTAACACAAAATCAGCAAAAGCAGCCCCAAGGGTGGCGCCATCCGAATGGAACTTCTCCGTTATAGTGCCATTGTACGTGTTGTACGTCACCGCGCTTTGCTAGAGAATTTTTTTTTCACGATCGTGTGTAGGCAAGGCCGTTTTAATGATCGGGTTGAAAAAAATACGTTGTTTTTTCTAGATCATTAAAAACATAATTTTTTTAGAACCCAAAAAACGGTCGTGTGTACGCGGCATTAGGCCTGGTACACCCTAATAGTTTTGTCCATTCAACCCAGCGGGTTAAACAAAAAAAAAACAATCAGCTCCGGTCCAAGCCACTATGCTAACCATGCAAAGTTAGTACAGCTGAGTTACCGACATACACACAGGTTGAATGTCGGGCGTTTTTTTTTTTAATTGGACGATGTCTCCCGACATTTGACCCGTGTGTACACGACTTTATCTGTAGGTAGGATTATCATGCCATAGATGCCTTGAAGTCTATTTAAGAGCATCTACATCATGATGACCAGACCACCAATAAGCTATTATTATGATACATGATTGCTTATTGACCCATTTTCTCACTAACCAAATGACAGAAGGAGAATCCATTGGCATGTTTCACATCAAAAGGATTCCTAAATAATCCAAAGAACCCCTTTATTGGTACTATGTTCTAGGTTCTCTTTCAAAAAAAGTGCTTGCAGTTGTGTATTTTGTTTTATTTTTTTACAGATCTGAACACAGGTGCTTTGTTGTCTATGGGATGATGCATACGGCTGCATAAGATCCATAATGCAGTGATGCGTTCATAGCTGTAGAAATAAAAATGTATGTTTGAGTTCTGTGATTTGAGTGTGTATATGAAAGTGGCATGTGCATGTATGTGTAAATTGAAACACTGACAGCTGGAAGAGGATGAAAATAAATTGTACACATGTACAGTATCACAAAAGTGAGTACACCCCTCACATTTTAGTAAATATTTTATTACATCTTTTCATGTGACAACAATGAAGAACTGACAGTTTGCTACAATGTAAAGTAGTGAGTGTACAGCTTGTATAACAATGTAAATTTGCTGTCCCCTCAAAATAACTCAACACAGCTATTATTGTCCAAACCGCTGGCAACAAAAGTGAGTACACCCTTAAGTTAGCAATTTTTCCTTCCCAGTGTCATGTGACTTGTTAATGTTACAAGATCTCAGATGTGAATGGGGGAGAAGGTGTGTTATATTTGGTGTTATCGCTCTCGCTCTCTCATACTGGTCACTGAAACTTCAACATGGCACCTCATGGTAAAGAACTCTCTGAGGATCTGGAAACAATAATTGTTGCTCTACATAAAGATGGCCTAGGTCAGTGATGGCGAACCTTGACACCCCAGATGTTTTGGAACTACATTTCCCATGATGCTCATGCAATCTGCAATGTAGTTGAGCATTATGGAAAATGTAGTTCCAAAACATCTGGGGTGCCAAGGTTCGCTAACACTGGCCTAGGCTATAAGATGATTTCCAAGACCCTGGAACTGAGCTTTAGCATGGTGGCCAAGACCATACAGTGGTTTAACAGGACAGGTAACAGTCAGAACAGGCCTTGCCATAGTCGACCATAAGAGTGCAGTGCACATGCTCAGCCTCGTATCCAGAGGTTGTCTTTGGTAAAGAGACGTATGAGTGCTGCCAGCATTCCTGCAAAGATTGAAGGGGTGGGTGTCAGCCTGTCAGTGCTCTGACCATACGCTGCACACTGCATTAAATTGGTCTGCATGGCTGTTGGACCAGAAGGAAGCCTCTTATATAGATGATGCACAAGAAAGCCTGCAAACAGTTTGCTTAAGACAAGCAGACTAAGGACATGGATTACTGGATTTGATGAGACCAAGATAAACTTATTTGGTTCAGATAGTGTTAAGCGTGTGTGGCGGCAACCAGGTGTGGAGTACAAAGACAAGTGTGTCTTGCATACAGTCAAGCATGGTGGTGGGAGTGTCATGAGTGCTGCTGGCACTGGGGAGCTACAGTTCATTGGGGGAACCATAATGCCAACATGTACTGTGACATACTGAAGCAGAGCACGATCCCCTCCCTTCAGAAAAAAACACACAGAACACCTGGAGCTCTGCAAGTCTAGGGGCCAAGAAAAGTAACTCTGATGAGAGGTTGTCAAATAAATGGATCAGATAAGAATGATCAAATAATTTTCAAAGTGGTGCTGTATGCATAAACAATGCTTGCTACCATTAAGATGAACAGTGCTGTTTATTCCATGCAGTTAATAAGAAATAAAAATTGTCAGAGTGGATAGTAGGGGAAACAATTATCCAGGAGGCTTGATTAGTGGTGGTTTGAACACCAATGATTTGAACACCAATGATTTGAACACCAATCACCATCCAAAGGAGTGGAGGGGGATTCCAGTTCCCAAAGGGAACTGCTGGCTGCTGGCTGGAACAGCTAGCTCTAACGTGGATGCTGTGGCTAGATGGTAACCAGTAGAAGGGATGGAAAGGCAACAGAACAGTGGACGTTTGAACAGCTGACTTCAGGACACTTCCCCTTTCGTCTCCGGCATAGCATTGACGTCGCAGGAGGCGCACATGTGCACTGAAAGTATCGACTCTGCTCGGCTTGTTTGTTCCCTCTGGAGCTGTTACCATCATACAGGCTGCCTTTCCATCCCTCCTGCTGGTTACCATATAGCCACAGCATCCACCTTGGAGCTAGCTTTTCCAGACAGCAGCCAGTACGCTCCCCCTTTGGGAACTGGATTCCCACTCCACTCCTTTGGATAGTGATTGCTGTTCAAACTATCTCTAAGCAAGCCTCCCGGATGATTGTTTCCCCTATCCACTCCGAGGTCACTGGTAACGTTTACCAATATAAATTGTAACCTTTCACTGGTAATTTTTATTTCTTATTAACTTTATGGAATAAATAGCACTGTTTATCCTAACGGTTGCAAGCATTGTTTATGCATACAGCATGACTTTGGAAATGATTTGATCATTCTTAGAGTTTTCCTCCCTTTGGAGACTGGGCCGCAGGGAAGTATTCCAACATAATAAAGACCGTAAACACACCTCCAAGATGACCACTGTCTTGCTAAAAAAGCTGAGGGTAAAGGTGATGGACTGGCCAAGCATCTCCCCAGATCTAAACCCTATTGAGCATCTGTGGGGCATCCTTAAATGGTAGGTGGAGGAGCGCAAGGTCTCTAATGTCCACCAGCTCTGTGATGTCATCATGGAGGAGTAGAAGAGGACTCCAGCGGCAACCTGTGAACCTCTGGTGAACTCCATGCCCAAGACGGTTAAGGCAATGCTGGAAAATAATAGTGGCCACACAATTTTTTTTTTTCTTTATTGATTTTGCATCGATTTAACATTCAAACAAGTAGAAACACACATTACACATTAGTATATTATAAGGTATGTCAACATGTGACTGTCTGCTCAGGTACAACAGTGAGTATAACAATGAGTAATATTATACATGTAAGTCAACACCAAAGGGCATTATAGGGCTTTATATTTTTCCATCCATATCAACCAGTTCCTATCAAATTTCTTACATGTTAGAGTTAGTCGTGAAAATGCGATCAAAGGTATGATTCTGGTTGACTAGTTTTACCATGTCAGATGGGTTGATAGACAAGGTATATTTACAGCTGCGGAGTATTAGGGTATGAGTTGTGTGAAGAATGTGGATGATAACTGATCTTAAGTTGGGAGGACATTTTTCTATTCCTAGATGAAGGATTGCTAGTGCTGGGTTGGGGTGTGTTAAAATTTTGTGATTGATGATATCATCTGGAACGTCTTATTCCATAAGCTTGTTATGTTTGGGCAATCCCAAAGGGTGTGTAGTAGATGACCAATTTGGCCACATTTTCTCCAACATAAGGGCAATGTGTCTGGAAAGAAGGTAGCAAGTCTATATGGAGTGTAGTGCCATCTATTTGTTATTTTGAGCATAATTTCCCAGTGTAAAAAATCCTAAGGAAAAACCAGAGGAAAACACTGCGCTAATGCGTGATAAAAAATTGTGATAATAATAAGTGACAAAAGCAGCTAGTACCTATTGCTCTAAATACCCAAAGCAAAAAACTTGTCGTGGATGAAGTTATAGAATAATGATATTCCTCTGGTGGTATACGTAGGGATTGAGTAGAATCGCCATACTTTGGTTGGTATTTTAATTCCGGGGGTGAGGTGTGATTTTTGGAAATGGAAGATACATACACAAGAGAAAGGCATATTGTCTGGCAGACTGAATTCAGTGATTATATGTTCTGACGTTTTTTGGATGAAATTTTTTGAGAAAGTCTTGTATGTGCAATATGCCATGTATATGGATTTTTGTTATTAAGAGCATAGGGATTTTTGACTTCAGGGGCAACTAGCTTTTTTTACCATCACATATGAATTTCCATATGAGACTTGACATGCTACAGAGATATTGGGGGATATGAGGATTGGTAACATGTGGAAGATATAAATAATTTGCGATAAAATGGACATTTTTAATGCCGCAATTTTGCCTAACCAGGATAATTCTCTTCTTGAGATATCTTTTAATTGGGTTTCCAGTTTGGCTATTAATTGGTTTGACATTGGTTTCTTCTGAAAGGAAATATGGTTTGGGGATCCTGTGTATTCTGTCCACTCTGAGATCCTGTGCTGTTTAGTGCAGGTAGAGACCAAGGTATGGGCATATTGCAGGAGCTGGGTGGCTGGCACAGACTTTGGGACACCTCTCAGCTTAATATTATTTCTTCTAGACCTGTCCTCCAGGTCTGCAACTTTGTCTTTCAGCCATGCTATTTTCTCACCCTGGGCTGTGTGGGCATCCACCAGTATATAATATGAGGATGTGTATTCGTTCATCTTTTGTTCGACATGATCTACTCCGATCCCAAAGGCTTGGACCTCCTTATGGCATTTATCGATCCCCTTCACCATGTCTGCTTTTAATGAGGATCTCAGGGACAGTAAAAAAAATTCAGAGTGGTTTCTGAGACTGATCTGGCTGCTGTTGAGAAACTTGCTATGGGGTCATTTGTGCTGTGTGTTATAAGCACTCTGCAGCCCAGTCCATCTTGGATCTCGGTCGCCATGTCCCCCCGCCACACAAAATATTGACACTTTGTCCCAATTTGGACATTTTCACTTAGGGTTATATTCATTTTTGTTAAAAGCAGTTTAGACATTAATGGCTGTGTGTCGAGTTATTTTGAGGGGACAGCAAATTTACACTGTTATACAAGCTGTACACTCACTACTTTACATTGTAGCAAATTGTCATTTCTTTAGTGTTGTCACATGAAAAGATATAATAAAATATTTACAAAAATGTGAGGGGCGTACTCACTTTTCTCAGTTACTGTATATGCGTACACATATTTACGCACCTGTAACCTTGTAAGGAATGTTTTTTACTCAGGATCTTTCTGCCAGCCTCTGCCAGCAGGATCCTGTGTATAAACATCAGTAAATTATTATTAATCCATGTGCAAGAAGCCTAACTAGGCTGTTTGGCATAAATCCTATCAGGTCTAAATTTCAGGAGAATCTATTTTGCCATCACTATCTGGAAACTGTCTTAGTTCCAGGATAGAGTTAACTAGAGCAGCATTACACTCAGTAATATGCTTTCCCTGAGACTAGTTTTCAGGAGTCCACCAATACTGGATTGAATCCATAGGCGGGACAAAATCAACTGCTCTAACATTTTCTATTCAATAAATGTAATAATTTCATTGTTTCAAATAAAATGGAGGAATCGAACATTACAACTGCATCATGTTTACAAAAAAAGCTGTGTTATTACTTATTTCCGTGATGGCATCCCTTAAATTTTATTTTGCAATCCACTGTGTGTGTCAAAATTCATTCTTTGAAAAAGGGGCCTCTTAACATATTACTGGGGCCCCCAAGCAGCTATTTCCAACCATCATGTAGCCTCTTCTTTATACACATGGCTCAGATGTAATATTCCTGTTAGGAGAAAAGGAATGCTCATTGTCTTTGCCTAGTTGCCTTCTGATTTGAAGATTTGTAGTTAGTTCTTAGTATCTGTTCAGGATCTGTTCTTTTACATACTTTCACATGTAATCACATTGACACATCTGTATGACAAATTAATATATTTAGAACAGTTATTATCCACCAGATGGCTCTGCCGCATGAGATTTCCAGGTTTATCAGATTGTCTCATGTCAAAGTAATGTTGATTTACAATACATCTTCCATATTGGAATAGCTTTAATATGATGTTTTTGTCGTTTTTATGTATCTGTTGTTTTCAGCAACTAATGCTTTGCAGTGCTGTTGAGCTAATCACAAAAGAAAGCCTGCCAATCCTGTTTGAAAACAGCTGTTTAGAATAATGCATAAATACAATGACAGCTTAAAAATGAGTTTGTACATAATGCTGAAAAGTGAGAACCACTGTGGCTTGTTCACAAGTCTTGAGATATTTTATACATTTTTGCTTTAGGATATTTATATTTATGTGATGATTTTTAAGAGATCCTAGTCAGTATTCATAGGAAATTCAAATGACTGATTCAGCTAATTTCATTAACATAGGTGCATCACAAAAGTTGTACAAAGGTAAAATTGTTAGCTTAATATAGAAGTGATGTTTTGTTTTTTATTTTTTTATTTAAAGTGTGTCAGGGCTGGGCTTTTAGCAGCTCTCTTCTCAGTGCTTAAGGCTGCTCAGCTGTCGGTTAATTACCAGCCTCTCAGTGGGATTGATTTACTAAAGGCAAATCCACTCTGCACTACAAGTGCACTGCAAGTGCACTTGGAAGTGCAGTCGTAGTAGATCTAAGGGGAAGCTCTGCTGATTTTATCATTAAATCATGTGCAAGCTAAATCGCCATTTTTTTTATGTTCCTTGCATGTCGTCCCCCTCAGATCTACATCAATTGCACTTCCAATTGCACTTGCAGTGCACTTGTAGAAAAAAGTGGATTTGCCTTTAGTAAATAACCCCCATTGTCTCCACAGTGACTCATCTGGTTACCATTACCTGCCTCATCAGCCAGCCCCCTCTGGCTATTTAAACTGCCTTGTTCATTCCTTTGGTTCCCAGTGAAGTAGAGGCCATGCAGCTGGGCTTCACACATCTCTCTGCTGAGTAGAGGGCCTTTAGGAGGAGGGAGAGATTGTGCTTTTACTGTGGCCAGGAAGGATTACTTATTGAAGTCTTGCCCTACCTGTCCTGGAAAACAACCGCATCTGTGTTCCTAATCTATTCTGGGGCTGCAGGCTTGTTCATATATAGTGCCTTTGTGTCAAGGCCCTCGATTCTGTTGCAGCTTCGTGCCACTCCACTAGCCATTAATTGCTATTGATGGGAGACCTTTACAGCCTGCCCATGTGACTCATAAGAATGCTCCATTGTCCATGGCTATAGGGGTGTCACAAACTATGGTGAACGAGAGTGAACCACAACTGCGGTCAGGGAAAGATTTCAATGCACTTCTCTATGCAATGTGATTTTCAGTATTGGACCCCAGGCATCACTCTAATCAGAGAAAAAGAGTTTGGGGGTTCACTACATCATCTCTCTCACATATAGGAACGGGTTGAGCTACTAAGGGAGGAGGTATTACAACATACCTTCAACTCCTAGCCTTAAAAGGTTACGGTGAATGTGAGTGAAGCACAACTGCTTAGGGAGGAGGTATAATATACTGTAAAGTTTGGGGAACCAGCTAGATCGCAGGACACAGGCTTTTAAATCAAAACTGAGGTTTATTAAAAATTAAATGGCTTCACAGCAGCAAAAACAAAAGAAATAATCAGTCTCACCGACTTGTAGAGCTCAGAACTGCTATCGCAGTTGAATAGTCCTTGCAGGTAAGTTCCCAAGTAGCAGGCTTCCAGGCAGGACACTGCCAAGTGCTTTAACAGCTTTCCACAGGTTTCACAGCTTTTCACAGCTTTCACAGCTTTTCCTTGTCCACCATTCACCATGCACAGTCTCCACTATACTCCTCCACCCTCACCTACAACTTTCTGTCTTGCTTTAAGCCACATCCTTGGACAGATGCGTTAACCCTTTCTGTTCCCTTAAAGGGACCACAGTCCAAACAGAGGGGAAATATAGCATCCTTCCAGGACCCAGCCATGGCGTCCTGTACATATCCCCTCCCCCCTTGTGCCCCAAAGCCAAGAAGGTGGAGGCAACAGTGGAGCTCAAAAAATGGACTCGGGAGAGGGCATCTGCATTTTGATGCAGTCTCCCGGGCCTATGCTCCACTACAAACTTAAATTCCTGGAGCGCCAGGAACCAACGGGTAATCCTGGCATTAGTCCCTTTACCTTGCCTCATCTACGTTAAAGGGGCATGATCAGAAATCAGCCTAAACTTCCTCCCCAAGAAGTAATATCTGAGGGACTCCAGAGTCCACTTAATGGCCAGACACTCTCTTTCAATTATAGCGTAGTTTTTCTCCGCTGGTGTCAACGTCTTACTGAGAAAGACTACTGGGTGCTCCTCAACATGAACAACCTGTGACAACACAGCTCCCAATCCTACATCGGAAGCATCAGTTTGGACAATGAACTCTTTTGAAAAATTGGGTGCTATCAGGACAGGGTGTTGGCACAGTGCTGACTTAAGCTCCAAAAAAGCCTTTTCAGCATCTGCATTCCACTCCACCATGACCGACTTCCGACCCTTAGTTATATCGGTCAATGGAGCCGCCAATGTGGCAAAGTTGGGTACGAATCTCCTGTAATATCCCACCATGCCCAGGAATGCACGTACCTGCTTTTTTGTGAGGGGGCGGGGCCAATTCTTTATAGCCTCTACCTTGCTGATCTGAGGTTTCACCACCCCTCTACCCACGATATAGCCCAGGTATTTTACCTCCTCCATTCCCAAAGCACATTTTTCAGGCTTTATTGTAAACCTCTCCTTCCAAAGAGAGTCCAGTACTGCCTGGACTTTGGGCAAGTGTGATTCCCAATCTCTGCTAAAAACGACTATGTCGTCCAAGTTCACTGAGGCATACTCCCGATGAGGTCGTAAAATCCTATCCATTGCTCGCTGGAATGTGGCTGGAGCAGTTTGCAGTCCAAAAGGCATTCGTTTGTACTGAAAATTCCCCTTTGGGGTAGAAAAAGCAGTTTTCTCTCTAGCAGCCTTAGTTAATGGGATTTGCCGATACCCCTTGGTAAGGTCTAATATTGTGATATACCTGGCTGGACCTAGTCTCTCAATAAGTTCATCTACCCGGGGCATGGGGTAGGCATCAAACTGTGAAACCTCATTAAAGGAACACTAAAGGTTCGTTTTTTATTAGATCAATTGATTGCTGTAAGCAAGAGCATTTAAATATCACTTACCTCATTTTTCCTTTTGACCTCTAAAATACAGTAATCCAGGTTTGAAAATGCCATTTCCTGTCTCTCCTCTTCTTGCTTTCCACCAGCATCTGAACCGTTTTGCATGGTGGAAAGCAGAATGTGCTCACCCCTCCCTATGACTACAGCCCTGCGTGAAGATGCTCTCTTATCCCTCACAGGCATGGAGACTAAGCCTAATGGGAACTGTAGTTCCCATTAGGCCGTGATGTAGCAAGAATGAATGCGCACCGCAAACCAGGAAGTCAGTGAGAATAATGATTCAGGAGTGACGGAGGTGAATAAAACAGCTTGATTTCAACAGGTATCAAACAAGTTATAATGCAAAACATTACTTTTTACTTTATCAGCTACTGTCAGACTTTAATTTAAGAGGAAAATATTTTTGTCTTTACAACCCCTTTAAGTTTCCGGAAATCATTGCAAAATCGCAGAGTCCCGTTGGGCTTTGGTACCAACACAATCGGGCTCGACCACTCACTCTGAGATTCTTCAATGATCTCCAGGTCTAGCATCTTCTTCACTTCCTCTGAAACGGCCTTTCTTTGAGCCTCTGGGATGCGGTAGGGCCGGACAAAAACTTTGACTCCAGGTTCTGTGATAATATCATGCTCTATGACAGACCTCAAATTTTCCACTCGCCTACTCGCATTTTGCGAGTGGAAAATGAGGTCTGGCGAGGAGCTGAGCTGCCTGGGAGAGGGGGGGGGCGAGCACCGCCGGTGGCCGTTGTTGATCGGGAGCTGTTCTCCCAGCGATCGCCTGTGGCAGAGAGCATTGAGGTAGAGGATGACCGCCTTATCACGAGTAATATAGCCCGCTGTAATAGCATAACATTGAACATTTCTCTGCCCCGCTCATTCTCACACACAGCCCCACCTCCTCCTAACCCCGCGCCTGTATGACAGAACGCATCCCAGCATTGGACCTGTATTCTGTATATTACAGGCGCGGGGTTAGGAGGAGGCGGGGCTGTGTGTGAGAACAAGCGGGGCAGAGAAAGGTTCAATGTTATGCTCAGGGTGCTATTGTCAGGCATCCAGGGTACAGGTAAAGCATATGTTGGTGGATGCCCCCGGTCCCAACCCCGCAAATGCTCATATTTTTTTTCCCATTCCTGTATTGCTTTGGGAAGCCGCTCCTGTCCCCGCCCCCGACCTGTCCGACCTGAGTAGCAGAGCAGAGTGAATCGTTCCAGATCTCCACACTCTTCAGCTCTGTGTTCTTGGCGCCGTTGTAAGTTCCGCTGTGTTGGGGGGAAAAAACGGCACACGCAGCACATCTAGCACAGATGTGCCAGCTGCACCACGCGAGGCTCTTTTGAAAAGGTGAGAGAGGGCAGTGGGGGCATTTGCAGAGAGGCAGCTGCAGGGAGGTTAGAGGTGTAGTGCAAAAGTGACAGCTGGGGGAGTGGGGAGATTTGTTAAAAGGTAAGAGCTGTGAGATCTGTGAAAAAAGAGGGGGGGGATTTGTGAAGGATGGGGGGGGGGATTTATAAAGAATAGGGGTCATTTCTGAAGCGTGGAGGGAGGAATTTATAAAGAATGGAGGAAGTTTCTGAAGTGTGGAGGGGGGAATTTGTGAAGAATGGGGAATTTGTGAAGAATGGGAAATTTGTGAAGAATGGGGAATTTGTGAAGAATGGGGAATTCGTGAAGAATGGGGAATTTGTGAAGAATGGGGAATTTGTGAAGAATGGGAAATTTGTGAAGGATGGGGAATTTGTGAAGGATGGGGAATTTGTGAAGAATGGGGAATTTGTGAAGGATGGGGAATTTGAAGAATGGGAAATGTGTGAAGAATAAGGAATTTGTGAAGAATGGGGAATTTGTGAAGAATGGGGAATTTGTAAAGAATGGGGAATTTGTAAAGAATGGGGAATTTGTAAAGGATGGGGAATTTGTGAAGGATGGGAAATTTGTGAAGAATGGGGAATTTGTGAAGAATGGGGAATTTGTGAAGGATGGGGAATTTATGAATAATGGGGAATTTGTGAAGGATGGGGAATTTGTGAAGAATGGGGAATTTGTGAAGAATGGGGAAGTTGTGAAGGATGGGGAATTTGTGAAGAATGGGGAATATGTGAAGAATGGGGAATTTGTGAAGGATGGGGAATTTGTGAAGAATGGGGGAATTTGTAAAGAATGGGGAATTTGTGAAGGATGGGGAATTTGTGAAGGATGGGGAATTTATGAAGAATGGGGAATTTGTGAGGAATGGGGAATTTGTGAAGGATGGGGAATTTGTGAAGAATGGGGAATTTGTGAAGAATGGGGGAATTTGTAAAGTGTGGAGGGGGGTTTATAAAGAATGGGGGGTGTGTGAGAGTGAACAGAGTGGAAGAAAGTTCAATGTAAGCTGTTACAGTGGGCTATACCGCTCGGTGATCCTGCAGCTCTCCTCTTTCTCTTGTCACGATCTGGCCACCAATGGGGGCATAGTGAGTCCGCAGTGGGGGCACAGTGAGGCTACAATAGGGGGCACAGTGAGGCTGCAATGGTGGGCACAGTGAGGCTGCAATAGTGGGCACAGGTGAGGCTGCAATGGTGGGCACAGGTGAGGCTGCAATGGTGAGCACAGGTGAGACTGCATTGATGGGCACAGGTGAGGCTGTACTGAGGGGAACTGATAAAGTTGTTAATATTTATTTTTGTAACTTAATTCTGCATAAAACATTTAAGTGTCATTTCAGGAGATAATTTATAAGGGCGTGATTAGCGGCAGAATTAGGGGCAGGGCATGTAACCCTTGAGGCCTGGCTAGTGGCTCAAGACTTGAAATTTTGAGTCCTGCTCTATGACACTAGTTAGCCCTGGCAAGTCTGAAAACGTTTCTTTATTTCTCTGCAAGAACTCCTTTGCCTGCTGACTTTGGATTTTAGATAGGGTATTTGCTACTTGGACACTCTCCACCCCAACCAGAGGCTCAAGTCTTGCACTAGCCAGGGAGGTCACTGGTTCCCTGTCTGTCCAAGGCTTTTACAAGTTGACATGATATATCTGATACAGTTTCCTCTTGCCTGGCTGGTGGATAATTTACCTCCCCCACTTTTTCCACAACTTCAAAGGGATCTTGCCATCTGGCCAATAATTTACTTTCCACAGTGGGAATTAGCACCGCTACTCGATCCCCCACTTGGAAGTGCCTTATTTTAGCAGCCCTGTTATAGACCCGTTGTTGAGCCTCCTGGGCCTTTTGCAAATGCTCTTTGACTAGTGGCATCATGGTTTGGATCCTTTCCTGCATTTGGGAGACATATTCCAGGACACTCTTATGCTGAACAGGTTCACTTTCCCATTCCTCTTTAACAAAGTCAAGTAGTCCGCGAGGTCTCCGCCCATATACCAACTCAAAGGGCGAAAACCCCGTGGAGGCCTGGGGCACTTTCTTGAGCATAGACTTAAGATTCTTATTAAAGCGTTCTACCAACCCGTCCATTTGGGGTTGGTAGACCGATGTGCGCAGCTGTTTAATACAGAACAGCTTTCACACATCGGCCATAACCCTCGACATAAATGGGGTACCCTGGTCTGTGAGTATTTCCTTGGGGAAACCAGTCCGTGTAAACAACTGGAATAATTCCCGGGCAATGGCCTTTGAGGAGGTATTCTGCAGGGGTAGCGCCTCAGGATATTGGTTGGCATAGTCAAGAATCACCAATATGTAGGAGTGACCTTAAGCTGACTTTACCATGGGACCCACTATATCCATGGCTATCCTCTCGAACGGGACCTTAATTATGGGCAGAGGGACCAAAGGGCTCCGAAAGTGAGTCACCGGAGCGGTCAACTGACAGGTGGGACAAGAGGTACAGTATCTCTTTACCTCTACTTTCAGACCTGGCCAGTAAAACTGGTCGGTGATCCATGCCTCCGTCTTCCCAACTCCCAGGTGTCCCCCTAACACATCGTCATGGGCCAGGTCCAGAAACCTTTGTCTATATTGTTGGGGTACCAAAAATTGTTCTACCACATTTTCTCTCTCCTTGGTAACCCAATACAGCAACTCATTATATATTGCAAAGGGTGGCCATCTCTCATTCGCACCTGGCTCTTGGGGAACCCCATTTACTACTACAACTTGTTCCCGTGCACGGGCCAAAGTGGGGTCCTGCATCTGAGCAGTACCAAATGCCCCCTGGGGAACACCCAAATCTGGCAGGGCAGGGGTAGAGGCCACTTCCTCATCCTCTTCCCCCAGCATTACCTGAAGTGGGGAAGGCTCCTCCCCCTTAGTGTTTTGGTAGGTCTGTGGACCACATATCTTGACATTCTCAACAGTATCAACACTACTTTCATCACCATCAACCAAATCATTAGCATTTTCCTCATCTGGATCCACATTAAGAACATTTGGTAGTTCAGGGTTATTCCTCTCAGCAGCAGGAACAGGGAGGCTAGCTTCTCCCCAGTCTCTGAACCGTTCTCCTTGTTCCCACAGTTTTGTAAACAATGGACAGTCTCGTCCTATTATAACATCATGTACCAAGTTCTTTACCACCCCCACCTCTTGAGTACCAGTGCCACATGCTGAGGAGATAGACACCGTGATGAGAGGGTACTCTCTAGTGTCCCCGTGAATGCACACCATCCGTAAAGTTTTGCTTACCGGACCGATCTTCCCAATTACTCTAGGATGAACAAGGGTTACCATGCTTCCAGAGTCCAACAAAGCCCGGGCAGGGAGGTGGTTCACTTGGAGTTCACACTCAAATTTTTCCCCACCCAGGTCGAGATGTGTGGTGCATACTTTATGGGCATAAAAAGACCCCCTTCGAAGAACCCCGCATTCCATGGGCTCCTCTTGCAGTGGGCAATGTGCCCGGGTATGACCCCAGGAATGACATCGCCAGCATTGTACATCCCCTGCTCTCCGAACAGGAACAAAACGCTGAGGAGGTACCGGGAGTGACTCTTGGCCTTCCGGGGTGTTTGTTCCAGGGCTTCTTGGAACATCCTTTCAAAGGGCAGCAGTTGGTCGAACAGGCCATGGCAGACTGGGCCCTATGCGCTTGGTAGGTCCGAGCAGGTCCTCCACCACTGTATATCGTTCCACCATCTTGACAAGGAGGTTTGCTGTTTTGGGGTCTCCATGGCTGACCCACCGTTGAAGGTCATCTGGCCGAGACATCAGGTATCGGTCCAGCACGACCCGCTCCATGATTTGGGGGCCAGACAACACCTCAGGCTGCAGCCATTTTTTTACTAGTTGCACCAGGTCATGCATTTGAGACCGGGGTGGCCGATCTGGACTATATTTCCATTGGTGTACTCGTTGGGCCCGAACAGCCGTAGTCACCCCCAGACGAGCCAGAGTTTCTGCCTTTAGCTTTTGATAATCTTTAGCATCATCTGGTGGCAGGTCGAAGTAGGCTTTTTGAGGAACTCCGGTGAGAAATGGAGCAATGAGGCCAGCCCACTGATCCTGAGGCCACCCTTCTCTCTCTGCCGTCCTCTGAAATGTAGCGAGAAATGCCTCTACATCATCGCTCGGGGACAATTTCTGCAGAAAACGGCTTGCCCTCACAGTCACCTGGTTGTTAGGGGCAACAGCCGCTTGCTCCCGAACCTGAGACAGCTGCTGCATTGGTTCCTTTAAGGCAGTAACCTGAGTCTGCATAACCCCTTGCTGGGTCGCTTGCTGGGCTGCCAACTGGGCCACCAACAGGCGAGTATTTTCTTGCTGCAGAGCCAGCGCCTCTTTGTGGTAAGTTTGTTGTGCCTCCAGCTGGGTTCCTAAGTGCTGATTAGGTTCCTCATGGCGAGTCTGCGCTTGCATGTTAGCCAGGGTCAGCTGTTTAATTAGCTCCTCCATTGCTACAGCTTTCAACATTTGTGCAGCTTTAACCCAGGACATAAATCCAATGCACTGTCCCTTTAAATGTCAGTTCAATACAAAGTCCAATGCAAAAAAAAAAAAAATGTATCTTCTTATGCCTGTTATTCTGTCCTGCCCGCATTCGAGCACCAGTGTAAAGTTCGGGGAACCAGCTAGATCACAGGACACAGGCTTTTAAATCAAAACTGAGGTTTATTAAACTTAAATGACTTCACAGCAGCAAAAACAGAAGAAATAATCAGTCTCACCGACTTGTAGAGCTCAGAACTGCTATCACAGTTAAACAGTCCTTGCAGGTAAGTTCCAAGTAGCAGGCTTCAAGGCAGGACACTGCCAAGTGCTTTCACAGTTTTCCACAGCTTTCACAGCTTTTCTTTGTCCACCATTCACCATGCACAGTCTCCACTATACTCCTCCCCCCTTACCTACAACTTCCTGTCTTGCTTTAAGCCACATCCTTGGACAGGTGCGTTAACCCTTTCTGTTCCCTTAAAGGGACCACAGTCCAAACAGAGGGGAAATATACCGTCCTTCCAGGACTCAGCCACGGTGTCCTGTACAATACCTTCAACCCTTAGCATAAAAAAGGTATAGCGAACATATTCAGTATTTTAGGCCGGAAGGCCACATACTATTAACAACAAATGTCAAGAACGTAGCATATGAGAATACTGTATGCAGATAGCATATACTTGAGAGAGGCAAGTGAAGATTAATTGGTTTAAGAGTGTATGTCCCTTTAAGATATGCCACAACTGTGATATGAAACCATAATAACTAATCCCAAGCACAGCACTAGTGTAAACTTGTGCCAGGTTCAAATACAGTACTTTGTAAATACAATATGGGAACAGGGTAATTCTAGAGCAATAAATGTAACGTGGTGATGGTACTTATCTGTTTGTAGAGCATGAGAGTTCATCAGCAATAGCAGAGTATAGTAGCAGCAATGGGATTCTGTAATAGATGATCTCCCTGTGGTACATATCTTAGGGTGTCCCCAGAGCAATGGCAGCGTGGATCCAGGTAGAGGCTATTTAGTAGGATTAAGCTGTGGCTTAATGGTGTCATGGATCCGGCATGTGATGGTTCCAGCTGAGGAGGTCTAATGCCAGTAGTTTGTTAGTAGCGTGGTCCGGCTACGGCCGACAATAATAGAACAGCGTGTAGCAAGCACGCTGTGCTGTTTATAGCAGTAAGACATGTGTGCCGAATAAAGCGTTGATTACGCTCGGTACTTCCACGTTCCACGCTGGAACGCACGCGGCGCTGGGCAATGACGTCAGTGCGCGGTCACCGTATGCGTTCCAGCATGGAACGCAATACGGCGACGAAAGCGCCACTTACAAGGGGGCCAATTTCAAGTCATTTCCTCACCTCATTGGTCATTGGTTATCCTTGGCTACAGAGGTACAATCCCTCTTTTCATTGGCATCGTGCTGAGGTTCTTTCTTGGTTGCCACAATGCAGAAAAACATGTTTTCAAAAAGTGATTAAGGTCATGTGCATGTCTTCACTATCCTCATTGCCAGAGGAATACCGTGAATTTAGTGATGTCTTTGACAAAGGTCAGGCCAGTATTATGCCTCTACAGCGGTCTTTTGATTGCACAATTGACCTTCATCCTGATGCAATTCCTCCTTTTGGTCTACCCTTTCTCTGTCTTGGAGGATAAAGCTATGGAGGACTATGTGGCTGATTCACTTTCACACTTTCATCTGCAAATCCACGGCTTCTGACGGTGCTGGCTTCTTCTTTGTGAAAAAGAAGAGTGGTGAACTGAGAACTTGTATCGATTGCAGGGGTCTCAATCGCATTTTGATTAAGAATGCTTATCAAATTCCATTGATTATGGAATTATTTGACCACCTCAAGGGAGCAACAGTCTTCACAAAGCTTGATTTGAGTGGGGCATACAATCTCACGAGGATTAAGAAGGGCGACAAATGGAAAACTGCGTTAATAAATAGGACCGGACATTTCGAATTCCTTTATAATGCCATATGGTCTCGGAAACGTTTTTCAGAAATATATTAACACTGTCCTCCGAGATATGCTGCAGCAATGTGTGGGGATTTACCTCAATGATATTCTCATATATTTAAAGAACAACCACCCAGACATCTCCCATGCGCTACAGAGCCTGAGAGAAAATAACCGGTATTATAAGTTGGAGAAGTGTTCCATCGTGAACAGGTTACATTTTTGGGTTATGTAATTTATACTGCTGTTTTTTTGATGGACCCAGAGAAACTATCTGCAGTTTTACAGTGGCCTTGACCCATAGGACTATGTCCGCTACAACATTTTTCTTGGCTTTGCCAATTATTATCTGAAATGTATTTGTAATTTCTCTTCTCTGGTCAAACCTCTGATAGGACCAGGAAGGACGGCAATCCACAAAGTTGGTCTCCAGATTCCATTAAAGCTTTTGAGTCTCTCAAGGCTGCTTTTGCTACAGCTCCTGTTCTGACACATCCTGATCCTATGTTACCCTTTATTCTTGAGGTTGATGCGTCTGAGACTGGAGTAGGCATCCTCCTGTCTCAACGTCCTACTTCTGAGAGCACTATGCATCCCTGAGGCTACTTTCTAAGAAATTGTCTCCTGCAGAATGCAATTACGGGATTAGGAACAGAGAATTGTTAACCATCATTTTAGCTCTTAAGGGGGTACCACTGTGCCAGTCCCCATTTTGACTGAATCTCACATTGTTGTCAAGGGCTGATGCATTGTCACAGCAGTTTTCTTCCTCTTCCAAGATGGAGTCAGTTCCTACTCCTGTGATACCTCCAGATCACATTCTAGCCACTATTCCCACAAGTCTCACCTCACCTTTGGGTGAGAAAATTCTTGCTTCTCAGATCCATTCTCCTCCTGAAAAACCTTGTAAACACTGTTTGCCCCCTGAAAATCTCTGCACTGCTTTGTTCCATACCTACCATTCTCCTAAGGCAAATGGGTAGCCAGGGAAGAATCAATTAATATGGTCTATGTCTCAACAATTCTGGTGGCCTAGTCTCTGCACTGATGTAACCGCCTTCGTAGCCGCTTGTCCCATGTGTGATGTAAAACACCACGGCGCCTTCCAATGGGCCTTCTATGACCCATACCCAGTGGAGAGAGACTTTAGACCCACTTGTCTATTGATTTTATTGTGAAGTTACTCAACTCCCAGGGCAGCACAGTTATTCTTATGGTGGTTGACCGGTTTCTGAAAATGTCTCATTGTATAAAGAAGTGGCATCAATTTTCACTTGGGAGGTCTTTCGGTTACATGGGTTACCTAAGGTTATCATCTCGGACAGGGGCAACCAGTTTGTGTCCAGGTTTTGGCAAGCCTTTTGTGCACAGTTGGGGATTCAGCTTTCCTTCTTCCCGGCTTATCACTAGCAGTCTAATGTGGCTGCAGAACAAGCCAACCAAGCCTTGGAGCAGTTTCTCCGTTGCTAAATTTCTGAACATCATAACTGGTCAGACCTCTTACCTTGGGCGGAGTTTGCTCACAATAGTGCCATCAATGCTGCTTCTCGATTGTCTCAGTTTATGACGAATTATGGGTTCCAGACATCCATGTTGCCTGACACATTTGTTCCACAAGGAATTCCTGCATTAGAGAAGCATTTCAGTGATCTCCGTTCTACTGCAGGTGCAGGTCAAAGAGTCCTTGCAGTGCACCAGACTCCATGCTGACCATCAACAGACTCTATGCCGACCATCAATAGACTCCATGCTGACCACCGACACCTACCTGCACCCTCTCACCATGTTGGGGAGAGGGTCTAGCTGTCATCTCATCTACAACTCCGTGTTGCCTCTGTGTTGAAACTGGCACTGCAGTATAGTGGGCCTTCCTGCATTCTCTATAAGATCAACCCAGTGGCCTATGCATTAGACCTTCCTTCCTACATGCGTATTTCCAAGATATTTCATGTTTCCTTATTAAAACCTTTGGTGTGCAACCGCTATACAACCTCGGTACCACGTCCTCACCTGATTCAGGTTGACAACCATGAGGAGTATGAGATACAATCTATCCTTAACTCCTGTAGGTTTTGTAGGCACATACAGTACCTTATTCATTGGAGAGGTTATGGTCTGGAGAAACGCTCTTGGGTCTCATCCTTGGACATACATGTTGCTTCCCTCTTTCATGCTTTCCATAGATGTTTTCCCCTCAAGCCTGGTGCCCCTCCGAGGGGCAGGGGGCATTGAGGAGGGGGTACTGTCAGGGCTGAGTTTTTAGCAGATTTCTTCCAAGTGGTCAAGGCTGCTCAGCTGTTGGTTAAGTACCAGCCACTCATTGTTCTACAATGACTCACCTGGTTACCATTACCTGCCTCATCAGTCAAGCCTACAGCCAGCCCTTTCTGGCTATTTAAACTGTCTTGGTCATTCCTTTTGGTGCCTTCACCTTGGTCAATATATCATGAGTGTCTCTGCTATGTTCCTGTTAAAGACTTTGCCCAGCTGACATCCCTTCTGGTTCCTGATCCTGTTCTTTGGCTTCTAACTACGTTGATTCCTGACTTCCTGATTACCGGCTCGTCTAATTACCCGTTTTGACTTCCAAACCCTGGCTTATGTTTTTACTACGTTACTGATCTGTACTATTTCTACTATTACATTAAAAGTGTGATTTTTTTTTTTTACTGCATTTTCTGTTCACTTTGCAAGTGAATTATTTTTCCTTTAGTTTGTTGAAAATTATAGACTTATTTAATATAATTAATAAAGGAAACTTGGTATATATCAACATTTAAAGAGGATAAGTTGGTTTTGAGAGGGAAAGGTCCACTTACAAACTGTGAGAAAGGGTGGTTGACTGACTGAAAAAAAAACTGGGGTTATATAAAATACCTAAAAGACAAATCCTTCACCTGGACCAATGCAAATGTTGTTTTAAAACAATTTAAATAATATAGGTCTTTGGAATGTGGAGGAGATTTTATTTTAACATGCCTTAACCTTTCCCGCAAACATCTTTTGTTATGCCTTTACCGTTATTTTAACCTCAAAAGCTTTAAACGCCCCCCTTAAACTTATCTCTTCAGTCAAACATGTAATCAGGCCTAAGGTATTCTTTTAACTCACCAATGCATCATTGCTTACCTCTCCATTAGCAGATAGGACCCCACATTTGTTGTTCTGTATTTTAAGTGTCTTTACATTCTCATTCCTCAAGTGCCTCTACATTGTAAGATAGTTAGGGCAAGGCTCTCATTCTCTTTATCGAGTATCACGATCTGTGGAATAAACATTTATTCTTTATTGGAGGGATAGTATTGGGTCAAACAGCTTTATAATCTAACTTTAGTTCTTCAATTTATTATTTGATGCTCATAATAAAACTTCATTGATAAAGTTTAGATTAATTGCTAAGTCCATGTGAAACATCTCTGCATCCAGCTACAAATTCTAACCATGATTAACAATTTCATTTGTTTAGAACTACTGAGCCAAACCATAGCAAAGCCTTTGTTGTTTTGCAGCTGTTAAAGAATCTGTACCTACTGAAGAAAGTTCACCCAAACAATGGACTTAGCAGGGATTATACTTAGTCATACTGATTTAAGATACTACAAATAAAGTAAGTTTCATCCTCTTTGGCTATGCCCTTGCAGTAAACCCCTGTTCCCAATTTGTACTAAAAGCTGTCTATGGCCACGTGGCATGGCTAACATAATTTAGAATGGAAGTGTAAACCAGAAAAATTAAGTATTTGTCATCGTATGTGCATATATATAGGTGGATTCAGATAGGGATACGCCGACGTAACTCTGTATCTACGCGGTCGCAAATTTAAGCGTATTCTGGAAACCAGATACGCTTAAATTAGGCTAAGATACGAGCGGCGTAAGTCTCCTACGCCGTTGTATCTTAGGGTTCATATTTACGCTGGCCGCTAGGTGGCGCTTCCGTTGAGTTCGGCGTAGAATATGCAAATGACTAGATATGCCGATTCACGAACGTACGTGCGCCCGTCGCAATTAGTTACGCCGCTTACGTTAGAGATACGCCGGCGTAAAGATAAAGCTGCTCTCTAGGTGGTGCATCCCTTGCAAGGTATGGACGTCGGAACAGGCCTATCTTTTTACGTTGTTTGTGTAAGTCGTACGCGAATTGGGCTTGACGTAATTTACGTTCATGTCGAAACGGCGTACTTTGGAGCAATGCACACTGGGATATGTCCACGGACGGCGCATGCGCCGTTCGTTAAAAACGTCAATCACGTCGGGTCACCAGTCATTTACATAAAACACACCCCCCTGTTCCACATTTGAATTAGGCGCGCTTAGGCCGGCCCATTTACGCTACGCCGCCGTAACTTAGGAGGCAAGTGCTTTGTGAATACAGCACTTGCCTCTCTAACTTACGGCGGCGTAGCGTATATGCCATACGCTACGCCTGCCTAACGTTGCGCCCGCCTACGTGAATCTGGCTAATAGTATATATCTGGCTATGTGAATGAATCATGGAAAAAGGTTTTCAGGGACAAAAAAAATATTTTTTTAGGGACAAGTCTCCAATACCTACAATTATTTATGAAAATTATGGATTGGGATGAATTTAGCAGCAAAATCTCTACGCCATTATTTCCCATTGTATAACCAATTAATTTATTGATATGCACAGCAATAAATGCTCTTTTTAACAGGATCTTCATGTACTGCTTGATTGATTACGATTCCTGGTTTGCAGGCATGTTCCTCAAAGATGTCCCTGGAGGTATTTTTTTATTTTTTTATTGAAAATGTAATTCACAGCTTTCCAACTTTTCTCACTATATGATCTTTTTTTTTTTTTTTTTTTTGCCTAATGTTATTGAAATTAAGTGTTTTAAATTATTAGAATTATCTGGCAAACCAGTTTGGGACCCCCAGACAATAATGATCCACAGTCCTTTGCCTCTTATTAAACTGTTATAAACAGTGGATTTTGCTGTTTTGTATAAACAGACAATAAGAGCTCAGATAACCCATAATGCTATAATATGTAGCAAACCTAAAGGGCAGAGTTGCAAGTTTGGGACTGTGTTACCCATAGAAAGCTAAGCCTTGATTTATTTGGATAAGAGAGACAATACTTTCTCTGTAGCTGCTGTTAAAATACTATAATCATTTACCTCACTTAGGCAGTATAAAATAAGTACAGTATGTACATAAGAACATGATGGTAAATAATCAGAATACAGCTAAGCTTATTTTAAACCTCAACTCCAGACACAACCTTTCATTTTGTATAAATTACTCAACAGACACAAAGGATATAAATCAAAACACCAAACACCCTTGCAAAGGAAGATATTACCTTGTAAAAGCAGCAGTGACATTATCAATGTGCTGTGCATAGCAGGGACGTGCGGTGAGGTCAGTGGCTGGTGAGGCACTGGCTAGTATCAGAGCAAAGTTACGTATTTGATTCTCATTATGAAGACGATTGCAGTTCTACTAGTTATACTCATTTAACAAAAAATGTTATATAAATAGTGAATAAACCCCACATCATCATTTAGTGAATAAACCTACATCACTATTTAGTTAATAAACCCACATCACCATTTAGTGAATAAACCCCCACATCAACATTTAGTGAATAAACCTACATCACTATTTAGTTAATAAACCCACATCACCATTTAGTGAATAAACCCCCACATCAACATTTAGTGAATAAACCCCACATCACCATTTAGTGAATAAACCCCACATCACCATTTAGTGAATAAACCCCACATCAACATTTAGTGAATAAACCCCACATCAACATTTAGTGAATAAACCCCACATCAACATTTAGCGAATAAACCCCACATCAACATTTAGGGCCAAATTCTCAAAAGAGATACGACGGCGTATCTCCAGATACGCCGTCGTATCTCTGAGTTGCGCCGTCGTATCTATGCGCCTGATTCTTAGAATCAGTTACGCATAGATTTCCCTTAGATCCGACAGGCGTAAGTCTCTTACGCCGTCGGATCGTAACTGCATATTTACGCTGGCCGCTAGGGGCGTGTACGCTGATTTACGCGTCAAAATATGTAAATCAGCTAGATACGCCAATTCATGAACGTACGCCCGGCCGATGCAGTACAGTTACGCCGTTTACGTTAGGCTTTTCCTGGCGTAAAGTTACCCCTGCTATATGGTGGCGTAAGTGCGGCGTACAAAAAAAGCAAGGGAAGAGGCGCCTCTAAGTGTAGATGTTTTAAGCAATTTAATATGTAAATAAGTACAGGCAACTCACATTTGGTGAAGTTCAAATAGGTATGTGTACATAAATTCTTTAGGAGAAGTCATCAGGTCTGTCACCTATGGTCCTTCTTCTGCTGGGCGCTGTGCTGTGGGAAGCTGTCCTTTACCGCTGTAAGGTGTTGAAGCCGGCGGCGCTGGGGAAAAACTTGCAAGCCAGGTAATAGGATGGAAATATTTCAGCAGAATGGCAGCAGTGACGTCACTGGAATGCGACGCGTTTCCTGAGCAGGCGTACTGCGATGGCGCGGCAGTCGCGTTCCTTTATCAAGCTCCTGCTGCTTTTTTTGTTACAGTCTTGGAACATGGTTTCTGTTCTTCAATGATGGCAGCCCTGAGGTTATAGTTGTGACCCCTGCAAAAACTTTTATCCGTCCATTCCTGGACTTTATTCCCCAAACCTGTATCCCCTGAGCTTGGACTCAGAGGCACTGTGAGCTTATCCCAGAGGCGTTGCTAGGGGGGTTTGGGGGGTGCGGTCCGCACCCGGGTGACACCCGCTAGAGGGGTGACACCATCCCGTTTTTTTTTATTTTTATTTTTTTTTTATTTTTTAGCTGACATGCCCAGCAGGTGACACCCGCCAGAGGGGTGACACCGGGGCCACTGCACCGCTAAACACCGTACTGTATTGATTGGAGCGGTGCGAGCAGGGCATCTAGCCGTGCGGGGAGGCTGCCTGTAACATTACTCAGTCAGGCTATCCCCCGTGTGAGCCAGAGTTGGTGGGCGGAGCTGTGGGTGTGGCTGCCTCCTCTTCTCCTCCCACAGACTTCTTCACCATCAATGATGCTGCAGCTCAAGCAGCTAGAGGTGAGGACACAGCAGCCCCGCCCACAAGCCCGGGTCTTCATCTGCATTCATGCTATGTAAGTAAGTTACTCTGCAGTGTCACTACATAGAGTTCCAAGATGCACTGTGCCACCACAGCCTACCTTGTACCACCCAGCCTGCCCTGTACCACCCCAGCCTACCCTGTACTACCCAGCCTGCCCTGTGCAATGCCAGCCTACCCTGTACCACCCAGCCTGCCCTATGCAATCCCAGCCTGCCCTGTACCACCCCAGCCTACCGTGTACCACCCAGCCTGCCTTGTGCAATGCCAGCCTACTCTGTACCACCCAGCCTGCCTTGTGCAATGCCAGCCTACCCTGTTCCACCCAGCCTGCCTTGTGCAATGCCAGCCTACTCTGTACCACCCAGCCTGCCCTCTGCAATCCCAGCCTGCCCTGTACCACTCCAGCCTACCCTGTACCACCCCAGCCTGCCCTGTGCAATCCCAGCCTGCCCTGTACCACCCCAGCCTGCTCTGTGCCACCCCAGCCTGCCCTGTACCACCCCAGCCTGCCCTGTATCACCCAGCCTGCCCTGTACCACCCCAGCCTGCCCTTTACCACCCCAAACAGCCCTATACCACCCCAGCCTGCCCTGTACCCCCCAGCCTGCCCTGTACCACCCCAGCCTGCCCTGTACCACCCAGCCCAGTAGGCCCCAACCACTACAGAAAACTACAGGATAGATGAAAATAATTCACCCTGTGTTGCGGTTCCATGTACATTGACCCGGCGGCGGGTGTTACTTCCTGTTTGAGCTGCTCAGTTTCCTGACAATCTTCCCTAAATCTAGGTATTAGTAAGCCTTTGCACCTGTGGCTTAGTGTTCGAACTATGTGTATCCACGCTGAAGCTGGACCCTCCTGTTTATCTGGCATTTGCTGTTTCTGAGTATTCACTTATTCTGTGTTGTGTTTGATCCTGTCTTTGTTCTCAGTGTTTTCATTTGGCTATTCAGTTATATTCCCCTAGTTTTTTTTGCCCGTGGACCCCTTCATTTCCTGTAGCTGTGTGTGTCTCTCTCAGAATAGTGTCTGTGTGTACCCCGTGTCCTTCCAGGGTGCTATTTGGTTGCACTGTGCCCGCATGGGTGTGCTAGAGAGACGCAACCTGTGAGGATCCATCCTTGGGTACACCTGGTTAGTTGTCCATTGGTCTGCTAGATCCAAAATTGCAGTCCCAGGTGTTCTTACCCTCATATCGTGATACCCTGCACAAGTAGAGGGTGCAGCTGTGACTGGTCTTTATTACAGGATGCTCCTACACAAGGTTTCACATTGGATTACTTCACAGATCTGGAAGAAATACATAAAACACAAAGCATGAAGGTTTAAATAATAATACAAATGCCTCTTGAATTTTTTTAAGATTTGCTGTATCCTGGGGTTCAGTTTTAACATTTCATTTTGCTATCATAATAATTTCAATAAGTCAGTGAAGACAAGGTATATTTATTAAAACTGTAGGCGAGAGTGTTAAAGAGAAAAGTAAAGAACTTGACCAAAGCAATCAAAAAAGGCTTCATGGTAAAATTAAAAAAGGAATCTAGTGAGTTATAATGGTTACTTTCTCTACTTTGTTGGTGAGCTTTCTTATCTACATCTAGTTTGTTGTTAAAAGAATAGGACATTCAAAAACACTGTGATTTGAGAAACACTTCTCTAATGTAAGTCTATGTTCATAAAATGAATTTTGTTTTATGTGTTCATTTTTTTCTTTTGCACTTAACGTGCAGTAAAGCAATGGCTTATTGACATAACCAAGACTTACTGTAAATCAGCCACCCTAAATTTGTTCAAGAAAAGAACAAATAGTAACTGGCATTTGAAAGAAGTCAGACTGCAAAAATACTTTAACTAGATATAAATCCAATTACTAAAGTCCCATATAAGCTGTGAAATGGTAACACAATGTCAAAAGTTGCTTCCATTATTTTTGAATCTGCAGCTTTCATTAACCTCCCTGGTGGTATGATTATGAAATTTGGCGTTTTATATTTTAGGCCTGTAATTCTTAGTAATAACACACTTAAATCTGTCCAAACAAGAATCTAGTAGACATCCCGGGTATTAAAAAGTTTGAAACACAAAACCATTAATTATAATATAATAAATAACTATAAATAATTATAACAAATAACAATATAATAATAATAATAAAAAATATTCAATAATGTAATCAAATTAAAAACACTGAAATTTGCTCAGTTGCAGAAATGTCGCTGTCATTTCTTTCAGTGTTTGATGATGAATTTTCCCAGGAATCACTATCTCGAAATTCTGCAAGTGTTCTAATTTATTATCGCTGTTTTCTAGCTGGTCTAAAAGCACTTTTGATGTAAAGGGACAGTTTTTTTGGTTGCCATGGACAATCTCCAGTTTCCAGGCCGAAATAACAGCATTTTTAATATAAAACTACATGCAGGGCACTGGACAAACCACTAGGGACAAAGGGGGTGTGTAATTATTTGATACAGTACTGTAACCTGTAAGATTACAGTATACTGTATCTATACTGTGTTTTTTACTTTTTGAATTTGCTCGCAGGGAATGGAGTTTGGCACTGTAAAATGAGTGAGACACGGCGGCTCGCAGATCACAGGAGGGAGACATCGCAGGTAAGTAACCTCTACATGGATCCTGCCATGTGATCCCGAGTGTGGCTCGGGGTTACCGCTTTTGGTATGAAAAATTCACCCTGAGCCAGACTCGGGAATACCGTTTAGGAGGTTAAAATAATATCAGGTAATCCTGCCATGAAAGTCCTTTTTCCTTTTATAGCGTGGCCACTGTATCCTAATTGTTTTCCTGCCTTGTCACCTAGTTACGTTCTTCATGTGGAGACTACAGACAGCTTTCACATATTGTGCATGCATACATGGTCTTCCATTGTCACTATCAGGAAGCCAGTCCCAGAACAAGCAGCACCGAGATGTAAAAATGAAGGAAAAAAGGGTGACATTTTAGAAAAAGAAGAGAAATGTGTATGTGTGTGTGTATATATATATATATATATATATATATATATATATATATATATATATATATATATATATATCGGTATATGTGTTAAAACAAATATTAAAATGGGTGTAGCCCCCCCTAAATTCTGACCTGCAAAGCTATTGCAAGCATATAAATATCCACATCCTTGGTATTCTTGATACTGTTTGCTGTGCGTTTTTTTGGAACAGACTGTTCATTTAAGGCCCCGTACTCACGACCAAACATGTCTGCTGAAACTGGTCTGCAGACCGTTTTCATCGGACATGTCCTGCCGTGAGTACAAGGCCTCAATGTGACAAAGTATGGTACTATAACTTTTCTCTGTAGATTTTATTTCTAGCACTATGTCCCAATGGAGGATTTTCGAGTTAATTGAGGATTTCATGACATGAAAGTCATGTTAACCCAGCTGTTATGTTTATTGGAGTAAACCCAAAATCTACTGATGAATTACAGCTAGCGAGCCATTCTCCACATGCTCATCACAGTTGTTTTCTTATTTCCATTGGGCAGCAGTTAAGGGCATGTTCTTTTGTTGCTTCTGATGTCTTGAGTGCTTCAAAACTGCTAACTTAATCCTACACTTAAATGTTTACACCTATCAAATTTGGAAATTAAAGGGTAAAGCGGGCCATACACTAGTAGAATTTCAAAATGTTTTTGTTTTAAATTAATTAGATTTTCTAATTGATGGGTCAAATCAACATTTGTTTTCAACTGCAGTGAGAAGAATCCAAAATCAAGTGTTAAAAACAAACACAATTTTGAAATACTTTTGAACGACATTTGTCAGGAATGTCCTGAGAATTTTTAGTCTAGATGATGCAGAGTTTTTTCTATTTGAATGAGTGAATTCTATTAAATTACCGTTTGGTTGTGAGTGGTTGTACCGGCGCAAATAAATATTAAATATTACGTGTTAATATAAATTAAATTATTTGGTCTGCTGCAGTTGTGGTGTACTCCACCAGGTGGTGCAGTTGTGCGAAATATTAAAGTGTATTCGTACAGTTTGTACTCCTGCGCTGACCTTAAAATATAAATGAATATGTATATATCCGTGACATTCATACACCAGCTCTTGTGAATCGTTATCTCTTAATCTGTGATACATTCACATATATAGAAACAAAATGTAAAAATGATATAAACACAAAATATATGAACCCCTTCTCCCCTGCAAACTCTTAAGCGCGTCTGCGCTATTAATCAAATTACGGAACTATAAATACACTAAAATAGTCCAGTGCAATCGTGCATTAATACAATGTCCTCAAAAAGCGTGCCTCCAGTAAGTGCAGGAATTTGTGCCTTGCTGCAAAAAAAAATTTGTGACTTTGCCACCTTATAGTGTCACCACCACCTCCTATTGCGCTATGCTCTCACCAGATTCAAAAAGGTAAACTGCATATAATCATATGGTGTACAGTTTCCTCTTCTGGTTCCCGAATCTCTGCGCTCCAACTCTCTATGGGTTCTCTTATACTCCCAAGAAGAAAAAAGGCCCATATGGTGTAGTACGTTTTAACAAGTTTTATTCATGAAACATTGAAAACGAATTTTACACTCACATGTTCCTGTGCCCAAGCCGGCACTAGCCTGTCCAGCGTCACTGCTACCTTCCCGGCGTGCGTTCCAAGCCTTAATCGTGGTGCGTTCCAGTGGACGAAAATGCCTGTGCGGTGTCGTTCCAGGGGTCAAGAATCGTGTGGTGTGAAAAAAAGATGTGTGGTACCCCCGCGCCTCGACGCGTTTCAAATATGAAGCTTCCTGAGGACGAATCTAAGTATTCGAAACGCGCTGAGGCGCGGGGGTACCACACATCTTTTTTTCACGCCACGACAGGCTAGTGCCGGCTTGGGCACAGGAACATGTGAGTGTAAAATTCGTTTTTAATGTTTCATGAATAAAACTTGTTAAAACGTACTACACCATATGGGCCTTTTTTCTTCTTGGGAGTATAAGGACTATTTTAGTGTATTTATAGTTCCGTAGTTTGATTAATAGCGCAGACGCGCTTAAGAGTTTGCAGGGGAGAAGGGGTTCATATATTTTGTGTTTATATAATTTTTACATTTTGTTTCTATATATGTGAATGTATCACAGATTTAGAAATAACGATTCACAAGAGCTGGTGTATGAATGTCACGGATATATACATATTCATTTATATTTTAAGGTCAGCGCAGGAGTACAAACTGTACGAATACACTTTAATATTAAATTACCGTACCTTCTTTGGGCTTTTTGTTTTAACCAGGTATGGCTGTGAGGCAACAGGTGCCTCCACTTTCGGCCGAATGTTCGGCCTACAAGCTATAGAAGAATTCTAATGATGTATGACACTGGTAATAATTATATTTATAAATTATTATTACTAGTCAACCAACATTTGAATTCTTCTATAGCCTTTGGGCCGAGCATTTGACTGGAAATGTATGATTGCTGCGTCGTACAGTTTATCTGCTTGTCGAATCTTCTTAGAACTTTCGACAGACACCATAAGCCTTCAATGACGGATTCGACATTTGTATATTTTTCGCTGCTGCGTCGAATCTTCGTCGTTCATGTCGAATGGTCTACCCCAACACTATCTCTATAATGTCAAATGTTTCCTCTCTATGTAGAATAATCTTGGACTAATAGAGTTAAGATTAGGCATATTCTACCACAGGTTCGATAGACACAGGTTGCTATTGTCATGTTGAATCTTCTATCTATATCGAACTGTTGTAGCAACGAAAATGAAAATAAAGCATTTTTTTATGTCGGATCTTTCGGATTTCGGATTTTGCATGTTCGTTTTCGTTTGTTAAAGTGATAGCGAAAATACCCGAAATTCGGACGAAAATGCATTTGGACGAAAACGAATGCATATTTCTAACAACCAGAGACCTCCACTGCATATACGCAGGACCTAGACACAAAGCAGCTTGTTGAGCTGACAGTGAGTGAGTGAGTAGTAGCACAATGAGGGCATCACTTTGCTCACACTAGTTTCCCCTGCTATTAGCAAGTTCATTTCCAGCATATGTGCATGGCTGCAGAGCCTAATTGGCTCTTAATACTGTCCCCAACCTCCCAATTAGAGTTCTACAATTAATGGTATTACAGGAGAATGATATATTTTGGTACTCATGTATGTACTTTTTATGCCTGGAGTTCAGCCTTATGGTAAAATAACTGGAAATTCTGATTTCAGAAAACCCTGCTTGCCCTGTAATTGATTGCATTTGTTGCCTGAGAGGGCTTTGTAAGTGTTCAGTTTTTAAAAAAAAGGCTTCTAAAACATAGTATTCTATTTAGTGCAATATGAATATTGTATTTAGAAGATACTAGTATAGATTTTCACAATAAATGCAGTAAAGGCTTGTGCGCCTCAACATACTTCTACAGGTACTTGTTCCATTCAGTGGATTGTTTACTGCACAGACTGTTTGGGTGATGTTGCATGTATGTATTAACCTCAGAAAAAAAAAAGTTAAAATTGTCCTAAAAACTATTTAAATAAAAAAATAAGAGCTTATACAACTGCTTTGTTCAACAATATTGCATAGAGCTGATCCCTTACCTCTTCTTTGGTGGTCTCCTGTTGGTGTTGTCCGCTCCTTCTTCCTTTGAAGGCCCTCACAGCAAGCCCACTGTCACAATCAGAGATCGGGTTGTGGTGTGGGCAGGTGCTTTAGTAACATAACCTGAATATAGGTGTAACATGTAACATGTTACTAAAGGTGAACTTATCCTTTAAAACCATAATGCACTACATGGTCTTTGAACTATGATCAACAGGTCTAGAAGGGCCAATTAGGAGGATTTTGGATAAGTGATCACTCTTGCTTTAAAACAGAGTAGCCATAGTGTCATTATATTGCAAATTGCTGTGGGTAAAGTTGAAAAACTGCATAGGAAAAATTACGGGCAGTATTTTAATTATGATTGCTTTTTGTCTATCTTGTCTTTAACATAATTTTTTTTTGGTAGAGCCACTATTGTAGGGTTTTTGTGTCTTCTTTAAGCTCCTTTCATTACATTACTCATTTACTATATGACTGAAACCTCTATGCCCATAGATAGAATAAAGTTATACACATGCTATTTAGGTTAGTCCTAATATCCCTGATTACACTAACAGCCGGAATACACGCAGAAGACAGATATACAGTAGAATCCGGCAGACTTCCTGGTTGCAGCACGGAGTGAGCCCGAGGGCAATGATAGTGGTGATAATGGGAGTGAGCGGCTGTGGCAAAACTGAAGTAGGATCCCAACTGGCAAATAAGCTAGGGTAGAAATTCTACGATGCAGATGATTACCATCCACAGAACAATAAAATGAAAATGGGAAAAGGGATCCCATTAAATGATCAGGACAGACAACCTTGGCTCTATAAGTTGCATAACCTGATAACGAGGGAGGTGCATTTCTTTAACCGACAAACAATGCAGCATGCAAGATTACCACCACAACAGACCAGTGTGAAGCCATACATAGAATTTAAAAGGATATACTTTTCCTGCGCTAAAGGGAAGCTCAAGGAAACGGCAGAACAGGAGCATAAATGGCAGGATTATTTTGGTGACATCATCTTCCAATTTATTGAAAAAGCCAGGATCATGTGGTAACATGGGAGGAGACTTTAGTACCTAGAATTAAAAAAATAAAATAAAATAAAAATGATATTAAAAAACCAGTAGAGTATAAAAAAAAAAAAAATATCCCTGATTACAACTTTCCTGTTGCTAGCAACTTTTACACTGCTGTGTCATAAAGTAGAAAACAAATCCTACTTATGCCTGTTTAGATACTAAAGATCTGCATGATTCATCAGAGGGCGGGATGAATTCTCCTACGAAATACATTAGGGCACCCGGGAACTGCCATGTTCATTTCAATGGAAGGCCGTATCACGCTATGTGAGTGTCTCTTTCATGGTGACGAGTTGATATAAATAAAGAGTTTGGCATACAACAAACTGTAAGACCAAGAGATATTATTGTATAAGGCTCGACTTTTGCTGTGATCTGGTGAGTCGTTTCCCATCGGGGGTTTAGTACAAGGTTTAATGATGGGAACTGTGATTATTACAACAATCTCTTGCCATTCAACCCAGTTTGGGAACAGGCTCACAGCTTTTATACTCATGGGGCCGGATTCAGAAAAGAGATACGCCGGCATATCTCCTGATACGCCGTTGTATCTCTGAGTCCGGCCGTCGTATCTATGCGCCTGATTCATAGAATCAGGTTACGCATAGATATCCCTAAGATCCGACAGTGACTTACACCGTCGGATCTTAGGCTGCAATCTCACGCTGGCCGCTAGGTGGCGCTTCCGTTTGTATACGCGAGGAATATGCAAATGAGGAGTTACGCCGATTCAGAAACGAACGACC
The DNA here is from genome assembly GCF_905171775.1 of Rana temporaria. Classification (NCBI taxonomy): domain Eukaryota; kingdom Metazoa; phylum Chordata; class Amphibia; order Anura; family Ranidae; genus Rana; species Rana temporaria. The sequence goes on along the minus strand of NC_053489.1, from coordinate 160,047,829 downwards.
GCCCGGCGTTTTTTTTTTACATCGTTTGCGTTCGGCTTTTACCGGCGTATAGTTACCCCTGCTATGTGAGGGGTATCCTATGTTAAGTATGGCCGTTGTTCTTGAATTTTTTACGTCGTTTGCGTAAGTCGTTCGCGAATACGGATGGACGTAATTTACGTTTACGTTGAAACCAATGACGTCCTAGCAACGTCATTTAGAGCAATGCACGCTGGGAAATTTTGCGGACGGCGCATGCACAGTTCATTCGGCGCGGGGACGCACCTGATTTAAATTTTACACGCCCCCTACCCGCGGAATTTGAATTCCGCTGGGGATTTACAATATGCCGCCGCAAGTTTACAGGCAAGTTTCTGAATACAGGCATACCCCGCTTTAAGTACACTCACTTTACATACACTCGCAAGTAAGGACATACCCGCGAGTGTATGTAAAGTGCCTTACAATGACTGTACAGACATTTTGCAGCCACAGTAGAAGGAACTAAAGCTCAGAGAGCATAGCCCTACCTGTTCCACTGTGCCCCTGACACCCCCAATACAGACCCTGAGCCCTCAACTACAGCTCCTGACACCCCCACTACAGCCCCTGACCCCCTACTACACCCTAGAAGTGAAAAAATATATTGTTTCACTTTAAGTACATTTTCGTTTTACATACATGCTCTGGTCCCATTGTGTACTTAAAAGTGGGGTATGCCTGTAAAGCACTTGCCTCAAAAACTTGCGGCGGTGTAACGTAAATAAGATAGGTTACGCGGATCTAAAGATCCGCTCACCTATCTGAATCTGGCCCACGGAGTGTCAAAGAAGGACTTTTTTATACACTGATCTGAATGATGATCAATTAGCGCTGCTAATGTATTTACTTTTAGGAAGTTCAAACATATGTGTGTAGTATCTTTATTTGTTATAGTAGCGGCTCTGGAGATATTGATACATGTGTGACGGGAAGAATTAATTATTAAATTGGTTACAATTGTGCTTTAAATTGGGAAAACACATACTTTATATTTGTTATATGTCCCCATTCACACGGCATAACTAAAAAAAAATAAAAAAAATTGTTGCTTTTAGGTGTGTCTTTGCTTATGATAGAGTTCAAAAACATACAGTCCGACACAACACCTCCAGAGAAACATCTAAAATGGTAAGAGGTATTTTTAGCATGCTGTGTGAATGGGAACACATAATAAATGTGAGGTATTCTCAAATGTTACTGCAAAAGTGGAATTACACTTTAAGGTATCCCCATACATACTATTTAAAGTGGAAGTAAACCCTCATATTGTATTCAGCCAAGGAAGCTGCCATCTTGGCTTCTGTTTGATCTGCAACTGCCATGATGCTGCACCTGTGATCAGATATGACACCAGCCATTGGATAATTTGACAGTTTGGTTGAGAGCACAACCAATGGGAGTGCTACATTCCAGGCCTGAAATGTAACTGTTTTTGAAACTGTCAAATGGATGGGTTTACTTCCTTTTTAAAGGATTTGTGTATTGTTAAAGAGGAACTACAGTCTGCTCACATATTTTGTAATAAAAACATTTTTGCCTATCTGAAGCATCCCTCTAACCACTTTGCATATTATTTGATATATACTGTGAGTCTGTACTTGCCAAATATGCAGCAGAAATCTTCCTCCACTAAGTCTGGCTGCATCCATTTTAACTGTGGGCAGCTAAAGCTGCTGCCTGTTCACATCCTGGATATACATATACACACAGAGGCCCACCTCCAGCTCTGCAGCCCTGCAGCTTTCATTGGCCCTCATAAGACTCACCACCCCTCTCTTCCTGGCAAACTCATACAAGTGTGTGAGTGAGAAAGAGAGCTGTGCATGATGTCATAATACAAAAAAACTGCGCTAACCAAACAGGCTAATTAAAATAACAAATTGGTCAATGATAAACCAGAAGGCTGCAATTAGGTGGGATAAACACAAATAATGTAAACAGAAAAAAACTGTGCCAGAAAATATTTACTAGCAACCAGAGGCTAAATAAATAAAAAATATATAAAAATATATAACTTCAAAAATAAATGAATACATTTGAATGAATTAATGTCCCAACGTGTGCTGATTAAATCTCATTACAGGAACCCCAACAATACTTCTTCCGATAGTGAGGATACTACACTCATTCATACATGCAGTCCATGGATCATAGGTATATGAAAGAAACGGGCCATGGCATAATTCCATCCCATTGAAAACGTCTGCGTATGACGAAACGCATCTGGGGCGGCGTACAGTGACGTCACAGCGCTAAATGTGAAGGAGAAAGGGCTCCTATAGTGCAGGCAGGCATTTTTTATATGCTTTTTAAGAACTACTTTTGTAAGTACAATACTCTTTTTTTATTAAATTGGTTTATACGGAATTATGCTATGGCCCGTTTCTTTCATATACCTATGATCCATGGACTGCATGTATGAATGAGTGTAGCATTCTCACTATCGAAAGAAGTATTGTTGGGGTTCCTGTATTCCAGTGTTCCAACCTGTGGACGGAGACTACATTTCTTAACGCTGTATAAGCCTGTCTTTTTGGTAAGCGGCTTTCCATGTGGTGGCGGTTTTTCACGGAAGTCAAGTTCACAGTGGTGTTGTTTGTCTTGATTGTGGACACCAAATGAGATTTAATCAGCACACTTTGGGACATTAATTCATTCAAATTTATTCATTTATTTTTGAAGTTATATATTTTTTATTTATTTAGCCTTCAGTTGCTAGTAAATGTTTGCTGGCGCAGTTTTTTTCTGTTTATATTGCATGATGTCATAAGCATAGGCTAATGACCAGACAAGAAACAGGTATTGGGCTGTATAAGGTATTTACTGGCAGAAAAAAAAATGTTTTACTATACAAAGTTAAAACAACAGAAGATTTAACCACTTGCCGCCCGCCCTATAACAAAATGATGATGGCAAAGTGGTTTCAATATCCTGACTGGACGTCATATGACGTCCTCAGGATATTGAGTCGCTGCGCGCCCCCAGGGGCGCGCATCGCGGTGATCGTTATTGTAGGGTGTCAGTCTGACACCCCGCAACACCAATCTAGGTAAAGAGTCTCTGACGGAGACTCTTTACCACATGATCAGCCGTGTCCAATCACAGCTGATCACGATGTAAACAGGAAAAGCCGGTAGTCGGCTTTTCCTCACTTGCGTCTGTCAGACGCGAGTAGAGAAGAGAGGATCGGCTGCTCCTCTGACAGGGGGGGTTTGTGCTGATTGATTATCAGCCCGGCCCCCTAAGGATGCCCACACTGGACCACCAGGGATGCCACTAGACCACCAGGGATGCCCACCACAGGTATGCCACCCTAGACCGCCAGGGATGACAATCAGAAATAATGGATGCCAATCAGTGCCCACAATGGGCATCACTGATTGGCAGGTGTTATTGTTTGGCACTGATTGGCATCCATTAGTACAACACACTACAGTACATTAGTGCCACCTATCAGTGCCCATCTATGCCCATCCATGTCACCTATCAGTGCCCATACCTGCTGCCTATCAGTGCCCATCCATGCCTTCTATCTGTGCCCATCCGTGTCGCCTATCCATGCCCATCCATGCCGCCTATCCGTGCCCATCCGTTCTGCCTATCAGTGCCCATCCGTGCCTCCTATATTAGTGCCCATCATCAGTGCCCATCAATGCCACCTCATCAGTGCCACCTCATCTGTGCCCATCAGTCCCGCCTTATCAGTGCCCATCAGTGCAGTCCCATCAGTGAAGGAGAAAACATACTTATTTACAATGTTTTGTAACTGAAACAAAAAAAAAAGTTTTTTTCTATATTTTCGTCATTTTTTATTTTTTTGTGCAGAAAATAAAAATCCCAGAGGTGATAAAATACCACCAAAAGAAAGCTTCATGTGTGGGAACAAAATTACAAAAAATGTTTTTGGATACAGTGTAGCATGACTGCGCAATTGTCATTCAAAGTGCGACAGCGCTGAAAGCTGAAAATGTGGTCTTGGCAGGAAGGTGTATATGTGCCCTGTATGGAAGTGGTAATAGACGGAAAGATGAAAAAATTACTGAAGGTTAGTTTTGCCTTTAGGCCACATGAAAATGCACTGTCTGTGCTGTACCTAAAAAAAATAATGTTTATTCATTGGTACATGGACCCCTTGGCAATGCTTAGCTTCCCTTGACTTTTTTTTACAGTAGTTAGTCCAGTGGCCAAAGTGGCCAGAATTCACTAACAGCATTCACTATGATAGACTTCAATGGGGTTTGTTGCAATGTTCAGGTCTGTTGAATATTAAACAGGATTTGAAAAATGTTTGGTGAATTGAATCCAGGCAGATTTGCCCCTCCTTATTTTAACTTCTTGTTTAGTGAATTGAAATCTCAAACAATGTTAACTGTTTTCCGAGTTATCCAATATGCCAACTATCCTTTGTACAATAGAGGAGGAGCAGAAATTTTTTCTAGTCCAAATCAGATCAGGATAGCCTGCTCCCCTGTACGTGCAGTGCAGTGAGTGAGGGTTGTCACTTTAGTAAAAGAAGTATGTTATTGGCAGGATCACAGTGGGTGAGATTCAAAAAGAGATACGACGGCGTATCTCCTGATACGCCGTCGTATCTCTGAGATCCGACGGTCGGATCTATGCGACTGATTCATAAGAATCAGTTACGCATAGATCTCCCTTAGATCCGACAGGTGTAAGTGACTTACACCGTCGGATCTTAGGCTGCAATCTCCCGCCGGCCGCTAGTTTTGAGGTAAGTGCTTTCTGAATACAGCACTTGCCTCAAAAAATTGCGCTGGTGGATCGTAAATAAGATAGATTAAGCGGATCTAAAGATCCGCTGATCTATCTGAATCTAGCCCAGTGTGTTTTGGAGGTGCAGGAGCACACCAAGGTGAGTGTGAACACCCCCAAACCCTCATGTGCTTGCATACAGTATTATGAAAACTATAGCAAGGAGTTCTTGCAGCTGTATTTCAAAATGTGTACGAAGCCGGAACTGACTCACCCCACCAGCCTCCAACAATTAATAAAATATTATACAGGATGAACTGACTTTGAAAGTTAACACAGAATAAATAACATCAGTAAATCTGTTACTAATTAAAGTGGCTGTATACCGCTGGTCTTTTTTTTTTTTTCTTCCTGCAAGGTAAAGTCATAGGGCCAGATTCAGATAGGTCAGAAGATCTTTAGATCCGCGTAACCTATCTGATTTACGTTACGCCGCCGCAAGTTTTTGAGGCAAGTGCTTTATTCAGAAAGCACTTGCCTCTAAAGTTGCGGCGGCGTATCGTAAATCCCCCGGCGGAATTCAAATTCCGCGGCTAGGGGGCGTGTAACATTTAAATCAGGCGCGTCCCTGCGCCGAACGAACTGCGCATGCGCCGTCTGTAAAATTTCCCAGCGTGCATTGCTCTAAATGACGTCGCTAGGACGTCATTGGTTTCGACGTGAACGTAAATTACGTCCATCCGTATTCGCGAATGACTTACGCAAACGACGTAAAAAATTCAAGAACAACGGCCATACTTAACATAGGATACCCCTCACATAGCAGGGGTAACTATACGCCGGTAAAAGCCGAACGCAAACGACGTAAAACAAATGCGCCGGGCGGTCATTCGTTTCTGAATCGGCGGAAATCCTCATTTGCATATTCGTCGCGTAAAAAAAACGAAACGCCACCTAGCGGCCGGCTTGTAATTGCAGCTGAAGATCCGACGGTGTAAGTCACTTACATTACACCTGTCGGATCTTAGGGATATCTATGCGGAACCTGATTCTATGAATCAGGCGCATAGATACGACCAACGGAACTCGGAGATACGACGGCATATCAGGAGATACGCCGTCGTATCTCTATCTGAATCTGCCCCATAATGTGCTAGTATGCATCGCATTATGTGAAATTTTTCCTAAAACAAAGCTGTTCCAGCACTGTGATGTCAGCGCTGCAGCCGCTTCCATTTTCACCCATCTTGCTTCTGGGTTCCCGGGCTCCAGCTCTGTGATTGGCCGGAGCCACAATGACGTCTCTCCCACACATGCATGCAGGCGCCGCCGCTTACGGCACAGGTCTCAGAAGGAACGGTATCGGTGGCAGTCCCTTCTGAGCATATGCACCAGTGATGTTACTGTCTGCATGTAATGTAAATATCTCCTAAGTGGTACACGTTTAGGAGATATGTACACTAACTATGAGTAAGCCTTATTATAGGCTTACCTATAGGTAAATGTCAGCAGAGGAAGGTTACTTCCTCTTTAAAAAACCGGCAAACACAACACAAACAGAAACTAGAAAAGATACAATTTCTGGGGAAATTGTGCGGCGTGGTCTTGCCTCCACCAATACTCCTGACTGGAGACGGTGCCCCTGGAGATGTAAATGTGATCCAACCGTGTGTCGATCCAATTCGGTCCATTGCCCCATCAAAAACTGCTCCATCAAAAACTAGCCCATCAAAACTGCACCATCAAAACTGCACCATCCTACTTGCCCCATCAAAAACTGGCTGCTATGGAGGGTTGCTATGGACTGGTTGCTATGGACTGGTTGCTATAGACTGATGGCTATGGACGGTTGCTATGGACTGGTTGCTATGGACTGGTTGCTATGGAGTGGTTGGTATGGACGGTTGCTCTGGATTGGTTCCTATGGACTGGTTGCTATGGACGGTTGCTATGGACTGGTTGCTATAGACTGGTTGCTATAGACGGTTGCTATGGAGTGGTTGCTATGGAGGGTTGCTATGGAGGGTTGCTATGGAGTGGTTGCTATGGAGGGTTGCTATGGAGTGGTTGCTATGGAGGGTTGCTATGGAGGGTTGCTATGGAGGGTTGCTATGGACTGGTTGCTATGGACTGGTTGCTATGGAGGGTTGCTATGGACTGGTTGCTATGGACTGGTTGCTATGGAGGGTTGCTATGGACTGATGGCTATGGATGGGTTGCTATGGACGGTTGCTATGGACTGGTTGCTATGGACTGGTTGCTATGGAGGGTTGCTATGGAATGGTTGCTATGGACAGTTGCTATGGACAGTTGCTATGGACAGTTGCTATGGACTGGTTGCTATGGAGTGGTTGGTATGGACGGTTGCTTTGGACTGGTTGCTATAGACGTTTGCTATGGAGTGGTTGCTATGGAGGGTTGCTATAGACTGGTTGCTAGGGACTGGTTGCTAGGGACTGGTTGCTATGGACTGGTTGCTATGGACGGTTGCATGGACTGGTTGCTATGGACTGGTTGCTAGGGACTGGTTGCTATGGACTGGTTGCTATGGACGGTTGCTAGGGAGTGGTTGCTAGGGAGTGGTTGCTAGGGAGTGGTTGCTAGGGACTGGTTGCTAGGGACTGGTTGCTATGGACTGGTTGCTATGGACTGGTTGCTATGGACGGTTGCTATGGACGGTTGCTAGGGACTGGTTGCTATGGACTGGTTGCTATGGACTGGTTGCTATGGACGGTTGCTATGGACTGGTTGCTATGGACTGGTTGCTATGGATTGGTTGCTAGGGACTGGTTGCTAGGGACTGGTTGCTATGGAGTGGTTGCTATGGAGTGGTTGCTAGGGAGTGGTTGCTAGGGACTGGTTGCTATGGACTGGTTGCTATGGACTGGTTGCTAGGGACTGGTTGCTATGGACGGTTGCTAGGGACTGGTTGCTAGGGATTGGTTGCTAGGGACTGGTTGCTAGGGACTGGTTGCTATGGAGTGGTTGCGGTTGCTAGGGAGTGGTTGCTAGGGACTGGTTGCTATGGACTGGTTGCTATGGACTGGTTGCTATGGACGGTTGCTATGGACTGGTTGCTAGGGACTGGTTGCTATGGAGTGGTTGCTATGGAGTGGTTGCTATGGAGTGGTTGCTAGGGACTGGTTGCTATGGACTGGTTGCTATGGACTGGTTGCTATGGACTGGTTGCTATGGACTGGTTGCTAGGGACTGGTTGCTAGGAACTGGTTGCTATGGAGTGGTTGCTATGGAGTGGTTGCTAGGGACTGGTTGCTAGGGACTGGTTGCTATGGACGGTTGCTAGGGACTGGTTGCTAGGGACTGGTTGCTATGGACTGGTTGCTATGGACTGGTTGCTATGGACTGGTTGCTATGCATGGTTGCTATATGCAGAGCATGCAGAAGTTACGCAGAGCCAAAAAAAACTGAGCCATATCACCTCACAGTGTGTGGGAGGAGCTATAGAAAGCCCTCACAGATGTGTGTATGAAGGATTTTACCTCAGCGTCTCCTAGGAAACCAATGTAAACATATGCAAGCAGCCTCTAACCAGGCGTCTCAAACTGGCGGCCCTCCAGCTGTTGCAAAACTACAAGTCCAATGAGGCATTGCAAGAATGACAGTTACCAGAATGACTCCCACAGGCAGAGGCATGATGGGACTTGTAGTTTTACAACAGCTGGAGGGCCACCAGTTTGAGACCCTTGCTAGCAGAGGAAAGTTCCCTCAGCCTTGTGTGGGAGGAGCCAACTCACCTCACAACTGTTTGTGAGGTGTTATTAAACTCCTCAGCGTTTCCTAGGAAACCAATTGTTTGGTTTGCAGGCTCTCTGTAAACACAGCAGAAATTGAGGAATGTTTTTTGAATACTTGTCCTTCAAATTAAGGTATTTACCTCACAGAAAACACCTCACAACTACCTCACAACTGTGTGTATGAAGGTATTTACCTCACAGAAAACACCTCACAACTACCTCACAACTGTGTGTATGAAGGTATTTACCTCACAGAAAACGCCTCACAGCTACCTCGCAACTGTGTGTATGAAGGTATTTACCTCACAACTACCTCACAACTGTGTGTATGAAGGTATTTACCTCACAGAAAACACCTCACAACTACCTCACAACTGTGTGTATGAAGGTATTTACCTCACAGAAAACGCCTCACAGCTACCTCGCAACTGTGTGTATGAAGGTATTTACCTCACAGCTACCTCACAACTGTGTGTATGAAGGTATTTACCTCACAGAAAACGCCTCACAGCTACCTCACAGCTGTGTGTATGAAGGTATTTACCTCACAGAAAACGCCTCACAACTACCTCACAACTGTGTGTATGAAGGTATTTACCTCACAGAAAACACCTCACAGCTACCTCACAACTGTGTGTATGAAGGTATTTACCTCACAGAAAACACCTCACAACTACCTCACAGCTGTGTGTATGAAGGTATTTACCTCACAGAACTCACCTCACAGAAAACACCTCACAGCTACCTCACAACTGTGTGTATGAAGGTATTTACCTCACAGAAAACACCTCACAACTACCTCACAGCTGTGTGTATGAAGGTATTTACCTCACAGAAAACACCTCACAGCTACCTCACAACTGTGTGTATGAATGTATTTACCTCACAGAAAACACCTCACAACTACCTCACAACTGTGTGTATGAAGGTATTTACCTCACAGAACTCACCTCACAGAAAACACCTCACAACTGTGTGGGAGGAGCTATATAATCCCCTTACAGCTGTGAGGACTTTTAATTACCTCAGCGTCTCCTAGGAAACCAAATGTAAACATATGCAAACACACTCTAGGCAGATTCTCAGATCCTGGATTTATTTTTTAATATTTGTCCTTCAAATTGTTGTATTTTAAAAACTATAAATCGCACAGCGAATATCTTTATATTTTACGAATCACAAGACCCAGACCTACATTTTGATGTATGGTATGTCTCTGAAATAATAAAATTAAAGGCACAGTCGCAGTTTACAAATTCCAAAGATGATTTTAGTTTTCTAAACCTTGACCTCCATTGACTTCCATTGAAATAATGGATGGCGTAGGTTGCAAACAAATTATCATATTGTGAAAACGGTTTGATCAATCACTTAGCCGTGAACACATCTGGTGGCAGCAGGGATAGTTGAACGTTTTGATATAAGATTTGTGTAGGTCGGCTTGAAAATGAGGGTGTGGTCGCAGTTTGCAAATCATGTAATGATTTTTCATTTTTAGAAATCCCACACTCTACCGCTCCCCATTCATTCCTATGGGAAAATTTTGCCGCAAAAATTACAATATTTCGCGAACGATTCGGCGAAATTTTCCACACAGTAATAGCCCACCGATCGGGAACAATCCGCACGATTCGATATATTACTCGTCTATGTAGTGTAAAAACTGTGGGAGGAGTTAGGGGGGCAAATTTGGCTATAAGAATAATAATAATAACTAGAAAAGATACAATTTCTGGGGAAATTGTGGGGCGTGGTCTTGCCTCCACCAATACTCCTGACTGGAGACGGTGCCCCTGGAGATGTAAATGTGATCCAACCGTGTGTCGATCCAATTCGGTCCATTGCCCCATCAAAAACTGCTCCATCAAAAACTAGCCCATCAAAACTGCACCATCAAAACTGCACCATCCTATTTGCCCCATCAAAAACTGGCTGCTATGGAGGGTTGCTATGGACTGGTTGCTATGGACGGGTTGCTATGGAGTGGTTGCTATGGAGTGGTTGCTATGGAGTGGTTGCTACGGACTGATTGCTATGGACTGGGTGCTATGGACTGGTTGCTATGGAGGGTTGCTATGGACTGGTTGCTATGGAGGGTTGCTATGGACTGATGGCTATGGACTGGTTGCTATGGACGGGTTGTTATGGACGGTTGGTATGGACTGGTTGCTATGGACGGTTGCTATGGATGGTTGCTATGGACTGGTTGCTTTGGACTGGATGCTATGGAGGGTTGCTATGGAATGGTTGCTATGGAGTGGTTGCTATGGAGGGTTGCTATGGACGGATTGCTATGGACTGTTGCTATGGACTGGTTGCTATGGACGGTTGCTATGGACGGTTGCTATGGACTGGTTGCTATGGACTGGTTGCTATGGAGTGGTTGGTATGGACGGTTGCTATAGACTGGTTGCTATAGACGGTTGCTATGGACCGGTTGCTATAGACTGGTTGCTATAGACGGTTGCTATGGACCGGTTGCTATGGAGTGGTTGCTATGGAGTGGTTGCTATGGAGTGGTTTCTATGGACTGATGGCTATGGACAGTTGCTATGGACTGGTTGCTATGGAGTGGTTGGTATGGACGGTTGCTCTGGATTGGTTGCTATGGACGGTTGCTATGGACTGGTTGCCCTAGACTGGTTGCTATAGACGGTTGCTATGGAGTGGTTGCTATGGAGGGTTGCTATGGAGGGTTGCTATGGAGTGGTTGCTATGGAGGGTTGCTATGGAGGGGTTGCTATGGAGGGTTGCTATGGACAGGTTGCTATGGACTGGTTGCTATGGACTGGTTGCTATGGAGTGGTTGCTATGGAGGGTTGCTATGGAGGGTTGCTATGGACAGTTGCTATGGACTGGTTGCTATGGACTGGTTGCTATGGACGGTTGCTTTGGACTGGTTGCTATAGACGGTTGCTATGGAGTGGTTGCTATGGAGGGTTGCTATGGACTGGTTGCTATGGACGGTTGCTAGGGACTGGTTGCTAGGGACTGGTTGCTATGGACGGTTGCTATGGAGTGGTTGCTATGGAGGGTTGCTATGGAGGGTTGCTATGGAGTGGTTGCTATGGAGGGTTGCTATGGACAGGTTGCTATGGACTGGTTGCTATGGACTGGTTGCTAGGGACTGGTTGCTATGGAGTGGTTACTATGGAGTGGTTGCTATGGAGGGTTGCTATGGAGGGTTGCTATGGAATGGTTGCTATGGACAGTTGCTATGGACAGTTGCTATGGACAGTTGCTATGGACTGGTTGCTATGGACTGGTTGCTATGGACGGTTGCTTTGGACTGGTTGCTATAGACGGTTGCTATGGAGTGGTTGCTATGGACTGGTTGCTATGGACTGGTTGCTAGGGACTGATGGCTATGGATGGGTTGCTATGGACGGTTGCTATGGACTGGTTGCTATGGACTGGTTGCTATGGAGTGGTTACTATGGAGTGGTTGCTATGGAGAGTTGCTATGGAGGGTTGCTATGGAATGGTTGCTATGGACAGTTGCTATGGACAGTTGCTATGGACTGGTTGCTATGGACTGGTTGCTTTGGACTGGTTGCTATAGACGGTTGCTATGGAGTGGTTGCTATGGAGGGTTGCTATGGACTGGTTGCTATGGACGGTTGCTATGGACTGGTTGCTAGGGACTGGTTGCTAGGGACTGGTTGCTAGGGAGGGTTGCTATGGAGTGGTTGCTATGGAGTGGTTGCTATGGAGTGGTTGCTAGGGACTGGTTGCTATGGACTGGTTGCTATGGACTGGTTGCTAGGGACTGGTTGCTAGGGACTGGTTGCTAGGGACTGGTTGCTAGGGACTGGTTGCTATGGACGGTTGCTATGGACTGGTTGCTATGGACTGGTTGCTAGGGACTGGTTGCTAGGGACTGGTTGCTAGGGACTGGTTGCTATGGAGTGGTTGCTAGGGACTGGTTGCTATGGAGTGGTTGCTATGGAGTGGTTGCTATGGACTGGTTGCTATGGACTGGTTGCTAGGGACTGGTTGCTATGGACGGTTGCTAGGGACTGGTTGCTATGGACTGGTTGCTATGGACTGGTTGCTATGGACTGGTTGCTATGGACTGGTTGCTATGGACTGGTTGCTATGGACGGTTGCTAGGGACTGGTTGCTAGGGACTGGTTGCTATGGAGTGGTTGCTATGGAGTGGTTGCTAGGGACTGGTTGCTATGGACAGTTGCTATGGACTGGTTGCTATGGACTGGTTGCTATGGACTGGTTGCTATGCATGGTTGCTATATGCAGAGCATGCAGAAGTTACGCAGAGCCAAAAAAAACTGAGCCATATCACCTCACAGTGTGTGGGAGGAGCTATAGAAAGCCCTCACAGATGTGTGTATATGAAGGATTTTACCTCAGCGTCTCCTAGGAAACCAATGTAAACATATGCAAACACACTCTAGCAGAGGAAAGTTCCCTCAGCCTTGTGTGGGAGGAGCCAACTCACCTCACAGCTGTTTGGGAGGTGTTATTAAACCCCTCAGCGTCTCCTAGGAAACCAATTGTTTGGTTTGCAGGCTCTCTGTAAACACAGCAGAAATTGAGGATTTTTTTTGAATACTTGTCCTTCAAATGAAGGTATTTACCTCACAGAAAACACCTCACAACTACCTCACAACTGTGTGTATGAAGGTATTTACCTCACAAAAAACACCTCACAGAAAACACCTCACAACTGCCTCACAACTGTATGTATGAAGGTATTTACCTCACAGAAAACACCTCACAACTGCCTCACAACTGTGTGGGAGGAGCTATAGAATCCCCTTACAGCTGTGCGTGAGGAGTTTTAGTTACCTCAGCGTCTCCTAGGAAACCAATGTAAACATAAGCATGCAGCCTCTAAGCAGAGACTCAGATCCTGGATTTTTCTTAAATACTTGTCCTATTCAAATGATTGTATTTTAAAAACTATAAATCGTACAGCGAAGACCCTTGCTCTAAGCAGAGGAAAGTTCCCTGAGTCATATCACCACAGTGTGTGGGAGGAGCTATAGAAAGCCCTCACAGATGTGTGTATGAAGGTTTTTACCTCAGCGTCTCCTAGGAAACCAATATAAACATATACAAGCAGCTAAGCAGAGGAAAGTTCCCTCAGCCTTGTGTGGGAGGAGCCAACTCACACTCACAGCTGTTTGTGAGCAGTTATAAAACTCCACAGCGTCTCCTAGGAAACCAATTGTTTGGTTTGCAGCCTCTCTGTAAACACAGCAGAAATTGAGGAATGTCTTTTATTACATGTCCTGTTCAAATGGTTGTATTTTAAAAACTATAAATCGTACAGCGAATATCTTTATATTTTACGAATCACAAGACCCAGACCTACATTTTGATGTATAGTATGTCTCTGAAATAATAAAATTGAAGGCACAGTCGCAGTTTACAAATTCCAAAGATGATTTTAGTTTTCTAAACTTTGACCTCCATTGACTTCCATTGAAATAATGGATGGCGTAGGTTGCAAACAAATTATCATATTGTGAAAACGGTTTGATCAATCACTTAGCCGTGAACACGTCTGGTGGCAGCAGGGATAGCTGAACGTTTTGATATAAGATTTGTGTAGGTCGGCTTGAAAATGAGGGTGTGGTCGCAGTTTGCAAATCATGTGCTGATTTTTCATTTTTAGAAATCCCACACTCTAGCTCTCCCCATTCATTCCTATGGGAAAATTTTGCCGCAAAAATGACGATATTTCGCGAACGATTCGGCGAAACGTTCCACACAGTAATAGCCCACCGATCGGGAACAATCCGCACGATTCGATATATTACTCGTCTATGTAGTGTAAAAACTGTGGGAGGAGTTAGGGGGGCAAATTTGGCTATAAGAATAATAATAATAATAATAATATATATGTGAGATAACAATAAGTGCTCTTGCTATGCAAGACCACTTAATAATAATATATATGTGAGATAACAATAAGTGCTCTTGCTATGCAAGACCACTTAATTATGTAAAAACATTTCCTACAACTGTGTTTCCATTTTTCAACCACAAACTGTGCCTGTTTCATAGCAATATCTTTTACATAGAGTGATAATGTCTATGAGGCCTTTCTAGTCCTCCTTGGCTGCGGATCATAGAGAAAGTCTCAGGAAAATGGATGATCACAGATTGGGATTACACACAGACACTAAACAAACAGGCAGTAGGAGGAAGAAAGACGATGTGGTCTGCTGCACATACAAATGGCAAGAATTGACAGCTGTTCCTTTACAGTGTCATAGGCCTGTAGTTCCTGTACATACTTTGAAGTTGTTTTTCAGTTACATTTTATCTTATTATTTGGGCTACGTTTTTTAATCAATACAGTGTGCATGATTTCATCCTCAAGATATTAAGCCTTTTGAGTCTTTTTGAGTTTTAGCTTGGAAAGAAAATCATACAAATCTATGTAGAAAAAGCAGTCACCGGCAATATGATCACATGTGGTATTTTTACTCTAAACCGTCTAAAACCATTGAAAAAAAGTTATTTGTGCTTAAAATGGTACTAAACCCAAAAACTAAAAAATAATAAATTGCAGCTCACCAATTCTTAGATGAGGTGGCTGCATTTTTTTTTTTTTTTTTTTTTTTTTGTTATATTTTTTGGTAATTTATGACTAGTTCCATCTTTTGGAATAATCCTTGTTGAGTCCCTGGCTGTCCAAACCACCCACCAATAATACCCCTAGGGGTTCTCTGAATCATGTTGGCACACTCCCATTACATAGATACATATAATGTAAGTACTTTTTAGAGTGGTTGGAAGGGATCTTTCCTGGGTAACTTTACCTCCCACTTATTCCATCTTAATTTCTCTTCCTTGACAGGGTCAGACCATATAGATATTCTTTTTATCATACTACAGTACTCATTTATCCACGTGCATGCTCCTGAAGAGTGGATGAATCCACAAAATGCATAGAGCTATTATATGCCATGTTTTTATGCCTAATTATATGTTTTACCTGACCAAATCATCACTTGTATTATGCGATATGTATTATTATGTGGCAATTTGCAATTACTGTATGTATATCTATTGAATTAATTGTATTGGTTATCCATGTCTACTCATGATTACCCTCATGTAACATATTATTCATTTCCAACAAATTAGAATTTTTACACCTGCGTGCTTCATCTAAAGTCCCAAACCTCAGTCTTCCTTTTTGTCTCATTTAGATAGGGATGGAGGCAATTGACCTTACCAGGTCACTGCTTCATTTAAAATTCCAATGTTCTCTTTTTTTTTAAGTTGTAATTTGGATTTAATCAGTAACAAGAAAATATTCTGAACACCCAAGTATAAATTTCAAAACCCCATAGTACAGAGAGATAGAAATTTATCTATAGCCATTTTTTTTAGAGCTGAACCCTCGCGGTTTTTCACCTTAATACATTATATTCTGTACCCCCATTTTATTACTCTAGTTACTTATTTAGAGGCCCCATTACATAGTTACATAGTTAGTCAGGTTGAAAAAAGACACAAGTCCATCCAGTTCAACCACAAAAAACAAAAAAACAAAATAAAAAACACAGTAAAATCCTATACACCCAACTCCATACCCACAGTTGATCCAGAGGAAGGCAAAAAACCCCAGCGGAGCATGATCCAATTTGCTACAGCAGGGGAAAAAATTCCTTCCTGATCCCCCGAGAGGCAATCGGATTTACCCTGGATCAACTATACCTACAAATCTTAGTACTCAGTTATATTCTGTACATTTAGGAAAGAATCCAGACCCTTCTTAAAGCAATCTACTGAGCTGGCCAGAACCACCTCTGGAGGGAGTCTGTTCCACATTTTCACAGCTCTTACTGTGAAAAAACCTTTCCGTATTTGGAGGTGAAATCTCTTTTCCTCTAGACGTAAAGAGTGCCCCCTTGTCCTCAGTGATGACCGTAAAGTGAATAACTCAACACCAAGTTCACTGTAAGGACCTCTTATATATTTGTACATGTTGATCATATCCCCCCTTATTCTCCTCTTCTCAAGAGTGAATAAATGTAGTTCCTCTAATCTTTCCTCATAGCTGAGCTCCTCCATGCCTCTTATCAGTTTGGTTGCTCTTCTCTGCACTTTCTCCAGTTCTCCTATATCCTTTTTGAGAACTGGTGCCCAAAACTGAACTGCATATTCCAGATGAGGTCTTACTAATGATTTGTACAGGGGCAAAATTATATCTCTGTCTCTGGAGTCCATACCTCTCTTAATACAAGAAAGGACTTTGCTCGCTTTGGAAACCGCAGCTTGGCATTGCATGCCATTATTGAGCTTATGATCAACTAAAACCCCCAGATCCTTCTCCACTACAGATCCCCCCAGTTGTACTCCCCCTAGTATGTATGATGCATGCATATTCTTAGCCCCCAAGTGCATAACTTTACATTTATCTACATTAAACCTCATCTGCCACTTAGTCGCCCAATCAGACAGAGCATTGAGGTCGGCTTGTAAATTGGAGACATCCTGTAAGGACGTTATTCCACTGCATAGCTTGGTGTCATCTGCAAAGACAGAAATGTTACTTTTGATCTCAGACCCAATATCATTTATAAATATATTGAAAAGTAAGGGTCCCAGCACTGAACCTTGGGGTACACTGCTGATAACATTGGACCATTCAGAGTAAGAATCATTAACCACGACTCTCTGAATTCTGTCTTTCAGCCAGTTTTCTATCCATTTACAAACTGATATATCCAATCCTGTAGACCTTACCTTACACATGAGCCGTGTGTGCGGAACTGTATCGAACGCTTTTGCAAAATCCAAATATATCACGTCCACAGCCACTCCTCTGTCCAGGGTTTTACTTACCTCTTCATAAAAGGAAATCAGGTTTGTCTGACAACTTCTGTCTTTCATGAATCCATGTTGTCTGCTGCTTAAATAGTTTTTTTCCAGCAAGAACTCATCCATGTGGTCTTTTATTAAACATTCCAGTATCTTCCCAACTATAGAAGTTAAACTAACAGGTCTATAGTTACTTGGTAAAGACTTTGTTCCCTTTTTAAATATGGGCACCACATTGGCCCTGCGCCAATCCAGTGGTACTATTCCTGTCTTTAATGAGTCCCTAAATATTAGATACAGTGGCTTTGAAATGACAGAGCCCCATTGCTATTCTATGCATTATAGTGAAAACCCTTTTAAGCTGCAACCCCCCCAGAACCCCCTTTTTCTTACCTGAACCTAATTGTTCCAGTAACAGGGACGAGCCCAGCAGCTCCAGCCGCAGTCTCGGGTCTTCATTGGATAGATTGCTAGCAGCGGGAGCCATTGGCTCCTGCTGCTGTCAATCAAATACAGTGACACGGGAGCCAATGGGCGGGGCCGAGTTCTGCTGTCTGTGTCAATGGGTTGGGTTGGACTGAATCATCCACAAATTGGTGAACTGAATCATCCACAAATTGGTGGACTGAATCATCCACTAGCTTCTAAGCTTTAGAGACACTCTGTTGCCAAGATTTTTGCCCCTGAGTTCCCACTGACTCTTATCACTGAATTCTCAATTTTTTGTTTTGAAGTTCAGGAGGATGAATGAGATATTTTTCTTAGAATTATTGAGGAAGCAGGGAAAGACAGATTTGAAAAAAACTGGTATAGACATTGGAACTCCCTAAAGATATAGGAAGCCACAGGGTAAAACAAACTACCAGCGTTAACCCAAAATTCAAATATCGGTTCTGGACAGATTTTGGCAAGGAAATAGAAAAGGAATAATATTTCACATTTTCCTTCCTAAAAATTCTGCTTATGTATACAAATGCAGAGGTGAAATATAAAAATGTGGATAATCTTCTTTAAGCTCCCTGGCGGTATGATTATTTCAGAAAAAAGGTGCTGAAAGCGGTACCATTATTTGCAAGGAAATTTGGCGTTTTATACTGTAGGCCTGTAATTCTAATGCCGCGTACACACCATCACTTTATGCGATGAAAAAAAACGACGTTTTTAAAAACGTCACTTTAAATGACCGTGTGTGGGGGAAACTTCGTTTTATGTCTTGTGAAAAACGACAAAAAAAAATTGAAGCATGCTTCAATTTTATGTGTCGTTTTTCAAAACGTCGTTTTTTACTTCACAGAAATTGACCGTGTGTAGCAAAAAACGACGTTTAAAACAACGTTTTTACACCCGCGCATGCCCAGAAGCTAGTTATGAAGCGAGCTTCAATTGAAAAAAGTGGTGAACGTAACCGCGCTTTGCTAGAGCATTGTGAAAAAACGATGGTGTGTAGGCAACTTCGTCTTTGAAAATTGAAGTTTCAAAAACGTTGTTTTTTACTTCACAGAAAATGTCGTTTTTTTTCATCACATAAAGTGATGGTGTGTATGCGGCATTAGGAATAACTCACTTAAATCTGTCCAAACAAGAGTCTAGTAGGCATCCCGGGTATGCATTTTTTTTAAAACAAAATTATAAATTATAATATAATAAATAATTATAAATAATTATAACAAATAATAATATAATTATAATAAAAAATATTCAATAATGTAATCAACTCAAAATCACTGAAATTTGCACAGTTGCAGAATTGTCGCTGTCATTATCGCACAATTCTGCAAGTGATTATAATTTATTATCGCTGTTTTCTAGCTGCTCTAAAACCATTTTTTACATAAAGGGACACTTTTGGTTGCTATGGACAATCTACAGTTTGCAGGCAGAAAGAACAGTTTTTATTATATAAAAGTACATGTAGGGCACTGGGCAGACCACTAGGGACAAGGGGGGTGTGTATTTTTTACATACAGTACTGTAATCTATAAGATTACAGTATACTGTATGTAAGGTGTTTGTTTACCTTTTTGAATTTTGGCGCTGTTCTCCGCTCCCGTGCGTCGTAACGTCGCAGGGAACGGAGATCGGCGGCACACAGATGGAATTGTGTGAATCGAGCGAGGACCCGCTCGCTCACACAGCGCGGTGGCATCGCTGGATCCAGGGACAAGGTAAGTAAACACTGCCTGTGGATCCAGCGAGGCGAGCCCGAGTCTGACTCGGGGTTACCGATTGTAGCTGAAAAATTTAACCCCGAGTCAGACTGGAGAATACCGCCAGGGGGGTTAAAGAGGATCTTGTTGCACATTTTGACATAGCATTTCTCATGGGCAATCCAAAAAGAGTCAAAAGAGAAATCAAATCATCTGACAATATAAATAATACAATTTCTATTGAAACAGTACTTATATCTCCTTAAAACTATTGGTATTGCAATCATTACTTTGAAGTGAGACAGATTTACATGAATACATTTAATTATATCAGGCATGTTAACTGGCTTCCAGCACTTCACTTTATACAAACATCCAAGAAAGAACCAAACATTAAATACAACAGGGGAATTCATAAAGAGTATGTAGCGCCTGGTTACTGCAAGTACCGGTGTTTTGTTAAATTTAGAGGGGGATCAGAGAGTTAGGTGGCTCTGATCCAGTTAATCTGTTCAAATTGGGTCTCTGTCTCAGCTTGGCTGTGCTGTGGGGTTATTCTGTTATTCCTGGGGTGCTTAGCCCACCCCAGGACGATTGGTGGCAGCAGTGGAGTCGAGGTTTGGATGCTTTTCCCCAGCAGCCTATCAGGAGGGTTTCTCCTCGCTGTGCATGCTGGGGGAGGGTATTTATGAGACAGACGCCATTGGTCTGGGTTTTTCTTCGAGTGCGGCACCCACCTTTAGGGTGACTGCATCACGGCGCCCCGGCGAAATGACCTTCCAGGCTGGGGTGCACGTGTCACGCAGTGTTCTTGGTTCCGGGACCATGTCGGTCCGGAACATTTAAAGCTGTGGCGAGGGCCCCAGTAATCGACTGGGTCCCCAATCCTGAGAAGATCCCAAGCGTGTTCCCAGTGAGAGGAAGCTGTTCGGTGGGGAGTCCATCTGAGTAGAGCCAAGAGAGGCTGGCAATCCAACGGGGTCTCACCAATCCACCGGGAATCAAGGGACCCGATTACTGAAAGGCTGGACGTTGGTCACCTGTCAGTCGGTAACCTGCAAACTACCTGAAGGAGATCCAGGCCAAAGTCTATTAAGGAGGATTACCTCAGCTACCTCAATCCTAAGGAGGGTCTGTGGCAGAGACTTTTCCTCTAAGTTCCGAGTGATACTCTGGCTGCCAGGTCAGTGAGAGAGGCCTGTCCAGGTACGCTCTGGCTGGAGTGGCGATGAAGACAAAGTGTTGTTGGAAGCAGGACTGTTTCCCTATTGCTACGCCTGAATCTGCTATTTCTCCTTTTACTTCAACTCTTCTATCACCACAAAGTTTTATTGTTTTTACCCAGCTGGGTAATAAAGAGCACAGAAAAAGACACCTGTCGTTGACATTCCGTTACTGCTACATTCACCATACACCCCTTGACGGCGGAGGAGCCATGAGGTAACATGCCACCCAAAACAAACCAGTAGCTCCTTCGGGGGTAGTGCTACAAGTACACAAAGAAGAGAAAGAAAGGCGCACCAGCCTAGTGTATTACCGTTGACAATTTAATAAATAGATAAGATAAAATATAACTACTCACAAACAAAATGGTATAAAAGGCTTGTCAACAATGATATGATGATGAATACCCCTCGAGCCACACTCCTGGATAGGGGGGAAAGAGGTGTGTCACTGCCGGCTGACGCGTTTTAAGGCAACAGAGGCCTCTTCATCAGAGCTCATCACTGCTGAGCTCTGATGAAGAGGCCTCTGTTGCCTTGAAACGCGTCATCCGGCAGTGACACACCTCTTTCCCCCCTATCCAGGAGTGTGGCTCGAGGGGTATTCATCATCATATCGTTGTTGACAAGCCTTTTATACCATTTTGTTTGTGAGTAGTTATATTTTATCTTATCTATTTATTAAATTGTCAACGGTAATACACTAGGCTGATGCACCTTTCTTTTTCTTCTTTTTGTTCTCTGCTAGGATGTTCCCCATCCCTGAGGGGCAGCAAGGCCACTGTTACCATTTTTGACATATGTGGAAATTCCCATGCGGAATATTGACTAACTGTCGGACAATCCACCCGTGCGCAGGAGCTTGTGTTTTTTGTCTATTACCGTGTTTTTGTAGTGCTACAAGTACCATAGACATTCTTTAGAATTCCCTTGAACCTCAACATGAAAAGTCTGGTTTTTGAGGCAGAGTGTCCATTACCGGAGACTGATCTCAGTTCAGCTCAGCTATAATGAGTTCCCTCCTTGCGATCTTTACTTCAAATTTAAATGATCCACGCCCCCTACGGGATCATTTGAATTACGCGCGCTTACGCCAGCCCCTTTTACGATACGCCGCCGCAACTTTACAGGCAAGTGCTTTGTGAATCAAGCACTTGCCCGTAAAACTTGCGGAGGCGTAACGTAAATGTCATTTGTTACGCCAACGCAGTTTTGCGCGCCCCTACCTGAATCCACCCCAGTGTTTGAAAAGTACTGTTAGGTAGATTCAGGTAGATTGGCGCATATTTGGGCCGGCGTAACGCAACGTATATGTGCTACGCCAGCATAAGCTGGAGAGCAAAGTTGATGATTCACAAAGCACTTGCTCGCCAATGTGCGCCGGCCGAACTTAAAATTGGAGGCTTAAGCCGGTGTAAGGGGAAGTGGGTGTGAACTTATGCAAATGATTGTGTGAGCGTGGTGCAGTGGCTTACGCCCGGCCTAACTTCAATGGAGCATGCGCAGTGATGTCCAAGCCGGAGAGCTTTCTTGTGCGCATGCGCGCATCTAGGTCGGCAGAACTTCCCGTTGTACGCCGGCCTATTGGCTTGCGTCGAGCGCATAAATACGCCCAGACATGTGTCCGTCCGACGCAAAATTACATCCTGCTTTCCCCCCCTGAGCGTGGTAATTTTGCCCCCGGCTTGTTTTTTTTTCTGTCTGATGGCTGCTCCTGTCAGCAAGCGAAAAACATAAATTACTGCCCAGGAGAGGGCTATCATCATCTCTGGGATGGCAGAGTTTGATGAGTTCCTCCATGGACCTGAAAGTCGAAATACCACCTGTGCCAGGAAGCAGGAGATCCTGGACACCATAGCCACTAGTGTCAATGCCCTTGGCAATGTCCCCCGCATTGCAAAGGACATCTCCAAAAAAATAAACGACATGCGGCTTCATGTGCGGGAGAAACTGGCCAAAATAAACAAACACCGGACGGGCACTGGGGGTGGACCACCCTTTGATGTAGAGCTGACTCCGGAGGATGAGAGGATCGCCCGGTGTCTGCATAGGGAGCAGATGGATGGTGTTGAGGGGTTTGATTCCCGGGAAGAGGTCTTGAGGACAGGTAAGTGTGTTTTATATTTCCTATCTGGTGTGTAGCATGTGTGGGTGGGGAAAGGGAACATGTGACAAGTGTGTGGGTCCCCCAACATGTGACTGCTTTATGTCATCCACAGATGTGCAGGAAGGGGCGGGCACATCTGGTGTCGGTGGCCGTCCCACCACATCGTCTGAGGAGCCTCAGGAAGACCCCCAAGATGCTGTGGTGGTGGGGACTGTCCACACCTCTCCTATTGAGGTGGTGTTGGATGATTCAGTGGACCTTGGCCAGATTGGGCTTATCATTGAGGAGTCCATTTTGATGGTTGGGCCCTCTGACACCTCCACCCCCATGATAGGAAGCCCCTCTGCTTCACCCACCAGCAGGGAAACCACCTCAAGGGGCTCCCCATACACCCGCTCAGTCGCCTCTTCTGGCCCCAGGAAGGCGACCAGGAAGACGAGGGGTGTAGCGGTGGATGTACAGGACCAGATTGCCCAGGATCAAAGCCAGCAGATGGGGGATATCGCCGGGCATCTCCAGAAGGTGGCCGAGAATGCTGGACAACTAAGGGAGGCAGTGCAGGAGGTGAGCTGCAACAGCTCTGCAGTAGCCACCTGTGTGGTTGACCTGCAGGCCACCACTGCCAACCTGGTCACCAAAGTGGATTGCCTTATTGAGGCTGTTAAGGCAAATACCACTGCCGTACAGGAGGAGGGGAGACGGAGGCAGCGGACTGAGAGGGCAAACCCCACCCGCCAGCTGAGGATGCAGGCCCAGACTAACCAGTTCCTCAGCCGGATAGCCGTTGCCTTGGAGGCCAGGCAGCCGTCACCTGCCAGGACTGGGCCACCTGCGGATGAGCCACCTCCAGATCTCCCGCCCCCCCCCCCACCCCAGGCTCTCCCCAGGCAGCTCGGGAGCCAAACACCTGGCACCAGGCGCAGCCAGCGGAAGGGAAAATAAATGCCCTTTTTTTTTTTTTTTTCTGCTCAGGTGATGAGCTTTTTTTGTTTGTTTTCCTTTGATTTCTGCAAGCACACAGTGAGGAGTGCTGCTGCAGTGTGACTGGTGTGTGAATGGGGGGGGTGTCACTCCTGCTGGCAAAGGGGTGTCACCCTCTGCCGTGTGAAAGGTGTATGAATGTACAGTGACATAATTGGAGCCTTGGCGTGGCGTTGCTGCTCCAAAGTCCCGTGCGGTGTACTTTGGTCTAATCCAATTTGATGAGGATGTGATGTGTCTGTGCTAGGGATCACAGTGGTGTGCATGCATGCATTCTCATTGTGCCATGATTAAAGTGTGTTTTTAACGTGAAAAGATGTCTTCTGTGAGGCGTCTTCTGATTTCTGCTCCCACAGCAGACGGGGTACCCTCGGGCAGGGGGGGATTGTGTGGTCAGGTCATCACGTATGTCAATCTGCAGGCCCCTTCTCACGGTGAAGTTGTGCAGCATGCAACATGCACCGATGATCTGGCACACAAAGTTTGGGGAATACAACAGGGTAACCCCAGACTTATCCAGGCATCGGAAACGGGACTTCAGGAGGCTGACACCTCCCCCTTGTCCTGCAAGTGTGGGTGCTCAGCTTGCTCAGCTCGTCCGTAACGGTGCTGTAGCTGCTCTCCAGCTGACCTGTGTCCGTCTGGTGCAAAGTTATTCCACCTTTTTGATGGAATAACTTTAGGCCTGAAGTAACACTTGCGCGCACGGGGCTTAGCCTGCGTCAGGCGCACTTACATTCGCGAATCAGCGTATCTCCATAATTTGCCTATTTAAATAGGAAATCAATGCGAGCGGAAGATACGTCGCTCCTAAATATGCGCCCAAGTTAGGCCGGCTTAGAAAAGTTGCGTCGGTCGGAGGAAGCCTATTTTCAGGCGTATCTTGTTCTGTGGGTACGGAACAAAAGCGCGCCGGCGCACATTTACACCTACGCCGCGTATCTGTAGATAAGCCGGCCTAACTCTTACTGAATCTACCTATGTGTCTCTAGTTTTGAGTTTATTGGGATGCTATTAGAATAATCTTTTGAACGATGAGGTAATGGGATGCTGGACTCTTCAAGAAAAGATGTAAAAGTTTTTCATATGTAGGCAGCACTCGAACATAGAATGGGCCGGATTCAGGTAGGAGATACGACGGCGTATCTCCAGATACGCCGTCGTATCTCTGAGTTGGGGCGTCGTATCTATGCGCCTGATTCATAGAATCAGTTACACATAGATTTCCCTAAGACCCGACTGGCGTAAGTGTCTTACACCGTTGTATCTTAGGCTGCATATTTACGCTGGCCGCTAGGTGGCACTTCCGTCGATTTCTGCTAGGAATATGCTAATTAGGTAGATACGCCGATTCACAAACGTATGTACGCCCGACCCTATTTTGTTACGTCGTTTATGTTAGGCTTTTTTGGCATAAGCTTGCTCCTGCTCTTATGAGGCCCCGTACACACGACAGAGTTTCTCGGCAGAATTCGGCGAGAAACTCGGTCAGAGCCGGATTCTGCCGAGAAACTCTGTCGTGTGTACACTTTCGGCCCGATGGAGCCGCCGAGGAACTCGTCGAGAAAATAGAGAACATGTTCTCTATTTTCTCGTTGTTCTATGGGAGCTCTCGGCCCGCCAAGCTCCTTGGCGGCTTCAGGGGTGAACTGGCCGAGGAACTCGATGTGTTTGGCACGTCGAGTTCCTCGGCCGTGTGTACGAGGCCTGAGGCGTACGCAATGTTAAGTATGGACGTTGTTCCCGCGTCTAATTTTGAAATTTTTACGTCGTTTGCGTAAGTCGTTCGCGAATAGGGCTGTACGTAAGTTACGTTCACGTCTAAAGCATTGACGATTTGCGGCGGAATTTCGAGCATGCGCACTGGGATTCTTTTACGAAAAAACGTCAAATACGTGGGGTCACACTAAATTTATATAAAACACGCCCAAATCATCCAAATTTGAATTAGGAGGGCTTACGCCGGAGCACATACGCTACGCCGCCGTAACTTAGGGCGCAAGTTCTTTCTGAATACGGAACTTGCGCCCTAATTTACGGCGGTGTAACGTATCGGAGATACGTTACGCCCGCACAATATTACGCAGGGCTACCTGAATCTGGCCCAATGTCTTTAACCCAGATCCTTGGATTAGTGCGTTAAGATGATTGGAAATTGAGCACCTTGGGGTTTTTATAGTCCAGATAAAATGTAGTCATGAATAAAGAAAAAATATTTTGCGCTTAGTGCAACAATATGTGTCGCCAGAGCGAGACCTGATGCAAGGTTATGCACACTTGTATTCGATGCTAATGTATGCCTTAAGGGGGCAACGGAATTATTAAGGAAGCAATCTGTGTGCATTGGGATACAGTGTGCATTGTTTGTGAGTGTATTCTTTTGGGGCTTTTAATACATTTTAGTGGTTTTAGGGAGCTTTTTTTTTGTATCCTTGAGCTAATGCTGTTGGAATGGCGCACATAAGATTTGGAGGCCTGGTGTATGTGGAGGAACAGGTGAGGATAAACATAGAGAAGACAGAAATATCTGGTTAAATAACAGCCCAGCTTAAAGGGAAAGGCACATATAGACCTTACTGTATAGTGAGTCCAATCCAAGGGTAAGCAGTTTGTGTGTAAGGTGGAAAAAAGTTATAAGTTATTGGCGTAAAGTAAGAGCCAGTGTGTCCCAGTAGTGCTGAGGATAACAATATCTAAAACCAATGATAAGTCCATCAAAGTCCATAAGCTAATTCACTCTGTGGCAGCTCAGTGGGCAAGCAAGAAGCAACTTGGAATGAACTGAGCAGAAAGCAGAAGCGCCTACTGAGTGTAGCGTTTTGGTAAATGTATTTGTATCATACAGAATGTTATGATGGTTGAAAGCATATAACACTGCAATGTAACCCATCCGTGGAGCGGTGAGTCCAGAGGGTCCTATGCGGCTAGGGGCCTGGAGGGATGCAGCCAAAATGCTACACTCAGTATGGCTCTTTTGTTTTCTCCTCTGTGTGTAAGTTCGGGGAGCACATTTTCAGTGGTGGATCTCACAATTATATTGGACTACCATCAATAGGAAGAAATGGTGATCACATTGTGAAAACACAAACACATGGAAGATAGAAGTATTTGGGACTGCATGACTGTGGTCATACGAATGCAATTTTTGTGTGTTTAATGTTTTGGTTTGTATTGCCCATGTTTGTGTATTACTGAAAGAACTTCAGTTGGGGGTTATTGTGTAGATGTATGATGTTGATGTGGTGTTTGAGGTGTGGTCAGTTTCTGACCTACCTTCTCCCATGCTCTAGTGAGGGATTGGTATCAAGATCCTTGGTTTCATGATTATCAAAGGCTAGTAGTTGGATATTTACATTTGATGTTGTGGTAAGCTCTAAATAATATTGATTTTATCCATGGCCGTCTTAAGCGCAGGGCAAACGGATCAGATGCCCGGGCCCTGTCATCATTGGGGGCCCAAAACTGCTGCCTCTTTAGCCCGCGTTCCATACTTGCTAACAGTCGCATATTCTGTAATGCTCTTTGGCACAGTGGGAGCATTTGATAGGGCACAGTGGGAGCATTTGATTCGTCACATCACGTGACTTCATCAGGGGAGCGATCCCCTGATGAAGTCACGTGATGTGACGAACAGGCGTCGGGACCCAGGGCACTAACCGGGAGCAGCACCGAACGGACGGTGGACGAGCGCGGTGCTCATGGATACACGACCGCCACTAGACTGCCCCATGTGAGTCTTTTACCTATTGTTTTTATGCTATATTAAAATTTTTGTTGCTGTACGGTTTTATGCGATGTGCCCACTTCTCTTCTCCCTCCCCTGCCTCTCCTACCTTGATGCGAGCGGACGGCTCCACGGATGCTGAGGGGAGAGAGTGGTAGTAGGAAGAAGATAAGGAGACGAGCTCGGCGCTCATGGAGATAGGCACACGCTCCCTACACACTGTGTAAGTTGTGTAAGTGGATGTTTGACCACCCATTTGCCTAATTTCTCCCTCCCTGTACAACAGGAGGATAAGGCTACAATATCTTCTTTATTATTGTTTTCACATGCATGGCCAATTACTGAGACCTGATAGGAAGATACTCACTCAATAGGAGGCTGGAACTTTGGTAATACATTTGGCTCTGATTGACAGCTGGGAGGTAAGCTGTTAAGAATCACTATTGGTGTGGGGTGCACGGTTTGTGGATCCGACTGGGCTGCATACCTTCACTTACCTGAGTTTGGAACTTTCCACATTCAACTATTTATTCACCCACTTCCACATTGGTTTTGTTTGGAACTTTGGACTTCACTTTGCTCTGAACCAATCCAGGACTTTAGTTTTTTATTTTCAGTTCTATTTTGTATTTCTGAGTTTCATGACATATATGTCACTGTGACCGCAGGACTTTCACTGTGTTCACTGTAACACAGTCCAGTCAGGACTGTACTTACTTAATCACTGGTTGTAGGTCACTTCCATTTGTGTTTGTACACTCTCCCACTCCACAGGCCCACGGATTCTTGTCCACTTACCTTTCCCTTTCCCCCTCCCCCATCCCTTCCCCCTCCATCAACCGCTCACAGCGCAGACAATCAGACCTCTGTACACTGCCCTACATACTACTGACCTCTGTACACTGCCCTACATACTACTGACCTCTGTACACTGCTATGCATACTATTGTTCTCTCTACACTGCCCTACATACTACTAACCTCTGTACACTGCCCTACCTACTACTGACCTCTGTACACTGCTCTACATTCACTGACCCCTGTACACTGCCCTGCATCCTACTGACCTCTGTACACTGCTCTACATACTACTGACCTCTGTACACTGCCCTACATCACACTGACCTCTGTACACTGCCCTACCTACTGCTGACCTCTGTACACTGCCCTAAATTCTACTGACCTCTGTAACTGTTCTACATACTACTGACCTCTGTAACTGTTCTACATACTACTGACCTCTGTACACTGCCCTACATACTACTGACCTCTGTACACTACCCTACACCTACACACTACTGACATCTGTACACTGTTCTACATACACATGACCTCTGTACCCTGCCCTACATACTACTGACCTCTGTACACTGTTCTACATACACATGAGCTCTGTACCCTGCCCTACATCCTAAGGCTAGGTTCACACTTGAGCAGCTTTGAATGGGTTGTTGTGCCTGCGTTTTCTGCAAAAAAAAAAAGTGCCTCCACCTTTTTCAAAATGCAGCCGCAGGTGACCTGGTGACCAAAACTAAGCTGCATATTCCAGATGAGCATGAACCAGTGTTTTGTAAAAGGGTAGAATAATTGATTAACCTCTGGAATGTATGCCCTTTTTACTGCATGAGAATAGTCTGTTGACTTTGTTAGCTGCGGCTTGGCATTGCATGTTATTGCTAAGTCTGTAATCTGGTGTGTCAGTATGGTACTAACTCTTTGTCTTGCGGACATGTTCCTGTGTGTGTCAGTACAATATGGTACTGACTCGATAATTTAGTTGGTGTTTGTGGGCATATTTATAGTGTGTAAGTTTGGAACCTATTTTGTGTCTGCTGACATGTTTTTGGTGCGCAAGTATGCTACTTATTATTTCTCCACAGGCATGAATGGTGTGCAGTAACCTCTAGAAACAAATCAGTGAGTGGCAATAAGAAGCAGTAACTAATAGCAATCAAATAGTTAGCAGTAATGATGTGCAGTGACCTCTATCAACTAATCAATAAATGGTAATGATGTGCAGTTATCTCTAGAAACCAATCAGTGATTGGCAATGATAAACAGTAACCTATAGCAAGCAACCAATCAGTTAGCAGTCATGATGGGCAGTAATCTCTAGCAACCAAATAGTGAGTGATTATGATGTGCAGTAACCTCTAGCAACCAATGAGTAAGCAGTAAGGAAGTGCAATAACCTCTAGCAAGTAATCAGTGAGTGTGGACCAGTTCTTTATGTTTACATTAAAGTTTTTTGAGGTGAGTGCGTCTTTATTTGTTTTTTGGGATGTTTGCCCAGGGTCCAATCAATATTAAAGACGGCCCTGATTAATATCTATGATATAAACTGTTATGGTCAGATTCACGTAGAGGCGCGTATCTTTATGCTGGCGTAGCGCATCCCATTTGCACTATGCCAATGTAACATAGTGAGGCAAGTACTGTATTTACAAAGCACTTGCCTCCTAAGTTACGTCGGCGTAGCGCAAATGGCCCGGCTAATTCAAAATAGGCAGGTAGGGGGCGTGCTCCATGTAAATTACCCATGACCCCATGTAAATGAGGGCCGTTGGTACGGCGCATGCGCGCGCATGCTCAGAATCACGTCGCAAATACTCCTTGCTTTCTACGTGAACGTAACCTACGCCCAGTCCCATTCATGTACGCATACGCTGCGCAATCTTTTTGGTGATTTATCTTTACACCTGAAAAACGCCTTACGTAAACAGCGCATCGGGCGCAAGTACTTTCGTGAATAGGCGTATCTTGCTCATTTACATATTCTAGGCGTAAATCAACGTACACGCCCCTAGCGGCCAGCGTAAATATGCAGCTAAAATACGACGGCGTAGGAGACTTACGCCGGTCGAATCTTAGCAACAGAGAAGCGTATCTCAGTTTGAGAATACGCTTACAGATACGATGGCGCGCATTCGAACTTACGACGGCGTATCTACTGATACGCCGTCGTAAGTCTTTCTGAATCTGGCTATTAGTTTTCATTTTTAATTAGGTGTGTAGTTTATAAATAACTTTTCAACTGTTCAGACATTCGCGCAGTGCCCTTGATGATGCAGCTGTGGACTGTGAAGCGCATCGGTATTAACCAGCAGAATATACCAATATTCATACATCCGGATTGATTTTAATGTCATTTTTGGTCTACCATGTATTTTAATGCAACTGAATACATATATTTTTTTATATACTTGGTTTGTCAATTTTAGTATGGTGCCTCAAAAGTCTCCTTTTTTCTGAAGGTGATCCTTCTAATGTTGTTCCTATGATAAATTATTTGTATATTCACATTTTTATTGGTGAGCGCTGAGAAAAGATGTGGGTTATTTTAGCCTAATAAATGGGCTTGGAACCTCCAACACGCACTGGTCCTTTCTAAAAATCTTGTTATTATAAAACTCTAATCCCGCTTACAAACAACGTTTTTCATGACGTGAAAAATTACTTTTTTTTAATGTCATTAAAAACTATCGTGTGTGCGCTCCAGACCATTTTCATGACGTGAAAAATGGGCATTAAAAATTTAGAACATGCTCTATTTTTTCGCGCCGTTTTTCGCGTTGTCGTTTTTCACGTCGTAAAAAATGGTCGTGTGTACGCGGCATAAGTTTACTAAAATAACCCCTTTTGGTGATCTCTTTTCTTAAGAACTCTGAGGACAGGGGTGCATTAAAATGCATCAGCCATAACTGGGCTTTATCTTGGGGGCAGGAGGCATCTTTTTGCATGCCACCCAGTGGTGATGAGTTGGTGATATCACTGTAAATATGCTTGAAATGTCACTGTTTCTGAGTATACCGTATATCATTTGTTTCTAAGTATATATCACATATTTGTATTAAAAAAACAATTTGCATACTTCACGAGGGCAGTGTGCTGTTTTTTTCTTTTGTTTGCATATTCTGACCTCCCTGTCCGTGCATTAACTGCTGGCCCGAAAACTATGATGGAAACAGCAGATTTGTCACTTTAGTAGAAGGCAATGGTCCTGGTAGCACTGGATAGCCAGAAAAGCTGGGACATTAAATACTTGATATGTACAAATTTATCCTATCTACCACAAAGATGTAAACATTAAAAATAACTAGTTGGGACTTGGGAATAGGCATTTGTAAGAATAAGAATGTCAACTCTAAGGCCCCATACACATGATAGAATCCATCCGCTGAAAAATCCCAGCGAATGGGTTTCAGCGGATAGATCCTATGGTGTGTACACTCCAGCGGATCTGTTTCCGCGGATATTTATCCCCTGGGATGGATTTCCAGCGGATAAATATTTGATGACATGCTATCAAATCTATCCGCTGGAATCCATCCCAACGGATAGATCCGCTGGTCTGTACAGAATCACCGGATCCATCCGTCCGAAGGGATCCCCCGCATGCGTCGTAATGATTCGACGCATGCGTGGAATTCCTTATATGACAGCGTCGCGCACGTCGCCGCGTCATAATCGCGGCGACGGCGCGACACGTCATCGCTAGAGGATTTCGGCGCGGATTTCGATTCGATGGTGAGTACACTCCATCGCATTTAAGGCCCCGTACACACGACCGGATCTATCTGCTGGGATTGATCCACGGATCAGTTCCAGTGGACAAATCCGGTCGTCTGTACGGCCTAGCGGATATTTATCCGCGGAGATTTCTCGGGCCGATCGATTTCAAGCGGATATAAATTTCTTAGCATGCTAAGAAATCTATCCGCTTGAATCGGGTCCAGCGGATTGATCCGGTGGTCTGTACAGACTCACCGGATCAATCCGTCCGCTCCCCTCCCTCGCATGCGTCGTAATGATTCGACGCATGCGTGGAAGTACTTACCTTCCAGCGTAGCGCACGTCGCCGCGTCATCATCGCGACGATGGCGCGATACGTCACCGCGGATGAATTCCGCGCGGATCCGATGGTGAGTACAAGCCATCGGATCCAAATCCGGAGGCGGAATCTCCGCTGGAAACGGTCCGGCGGGGCCTTAAGCTATTATGTACGGGGCCTTAAGCTATTATGATAATGCAGCCTTAACTCTCATGGGGATGTATGTGTGCTGTTATTAAATTGTATTATTTCCTGAAAGAAGTGAAATGTTAAGCCTCGTACACACGGGCCAGAATCTCATCAGGAAAAAAACTTTGTTTTTCCTGACGAGATTCTTGTCAATAATCTCTTGCCACCCGAGTGTACACACACTCCTTTCAAAAGAACCACGGTTCTTTTGAAAGGCAAGAACGCAGAGACGTCATCGCGTACGACGAGCATGCGCTCGTCACATTCTATGCCGTCGCCGTCATCTTGCTTTACCCTACCTATGCCGTGGAAGCTACCGCGCATGCGTCAAAGTCATTTTGAGCATGCCCGGGTTTCCACCGCGACAGGTAAGTATACAGATGCTCGGGTTTCTCGACGGGAAACAGGCCGACAAGAATCTCGATGAGAAAAGATGGGGAACTACAAGTCCCAGCAGGTTATAACATCCCCATTGAGAACGTCTGTTAATGACTAAACATCCTTTGGGAAGGCGCACACTGACGTCACCGCGTTCCATCTGAAGGAGGAAGGGCTCCTATTGCCGGCCGGCATACATACACGCTTTTAATCATGAGATGTTTGTAAGTACATGTCTTATGCATTTTTATTAAATATTTCGTACGGTATCACGCTATGGTCCATTTTTATTTATATACCGAGGATATGTTCAATCATCAATGTGGTGCAATTTGAGATCTGCTCCCTGGATCCCTCCCCAGTCTGATGCTAATCTGATGTGGAGCCCATTGAATAGAATCTGTCTACATGCCGAATGTTTGGGTGGTTCTGGTAAGCGGCTTTCAGTTTGGTGGTGGTGTGTTGACACTGAAGTTTTGCTGACACATGGTGGTGCTGCTACGAACTTTGTATTGGACGGAATGTGCTTTTATTCATATTATCTATTATCATTGCTTTTTACCAGCCTGATATCTGGTTTCCTACTTGGCGCAGTTTACTTTTATATTGGACTTTATATGCTTATCACATTTCTTCTGCTGCCTTGACGCATATATATTTAGAACGTTTTTGACAAGCGCAGTTTTTTCTCCCTATAGGTTATAATATAAGGCTCTGAGGTGGATGGGTGTCCAGACATTCAGGACTTGTAGTTCTTCATCTTCTCCTGGGGCTCAGGTGCATGCAATCCACCATCTATGGGACTACAAGTCCCAGCAGTGAGAGAAAAACTGGACAAAGATGGTGGATTGCATGCACCTGAGCCCCAGGAGAAGATGAAGAACTACAAGTCCCTGCAGTCTAACTAGAATAACAGGCTCCGAGGTGGATGGGTGGGGATCAGGTTAACTCCAGGACCAGTGCACTGCTGATGACTTTGGGGTCGATCAGAGTCAGACACTACAGAATTCCAATCAGTATTATGAATGAACCACGAGGCAGCTCTTCCTACCTTGGAAGCTCCGCTCGTGCAGTGTAAAGAACGGAGCTGCCGCGTGACGTCACTTCTGGTTTTCGTCTGTAAGACGAAACCCGGAAGTAACAGCAATAGCAATGCTCCCGGCGCCCAAAGTGGATTTGGACGCACGTGAATCGGCGCTTTGCACTGCGCCGCAAGGCGGGATAAAAGCTTTGCATTGGCGTGGCGCTTCCTAGGGCACTGGTGTCCAGTGCCTAATCGGATTTTATTAAAGCACATTTTTTATTTTATGTTTCCTTAAAGGGGCCATTTAAAAAATATATATATATTTTTGTGCCTACAGGAGGGGGGGGCGGCGCCCGGGCCCCCCCTATGGGCGGGCCGTCACTACTACCCAGTGAACTTTGTGGATGAGTCTTCTCCTGAAGCTTTCCCAGCTACTTCAAGTCCCTGGCTGATAAAGAGTCTCCTCTGGTACTCCTTCGGAACTCTATCCCTTTACACCTGCCTCCGACAATAAGAGTGGTTGACCCTCTGGCAACTTATTTTCCCTTGCCTCCCGAGAAAGCGATCAGGCTCCCCTCAGGCTGAGCCCCTTTACACATAGTTAGGCCTCAGGCCCGCAGTGTGGGTGGAAAGAACCCCGATCACCTGAGTCTCTCAAAATAAATAGTCTATCCCAGCAGCATCAGCAGCCAAAGAAACTCCTGCTGATTGGCTGAGAAAAGCAAATTCAATCATAACCTGAATTTACTGTAATCTATCATATTAATGCCAAAGGTAACAGTGCCACCTATTGACAAAAGAGAGAAATCACAGTTAATCACAGTTAAACCCAAGCTTATAGGAAACCTATTTGAATAAAAGACTACAAATTAACCAAGCTAGTTACCACCTAGCACAACAAAATTTACTAGCATCCCTGTTTAGGAGAAGGGTGCTACACAATATAAACAAAATGTCCACAATGCCCCCTAATGTAAATTCATCATCAATCACATTATCTAGTGATGTAAAACCATCATCAATCACATTGTCTAGGGATGTATATTCTTGGCAATCATGACAATCTGCCACCGGACTTTAAACTAGGTGCTCAATGGCCTGCTACCTGGCAATATTTTTCCACTGCGCTCCAGTAGCAAATGACAGATCCCCATCACTGTCAAAATGTAGGTTAGAGATATTGGGTGACATCATAGGATGAATATGGGCATTACTAGATAAGTCAATGTCATCGTCCCAAGATCCCCAGCTATTAGTTTACATTTCAGCAACCAGGGATTTGGACAGATGATCTGCTCAATTTGAGTCAGTTTGTTTGGTGGTTTGGTAAACTGCAAACAGTTATGACCCAAACCCAAATCTCATCTGTAATGGGAATAAACATTTTTTTTTATTGCTGTTGGCTTTTTAGGATTTAGTAATTTCCCATTGTTTTTTATTGTAAATGGTTTATTTTAATATAATAGTTGTTGATTTGGGCATGTAGGTTGCTCTGTTAAATCTTCTGTTGTGCTTTTTTAAGGTCATATTTACCCACACAGTAATTTATTTTGAATTCTTTGATAATGAGGATATTTTTAAATACAAGACAATCTATATGACCGTCTATAATATGAAACGTATTCACGGAGACGTATGATCATACAAAATATCTAATTTATTGGTAGACAAAATATGAATATTTACATGAAATTAAAATACCAATTGCGTTGCATTAACGACTTGAAAATCAATAAAATACCCCCAAAATGGGCATGCAATAACTTTTATCTGTGTGTCATGGTAAGTTCTCAAAATAACTTTATGTAAATGACAATGAAACAAAAGCGTCTATTTCACAGTTACTATACTGCAGGTAAGTAAGTGGTTAACAATGTGAAATATATTGGACGTTTGTTTTGTCAATAAAACTAGAACTACGTAAAAAAAAAATATATATAATTAAAACTGTACTCTTTAAGGAAAAATTACCAGTTATTGATTATAAGAACAGACCATAACTACACGATATTCAATACTTCAATATTTCAACATTTCTAGGGAACAATAATAGATTTCAGATAAAATAAAAATGACATAGTTACCAAAAATGGCTATTTCTACTGGCAAGTGACCAGAGCTAAAATGGTTGCAATCTTCATGCATCTTCCTAATGTGCCCCTCCCCATCGGAGTCAGTCCTCCCTGCATCATACTTCAGTCATTGCTTCATTCCTGCTCTCATGGGGTGCTCCTATTGATGGGCTCTTCTTTCCCTTCTTTCATTCATCAATTGAGCTTCTTTTCCTTCCTCATTGTCCTATGGGCTTTCCCTCTTTATATAGATTAGAACAATAGGACTATAAAGATTGTTCTGCCTATTCAATACGTGTCCTCCACTCATAGGTTCGTGGCACATATGGGAGTTCCTGTCAAGACGTGTCTGTTTTCTATTGGCTGACAGCTTAATAATAATTAACTTGTTCTCTGGGCTTTGAGAACCTCAAGTAATATCACTTATATATCAACAAACAAAAAAGAATACAAAAGAAAAAAGCAGTGGTGGACACACCATAAGCTATCATATATCAGAAAAGATAGTCCGTAGACCTGAGATCAATCCAGCTCCTAGGGATCCAAAAGCGAATCCAGAAGGCCGGCAATAGAATGTCCACAACTGAAGCGGCCTGCTAAATTGACCTAATGCTGGCTTAGGTAACATACCGGTTAACACACCAGGGTAAATGTAGAACTTAAAAGCAAAGTTACTATACGATACACAACAAGTAATATCACTTTCAACCACTAGGTGTCTCACCTTTATTGTGAGATTATCTATACGTTAATATTTATATTGTTGGGGGGACTAACTATATATATGTATACATAGATATATCTATATATACCTATACACATACACATTCTGGTAACTCTACATTTCATAAAATACAATTAGTATACTTTTGCATTCCACATAACATGCTTCTATATTCCTTTATAACCGTATATTTCCCCAAAACAGTCTTTTCAATCATGCATAGGTTTATATCTCAATCATTGCAAAATAATTATTAATGTGGATACATGAATCATTTTGATATGTGTTTGATGAATATGGATTACAGGTTAATTCACATTTTTATAATCACAATGTGATATCTTTCATAATGTTGATTAGCTTCTTTAAAGCACTTCTATTTATAAAAGCACATTTTTTTTATTTATTTCTTCTAACAAAGTTCTAACTCAACGGATGCGATGGTCATATATATCCCTCGGTCCTAAGATGTCACTTTAACACAATGGTTCTTCTTAGATAAGACTTGTTTCCGTGCCATAAATGTTTAGTTAGTTATCTGTGAAAAATATTCTCTATTGTAGGAGAACTTAAACAAGAGTGATAGTACACATCTTTGTGTTTATTCACCAAGTTGGGACAATAATTCTTTGTTCTGTGAAGAAAGTTGTCACCCAAGCTTGTAAAAGTTATAGATAGCTAAGTCAATTGTTAGTGTCTTGGATGCTTGGCAAACATGGCTTAGTTTCTGAAAAGCTCTCATTTCAATGTCACATCTCAAATTTGGGGCTTAATGGACTTTCCATATTTTTGTTGGTAAATATTAAATTCTTTTTATTATTTTCGCCAAAACCCATAACACTTCAATCTATGTAAGTCGTTCATAAATAAATGCTGGTCTTTAGTAGCTTTGTGTGCCAGAAGCTGTCAAGTAGATAACCCAGGTAAAGTAGGTGTCATGGACGACCTTCCGTTCCCGGCACGTGCATTGGTGCGCGCTTGCCCGCGCATGCGCGCATTGGTGCACGCTTGCCCGCGCATGCGCGCGTTGGAGCGCGCGTTGGTACGCACTTGCGTGCATGCACGCGTACGGGTGCGCACGCACGTTGACAGTGTTTGCCGCCAAGGATTCCCTATATAAACAACCTGATCCCTCACCAACTTGCTGTCCTGTCTACAGCGTTTCCCTGGATAATCTGCACCTGTGTATTTGCTGCTCCTGATTACCTGACCCGGCTTCCTCTGACCTCTCGTGTTTGCAACCTGCCTCTGACCCCGGCTACGTCTGACCTCCGCACCTGCTTAACCCCTGGCTCTGTCCTTGCTCGCCTGTTATACCGACCCGGCCTGAACCTTGACTACCCCTTTTGGACTTTGCTTTGGCTCTGATCTGCTCATCTGTGTTGACCCGGCTTGCCTGACCTGTTGCTTCCTGCTCCACAAGTGCCTCCATTGCTTCCAGCCTGCTGCTTGCTTCCTGCCAGGACCTCAGTGCTTCATCCTGCTTCTGCTTCCAGCAAACTACTCAGCCTACTACCAGGCACTTGTGCCCCTCTGTACACTTGATCCCCTGTCCACTCTATCAGGGGCTCCTGAGTCGGAGGCTTACGAGAGGCTGCTCCCTGCACATCGGGCTCCCATCACCAGGTACGTGACAGTAGGTAACAGAGTTTTAGTAGTTATTAAATGCGCATTTTTGGATCACATCATTTTTGACAGGGTGGCAAATCCGCACAGATCCGTGTAGAGTTGAGATTTACTGCATATTGCAGTCATAGAAATGTATTCTGTTGGTTTATATGAGCAAATGACGAAAGGTCAGTAACAGATTTATATGGCAAATCAAGATAATGGAATTACATACTAATCACTGCATGATCTCATCAACCCAATTCTGCTACAATCTGTCCCAGAGGACACATTTGAATATTACGCTGCTTAGTGTCTATTCAAGTTATTATAAGTTCATGAGTACAGCCAACAAATGGATAACGTCTTCTTAAGCATAACAGAAAAAAAGACTGTCTTAAAGGAACAACTTAAGCTAGACATATTTCAAATATTCCTCCCAAGGAGCAGTCAATAAACAACTGTATCTCTCTCTAACCTGGTAAATGATTTACAGAAACTGAAATGCTTTTAAAGAGCAATTTTCCACTTTGATTGGTATGGGTATGATTTAATATCCTTCTTTGGGGAGGGTAGAATTCTCCCCTGAACCTTAGCTAAGCTATGACAGACCAAAGACTTTGCTTACACTCATTGCAAGGTTTTTTATAGACTCACCAGAGCAGGAATTGTAGACTAGGGTTACCAATATCCCTTGGAGTACAGGAAACAAAGAATATATTTATGAAACTGGATCTCTGATCAATTTAAATAAAAAATGAAACAGTATTCAGGGTGCATTATTTAACCTGAAAAAAAGAAGAGACATAATTTACAGTCAGTATAATGTGCTGATGCTTTTTCTTTTAGTTAAAATCCTCCTCCGACCATTCCTCCCACCTTCTCAAGCACTGAAAGATTGCGGCAGCAGGGGTTAATACAACTAAGGGGTTTATACTGGCTCTCATCAAAAGAGGCCAACTATGCTCCCCCTTTCTGCCCAGCTGCTCTATTCGTAGAAGCCATAATACAGTTTTTCTATGAATGAAACAGGATCTATGAGTTGAGGATGTGTGGATGATAGGTGGTTGATTAAAAGGTCTGCCCACTCCAATCATAGATTGCTTTTCATTAATAGATGCCTGCTTCTATGTGTAACAGAATGGCCCGGGACACCCAGAGACTTTTGAAGGATGTGGGGTACACCTGTGCCAGCGTCACTAATGACTCTTGGGTCTAGGGTCATCCTGTGCCCCTTTTGGGCATAGGGTGACTGGGAAATATTAATTATAAATTACATAAGATGGGACATTAGTGATAATTCATGTTGCAGGATATCTTGAGATATTACAAGTGGTTATTCTGACCCCACCAGGTCAGTGGAGTGTTTTCATTCAATGTGAGGACACATGCTTTTGAGGTGTTAATTGGGGCTGCTCCTAGACATTCCATTGTGAGATGCTAATTCAGTCCATAAAGGTCATATGTCTAGCTTTTAGGTGTTAAGTCAGCCTGGCTCTTAAGACAGCTCATTATGTATGTTAATACTGTTTTATATGTGGAATGTGACTTGTCAAGCTGTAGTAATTACCTCCTCTAATTGCAGAGACGGGACGTCTGGGGGATGACTAATGATTAGCTCAACTGGATGTCATTGTCTAAGAGAAGGTGTATTGAAGCCCCCCCATTGTGTGCTGTGTGGGTGGAGAGTTCTTTGCCCCTGTGATTAACTTTAACATGCTGTACTGTATATAAGAAAGCTAAGATACCATTAAAAGTATTCATTCATTTGACTCAGAACACAGAGCGTATGTCTCGTCTCTCTGAGGGAACTCTTATGGATCGTGTCTGCTGGATTGTGGAGTGTCGGCAGCTGTCTTGGGTTGATGGAATGGGAATATCGTAAATGGTGGTGACCGTTACAGTGGTGGCAGCAGTGGGATGTTTCCATCGCCAGAAGAGCTACAAGGACACAGGACAATGGAGACACAGTATGAACGTCTGAAGCTCTCTTCCCTCATGGACTTACTGGAGAGCCGGGGCAGACCGGCCAGCAACCGTAAGAAAAGAGACATTATTGAAGAACTTGTCAACGTGGATAGAGCTGAGAGGCCCAGTGTAACAGACAGGACACCCGAGGAAGTAAGTTTTGATCGGGCTGTTAAACGAAGACTGGCACAGTATGGTCCTAATCCTCCACCGGAGATCATAGACCTGGTTATAGTAGCTGTGGATGCCACTTGGCTACAAAGAGGTGCTGCAGCAGCAGAAGTCACAGCAGCACCAACTGCAGAGAGAGGAGAAGTACAGATACCAGTCTCCATGAAAGAGGAATTCCGAAGGAGGTTACAAGAGATGCGGATACAGCACAGAGGACCAGTATCAGAGGAGGCCCTGCTGGGATGGTCGGATGTGATTCGTTGCCAACTCTGGAAGGAAGCGCTAGCTCTTGAGCAGCAACACCAGGGGAAGGTCCTCCCCTCCATCCATGTAAGTTACTGACCGCAGTATGACGCACGAATGCCGTTGTTGGGGGAACAACCGAAGCAGGAGTGGGCAGCTGAGTAAAGCAGGCTGATCCGGGCAGAGATGCGGTTGGACGACAGCTACAGAGCCCTCCGGTGGTATGTAG
Organism: Rana temporaria; assembly: GCF_905171775.1. NCBI lineage: Eukaryota > Metazoa > Chordata > Amphibia > Anura > Ranidae > Rana > Rana temporaria. The sequence continues at coordinate 160,006,917 of NC_053489.1, read as the reverse complement.
CCCAAGAGTGCCCGTGGTCAGCGGATGACAGCCCCACGAAAGGCTTTGACTATGATGGCCTGGGACTATTGTATTGGAGGATGTCCAGTGATCCTGACTTTGGGGATGACCAGAAGTGGCGCTTGGAGGACATAATGGAGCACAGAGAGGAAAAATGTAATGTCTCGGAAGGGCACTGGTTACAGGAAGATGTGGAGTTTTTGGCCATTCAGGAATGGGAGCTGGAGATCGCCTATAGACAGCTGCTAGACTCTGCTCAGCAGCAGGGTGGGGCTCCCGTTGCCTGGGACTATGAGGAAATTTCAGATGACAGCTCTGAAATCCTGGCTGATTAATGGGCAGTGGAAAATATGGAGATTGCCATCCCTAAAGCCAAAGCAGATGGTGTGGAGTTCCAGGGAGTCGGGGCAGTTGGCCCCTCTCTCCAGCAACAAGCTGAGGTGGTAAAGCTTTTACTCCCAGCTGAATCACTGGCAGCAGGGCAGGATGCTACTGGCCGCTGCACACAACTACAGCTTGAGTTGATATCGGTGGATGAGACTGTGGTCTCCACTCACAGCAACCCAGCAGAAGAGCTGGCAACAGTGCAGAGTGCCACGAGCCTCTGCTCTCAACTAGCAGGAGGGAGAGTTCCTGTGGTAGTGGATGGGATTGTGGTCTCCAGTCACAGCAACCCAGCAGAAGAGCTGGCAACAGAGCAGAGTGCCACAAGCCTCTGCTCTCAACTAATAGGAGAGGGAGTTCCTGTGGTAGTGGATGGGACTTCAGTCTTCACTGACACAACCCTAGAAAATGGTGCGGCACTGAGACAGGAGGATGTCAGCTTTGCTTTGCAAGCACCGGGAGATTTTCACCTACCACCAGTGGATGGGACTTCAGTCTCCACTGGTATACCCCAGGGATGGGGGCCAGTTGGCCCAGATCCCCAACAGCATGATGGACTGAGCCCAGTCACCCTGTCTTCTCTCCAGCGGCTAAAAGGACTCCAGGGAGAAGGGCCAGTCCAGGCCTCTGCCCAGCGGCAGGCATGTTCTTTGAGAGAGGCAGAGGTTGGCTGGGTGAGTAATGCTCTGTTTGGAGCAATTTATTTGGGGTACGGTATGGATACCAGCATTGGAGGACTGGAACTATTGACAAACTTCGAAGTCAACCCGTTTGGGGTTCCCTCCTGTGTCAGTCTCCCACCGAAAGCGGAGAGATGTAACAGAATGGCCTGGGACACCCAGAGACCTTTGAAGGATGTGGGGTACTCCTGTGCCAGCATCACTAATGACTCTTGGGTCTAGGGTCATGCTGTGCCCCTTTTGGGCATAGGGTGACTGCGAAATATTAATTATAAATTACATGACATGGGACATTACTGATAATTCATGTTGCAGGATATCTTGAGATATTACAAGTGGTTATTCTGACCCCACCAGGTCAGTGGAGTGTTTTCATTCAATGTGAGGACACATGCTTTTGAGGTGTTAATTGGGGCTGCTCCTAGACATTCCATTGTGAGATGCTAATTCAGTCCATAAAGGTCAGGGGCCAGATCCATGAAGAAGTTACATCGGCGTATCTATTGATACACAGCGTAACTTCTAGGATACTCCGTCATATCTTTGTTTTGTATCCAGAATGGGGGCTAGATCCGACTGACGTACGTCTTAGTACGCCGTCGAATCTTAGGTGTATATTTACGCTGGCCGCTAGGTGGCGCTTCCGTTGATTTCCGCGTAGAATATGCAAATGAGCTAAATACGCCGATTCTCAGAACGTACGTCCGTCCGGCGCATTTTTTTCCGTCGTTTACGTCGTTTGCGTAAAACGTTCGCGAATAGGGCTTTGCGTAAATTACATTCACGTCGTCTAGGCATTGAGTGGGCGTAACTTAATTTGAAAATTCAACGTGATACTGAGCATGCGCCGTACGGAAAAAGCGTCATTTACGTGGGGGCATGCTTATTTTACATAAAACACGCCCCCCTGTTCCTCATTTCATTTAGGCGCGCTTACGCCGGCAGATTTACGCTACGCCGCCGTAACTTTAGAGGCAAGTGCTTTGTGAATACAGCACTTGCCTCTCAAAGTTGCGGCGGCGTAGCGTTACTATGATATACGCTACGCCCATTTAAATATACGCCTATCTACGTGGCCCTAGATGGCCCTAGATGTCTAGCTTTTAGGTGTTACGTCAGCCTGGCTCCTAAGACATCTCATTATGTATGCTAATACTGTTTTATATGTGGAATGTGACTTGTCAAGCTGTAGTAATTACCTCCTCTAATTGCGGAGACGGGACGTTTGGGGGATGACTAATGATTAGCTCAACTGGATGTCATTGTCTAAGAGAAGGTGTATTGAAGCCCCCCCATTGTGTGCTGTGTGGGTGGAGAGTGTTTTGTCCCTGTGATTAACTTTAACATGCTGTACTGTATATAAGAAAGCTATGGTACCATTAAAAGTATTCATTCATTTGACTCAGAACACAGAGCGTATGTCTCGTCTCTCTGAGGGAATTCCTATGGATCGTGTCTGCTGGATTGTGGAGTGTCGGAAGCTGTCTTGGGTTGATGGAATGGGAATATCGTAAACGGTGGTGACCATTACACTATGAATGAAGCAGCTGGGTGGAAAAAGGTGGGCATAGTTGGACTCTCTTGATGAGAGCCTGTCATAGCCCCTTAGTTGTTAGATTGTGGCAGCGGTGGTAGGGGCAGCAAGAAAAAGGCAGCATTTCAATTAAAGGAAGAGGCCTCAGCACAAGGGGCACATTCTACATACAGTTATGTCCCTTGTGCTTTTTTTTTGTTTGCTGCACTTAGGCTTTAAAATGTTAGCATATACTGTACAGTTTATGTTGTAAGGTACCTAGTGAAGGAGCCCGAGAGGAAGGCCTCTCTTACAGCTCTGGCTTCGGGAGCCCTAGTAATGTAACAGGGAATGGCAGAGCACAGAGGGGCACGAGTGCCTAATAAGACCTCTGCTGGAGTGTGCTGATGTGTATCTGGATGCACAGGAGCAGCTGCTGGTAGCACACAGGCAGAAGAGCAGGAGCTGATGACAGGCACATCTACGGTTGGATCAGGTGCAGGGAGAAGATTCAAGGCAAGGTCAGACAGTCCAGGTCGGAAACTGGCAGGCACATCAAACACAGACGGTAGTCAGAAGAGTAATCAGAAGTCAAGCCAGGTTCGGTAACAACAAGGTAGATAAGTAGAAAGATAAGGCAGAAGCATAGTCCAGGGGCATACCAGGGGGTCGGTGCAGGCAGAGATTAGGCAAAGCCAGGAGCAGATTGGGTCAGCAATGGATGAAAGATACAGGAACAGATGCACCGATGCTTCAGAAATGTAATAGACCAAATGGTACTGATACAAGGCACTAGTGCAGTTTAAATCCGCCCATGTGTGCGAATGCGCACCTGCCAAATGCCACAAACAGGGCTAAGTACAGGTAGTTGAAGTGAGAAATGATACTGCTCTAAAAACTGCTGATCCCTTGGCTTTGCTTCCGTCCCACTAAACCAAAAAGGTGCTGGCTATGCACAGGTGCATTGGATAGAAGAAAATCCTGGACTGCTGCACTCCTTAAAACGATGTCTTTATTGTACAAATAAAATCCAAAAAATAACCAAAGCGATGCAGTCAAAATGAAGTGAACAACAGGAAAAAGGTGGCTGACATGTTTCACATCATGTGATGCTTACTCGTACAATCTTTTTCCTGTTGTTCACTTCATTTTGACTGCATCGCTTTGGTTGTTTTTTGGATTTTATTTGTACAATAAAGACATCCTTTTTAAGGAGTGCGGCAGTCCAGGATTTTCTTCTAGCCAACAAACAGGCCTAACAGGAACTATGCGCCTGTGCACATGCATGCGTCTTCCCTGACATATGTATTGAAATTGCGATAAACTTATTAACTAAGGAAGTGTAAAATGGCAAGTACTGCATGAATCACTTGTTATGTATTTAGCTTTTTTGTGCACTACTGTAGGAAGACTGAATTTGGGAACATGCCTAAAGTGGTTGTTAACCCACTTCCATAACTTTATATAAGCCCCTCTGTGTTCTAATAACAAGTGGTCCTGTCTGTGTGTTTTATTTTAAAAAAACTTGTTTCACAACGGTTCCCAGTGATCACGTTACCGGCCTTGTCTCCTCTCAGCCAAGACGTGAGGAGGAGAGAAAGAGCCGGCCGTCACGTGATCACGGGGAACCGCTGATATATACGTTAAAAGAGGCATTTTTTAAAATAAAGCACACAGACAGGAGCACTTGTTATTAGAACACAGAGGGGCTTATATAACATTTAAAAAATTATGAGAGCAGCAGGAGCGGAGAGGGCTGGCACTTACACAGGGGCAGACAGGCAGGGGGGGGCAGGACAGAGGAGCACATAAGAGGACAGGAGGGCTGCGAATGATGAAAGCACGTAAACTGACCACGGTGTCAGAACTCAGCAGCCATGATACACCGTGGTCAGTTTACAGAGGGGAGGGTATAGCCAGGCAGGATCAGCCAGGTATTACAGGTGACCAAATGACACAGCACAAGCGCTGTGCTGTATAACATGCTTTAAAGGGACAGGATACATTTTTTTTTTGGGGGGGGGGTTAACAAATGCTTTAATGTGCAGGTTCCTGTTGCTTGGTTCCATCGGCAGTTTAGGACATTTTTCTTACTTAAAGTGACTCATACCTTTTCTCCATTGTAAACATATTACACAGTGCTTTAGCAAATTAAATTCCATTCACTTCGGCCTCTTTCACACGGACCGCCAGGAGTACATAAAACAGGTGGTTAAGCCGCAGTTTAACTATTCCCCCTGCAAGTGTACTATACAGTTAGAATGTTCACATGCTGCAGCAAATTATACATTGTATGGTAAATTTACAGGCTGCACCGTTAGTCAGAATTAGGGATGAGCCGAACACCCCCCCCCGTTCGGTTCGCACCAGACCAAAAGTTTGTGTGAAATTTAGAACCCCGTTAAAGTCTATGGGACTCGAACTTTGAAATCTAAAGTGCTAATTTTAAAGGCTAATATGCAAGTTATTGTCCTAAAAAGTATTTGGGGACCTGGGACCTGCCCCAGGGGACACGTATCAATGCAGAAAAAGTTTTAAAAACTCACGTTTTTTCGGGAGCAGTGATTTTAATAATGCTTAAAGTGAAACAATAAAGTGAAATATTACTTTAAATTTCATCCTGGGGGGGGGGGTTGGTGTATACTATGCCTGTGAAGTAGCACTTGTTTCCCCTGCTTAGAACTGTCTCTGCACAAAGTGTAATTTATGAAGGAAAAAAAGTCATTCAAAACCACTCACGGCTATAATGAATTTCCGGCTCCCGGCAGTACAGAGAAAAGTCATTCAGAAAAAAAAAAAAAAGTGCGTTGGGGGTCCCCACAAATTACCAGGCCCTTCAGGTTAATTAAAAAAATGTTTTAAAAAAATTACGTGGGGTTCCCCCCAAATATCCATTCCAGACCCTTCAGGTCTGGTATTGGATTTTAAGGGGAACTCCACCCCAAATAATAAAAAAAAAGGCGTGGCGTTCGGGTCAGAACGCGGTGACGTCAAACACACGACGTGCTGAATAAAACGAAGTTCAATGCTTCTAAGCATGCGTCGACTTGATTCTGAGCATGCGCGGGTTTTGAACCAATGCTTTTCTGTACTAACCATCGGTTTGGACCGATCGGTCAGCGGTCCATCGGTTCGATTTTGAAGCATGTTTTAAAATTTTGGACCGAAGGAAAACAGACCGATGGGCTATACACACCGTCGGTTTGGACCGATGAAACTGAACCTCGGTCCATTCTCATCGGTTTTGTCCGACTGTGTGTACGCGGCCTTAATTTCTCCCATAGACTTTTACAGGGTGTTCCGCAGCTTTTCGAATTTGCCGCGAACACCCCAAATTGTTCGCTGTTCGGCGAACAAGCAATGTTCGAGTCGAACATGAGTTCGACTCGAAACTCGAAGCTCATCCCTAGTAAGAATCAGCCATTCAAGCCAAGCGATTGGCTATGATTGCGGCACATTAGCCCCATAAAAAATTACCATTTTTACATAGAAAAAAAGAAAACAAAAAAAAGTGACAGGATCACCTTTTGAACAATTCACAGTGGCTGTTTAGGCACACTCTGAAATGCATTCCACCACACAAAGCTTGGGCGGGTGTTTTCCTAGACTAATGCCCCGTACACACCATCACTTTATGTGATGAAAAAAAACGACACTTTCTGTGAAGTAAAAAATGACGTTTTTGAAACTTCAATTTTCAAAGACGAAGTTGCATACACACCATCGTTTTCTCACAATGATCTTGCAAAGTCAGGTTACGTTCCACCACGTTTTACCATTGAAGCTAGCTTCTGGGCATGCGTAGATGAAAAAACGTCTTAGAAAACGACGTTTTTTGCTACACACGGTCAATTTCTGTGAGGTAAAAAGTGCACTTTTGAAAAACGACACATAAAATTGAAGCATGCTTCAATTTTTTTCTGTCGTTTTTTAGAAGACATAAAACGACGTTTTTGCCCACACACGGTCAATTAAATTGACGTTTTTGAAAATGATGTTTTTTTCCATCGCAGAAAGTGATGGTGTGTACGCGGCATTAGGGTTTTTGTCTACTTTTACTGCTCAGAACAGATTCCTGTGTGGCTTTGCAGCTCCCCCCCCCCCCCATTCACCCTTTCCCAGCTGACTTACTCTTCCAACACACACCTGAAGTTCCATGTGTAGGTTGCACCCAAATGTCTTGAACCATGGTTTTGGGTATCATCCATACCCTTACTTCTGCTTCCATTACAATTCACATCTGACATAAAGGAGCAACTCTTCATGGCTGGTGCCCATAAATCAACACTGGGTCTTTTTTTTTTTTTTGCCATTCAGTGTCATATAGAAAATAGGCATACCAACAACCATAGATAAATTGATGAATGCCAGGATATAAATTGAAGGCTGTCAGTAGGTTCCCTGAATAGTTCTAAAAGCAAAATGTTAAAAGTGGAGTGGAATATAACAAGCCCAAACTAGTGTAATGCTATGTAATTGTTAGGTATTTGCTGTTTCTCTTCAGACATGAGTTTAATGTGCTGTATTTACATGACAGATCTGTGTTAAAGTTTAGGTCATTTGATTAAATGTTTTAAATAAATCTCACATCCGTATACTACATATGGACTGTAATTGGAGATGATGAAAACAGGGAAAAATACCATATGCTTTATACAGTAATATCAAAAACTGGCAATTGCAAGCATTTCCAAATCTGCTAAATGTTATTGCTCTAAGATCAGTTTTTACAAATATGAATAGTTTATTGTACAATGATAGATGTTAATGAAGATAATTCATTGCAGCAAATGTAAATATTGATTTTAACTGATAAGTTATCGATGTTACACATGCGTGTATAACAAAATATGTTTCTTTTTATTTTGCTTTTAAATATTTTACTAAAAGCTACAACAGACTGTTAATACTGCTGTTGTTTATATTAATGCACTTCTTGTTTGTGTTGGACCATGTAACTAAAAGTGATGAGTGTTGAATGTGTTATTTATAAAAACAAATAATATAGGAAGTTGATTAAAGCTTAAAGCAGTATTAAACACAAATATTTTATTTTGCATCTTTCCCAAAATTTCCATATATGGTGGCTGTATTCATTTTATTTAATTATTTTCCTTTATTTTTTACCTGCTGATCCGGCCAGCAAATCTGTTCTTTTTTAACTTCCTTTAACAGACCAAGCTGTCCCGCAAAAATCGTTGAGACAAACCATTTAACGATTGCAGGGGTGCTTAAAATGGTCAGCCTTTATTCATTTATGTAAAACCTTTATCTCAAAAGGTTAAAAAAAAATTGGTTATAAAGTGTTAGATGGAGTTCCGCTTAAATTTGTTAGTCACGTTCATCTAAATCTGCTAGTGCATATAACACAACCCTTAACACAAATTGACTGTGTGGACTTGCTTTTCAAAGGTGTCTCTGTTGGTGTTCCATCCAGAGTAAAGCATCCCAATTGGGTATGCATTGGAGTTGATAAGAAAGGCAAAATTAAGTGGCTTCTGAGGGTTCAGTGGGCTTTAAATGGTTTCTAAATGTCACAGAAGCTTGTGTAAACTATCTTGAAATTGTTTTTAAAAAAAACTTTGCACCTCATTACACTTGTCAGGGTATTTTTAGGGAAAGAAAAAATTCTGTGGGAAAATATTGATAGTATACAAATAACAATAAAATACATTTTATATATATATATATATATATATATATATATATATATATATATATATATATATATATATATATATATATATATATATATATATATATATACACACATATATACACACACAGTGGGGCTGATTTACTATGAACAATGCGCTGCGCCGGTTCATGCCTCAATTGGTGCGCCAGATAAATCATTAATTGAGCGTGTGAACCGGCGCAGCAGCGGGCGCAATGTAATAATAAATATGTAAATGGTAGAAGCCGCTGAACTCCCTTTAGACGTCTATGGGAGAAATCAAAAGTGTTAATTGTAAAGGTTAATATGCACGTTTTTGTCATAAAAAGTGTTTGGGGACCTGAGTCCTGCCCCAGGGGACATCAATGCAATTTTTTTTTTAAACTAATGTTTTTTCGGGAGCAGTGAATTTAATAATGCTTAAAGTGAAACAATAAAAGTGAAATATTCCTTTTAATTTCTTGTATAGTATGCCTGTAAATTAGAGCTTGTTTCCCGTGGTTTGAACTGTCCCTGCACAAAATTACATTCTGAAGGAAAACAAGTCATTTTAAATAACTTGCGGCTATAATGAATCGTCGGCTCCCGGCAATTAAGAGAACAGTTATTGCTAAAAAAAAAAAAAAAGTTGGGGTTTTCCCCCAAATTCAATTACCAGGCCCTTCAGGTCTGGTGTGGATATTAAGGGGAACCCAAAATCCACAGGAAAAGAGGGGGGACGAGAGAGCGCCCCCCTCCTTAACCATACCAGGCCACATGCCCTCAACATGGGGATAATGCTTTGGGTTCCCCCCCCCAAAGCACCTTGTCCCCATGTTTGCATGTTCTCCCAGTGCCTGCGTTGGTTTCCTCCCACAATCTAAAAACATGCTGTAAATCGGATCCTGTCTAAATAAGCCCTAATCTGCAGTAGTATATTTAGGTTTTGTGCTGCCCTAGGTCTGACTAAACTTCTGCACCTCCTAAATGAAAAATGACCCACCCCTTCCTGTCAGGGCCACACCCTGTTTTTTAAGACCCGCCCCCCGGGGGGGGGGGGACACACTAGTTCTGAGGGCCCTGGTGGGGGGGGTATCGAATTCCCTTAAAGCGGTAGTTCACCCTCCTTTCCATCATTAGACCGTTAAATTCGGCATCGTAGCGCGAGCTACGGTATGCCGGTCTTAAATTTTTAATCCCCGTACTCACTGTGGTATCGTTGATTGAAGAATCTGACTCCCGCGGGGAATGGGCGTGCCTATGGAGAGGGAGGATGATTGACGGCCGGCTCTGGCACGTCACGCTCCCCGAAGACAGCCGGAGTAGGTCTCTGCTATTCACGACGCCTGCGCACAGGCTATGCGCAGGCGCCGTGAATAGCCAAGCCTATTTCGGCTATTTCCGGAGAAGCGTGACGTGCCAGGGCCGGCCGTCAATCACCTTCTCTCACCATAGGAACGCCCATTCCCCGGATTCTTCAATCAGCGATACCACAGTGAGTACGGGCATAAAAAATGTAAGACCGGCATACCGTAGCTCGCGCTACGATGCCGAATTTAATTGTCTAATAAAAAAAAACTTTTTTTTTTTTTTTTAACAGGGCGAACCCCCGCTTTAAAGGAGTTGTAAAGGGAAAAAAAATGCCTAAAATTGATGTCTGCAAGGTAGACAGACAGAATAGTGTAATAATTATGTTAAAAAACAAGTAAATACCTATTAAATTCCTTCATCTATATCACCACTGGTGTTCTAGTTTCTGTTCTCTCATTAACTTCCTGGTTTGTGGCGCTCGTTCATGTAAGAACTACATTTCCCAGTATGCATTGCGGCACGCCCAGTAATTCACACCTCCTTGAAGTCTCTAACACGTAGAGAGCGTCCTGCCGCACAGATGTAGTTCCCAGGAGGGGGCGAGCACGTCACGGACCACCGCAGTAAAGCCTCCCTTCACTGTGGTGAGTTACAATCAGACAAGCAGGGAGTGAACAGAACAGAGAGGAAATAGAGCAACTTCTGAGCAAAAACAAATGAGGAAGTGAAAAGAGGCATGTCTGCAGGTAAAGGATGCTTATTATGGAAAAAATAGATTTCCTTTACAACCCCCTTAATTTACATAGTTTTTCTCTCACTTCCTGTTTGGCTATGGGTCAGGAAGTGAAGGGAAATCTCCGCAATTGGACAGGGATGGTACAAAATAAACTGACAGGGGCTATAACCCTCCCTTACTCTATCCAAAATTAAAAAACAATAACGTGTTGATTATAGTTCTACTTTAAGCACAAATTTCTGAAAATTTTATTGAGAGGACTAAGAAAATATAACCATGCCAATAGGCCAGGATACAGTGTTGCTAATGTGTATGGATGTGTGTTAGGGACCTCCACAAACACCACCCAACGTTAAATAACATTATAATAAATAACGTGACTAAGTCACGTGATGAGTGACGTAACACATGGGGGAGGAGCCTGATCTACGGAGTTTAATCCATATGAGGAGATCGTCGCACTGAGCGGCATCAGAGACTGTTTTTTGTGTCTACTTTGTCCAGGGATTCGTGAGTGCATCAATTTTGTGTAGTCCTTGTCCCTCCTTCGTGTTACAATACTGTACCATGAGCATTCTCTCTCCCTTTTTTCCCTCATGAGCTGTGTCTCTGTGAACAACAAGTGTCAGCCTTAGACTGTGACAGGAAGCGCTGGGAAGGACCCAGCATATTATAAGATTTCCCACCATTGATTCAGTCTGCAAGCACGAACTGTGAATTTGTATATATTGTGTGTTTTTTGCACTGTTTTTTTACTTCTATTTATACTGTCATAATTTTTGGTACCTCGTCGCTATTTGTGTGTTACATTTGGTATCATTGCATCTGTTGGTCACTGTATAGCAGCAAGGGTTGATATTAGCGCATTAATATTATTTTATTCACTTCTCTATTGGTTTAGTACATCTTTTATGGATGCAGCTGTATCATTTGGGTATTTTTGTTGTTTCTTCCTTTTGTATTTATTATAGTAGCACTGTAGTGCCTCTATATCCTATACCTGTGTGCTGGCCACCGCTTTCCGAGAACCACATATGCACATATCCAATACATGGTGGTCGCGCATCTACGTGCAGGAACCCAATTTTCAGGGAAATTGATAGTAAAGCAGATGCAGATTTCCAGATTTGGACTAACAAATGTTTCTAGTGAAAGGCAACTGGTGTTTTCTATTAAAAAAGGGCTAAATGGGCCATTGACATGCATCACAGTTGATCTGAGGAATGTGTCTTTGCAAATTTAAACTAAATGAAATCCTTTCTTATTTTTGCTTGGGGCTAGAGTGCAGAGGGATAAAAAGTCTGCTCATTTTTTGGGGATGTCTGCACCCCTGATAGGGTGAAGACACCTCCCAAATTTTGTCACTTTCTACTTCAAATTCATTCACTTCCTGTTACATAGCCAAATAGGAAGTGAGGGTAAAACCCTACTAATATCTTTTCTTGGGGACACACAGATCAATCTAAATAGTTTCCCATTATGTAAAGTGCACTCTAGCATTTTGCTGTGTACACCCCAAATAATTAGGGATCTTGGACTTTGGGGTCTATTTACTAAAGGCAAATCCACTTTGCACTACAAGTGCTTCTACATGATTGGATGTTAAAATCATCAGTGCTTCCCCTCTGATTTTCAGCAACTACACTTTTACTGCAGAGTGGCTTTGCCTTTACTAAACCCAAAACTACCTAATCATTTGGGGTGTACACAACAAAGTGCTAGAGTGCAATTTGTGCGGCCTCCATGATGGAGGGGGGGGGGGCATGCAGCGTATGGGCACAGGCAGCACTGGGCAGAAAGGCAGAGGCTCAGAGGCAGAGCTGTCTGGCTGTAGCAGAGGCAGAGCGGTACAGCAGAGGCAGACTGGTGGTGGATGGTAACGATGTGACCGCAGGTACACAGACAGGTCACACTCACTGCCAGTGGCACTGTGATGATCAGGGGCGTGCAGGGGATGTTTTCTTTCCTTCCTCCATTCCTGAACTTGCGTTTTGTGTGTTTCATGGACTGTGCATGTGTTTTCAATTGCCTCATTAGCACACAAGCCTATGTTATATAAAGCTTGCAGATAGCAGTCTTTACCTTGCCCTGAAATGAGGCAAGATTGTGTGTGTGTGGGGGGGCTGGCCAGAGTATATTTGGGTGTCCTTATTGAATGTCTATTTTATTTTTGCATTTTATTTATGTCTTTACAAAACATATATGTTTTTGATCAAGGGTTTTTTGACTGGTTTATTTATTTATTTTGGGTGGGGGCTATCTTCGCCTGAAATATTTGTGAGGTTGTCAATATATGTTTTTAGTGTGTTCACTTTGATGTAATTGTCTGTGCTGCATTATTTTGCTAAATCTTTCTCAAGATGTTGTGACTAATTAATGTTTCAATCCTTAATAGATGTCTGTTTGTGGGCGCAGTCCTTTTATCTCCTGTTAATTTCCATTGCATAAACCATATTCTGTTTAGTGTCTCAAATTAACCTAAGTGTTTTTTTTTATTTATTTATTTATTTTTGTTTATTTGATTTTTGTTTGTTTTTGCTTTCCTTGCTCTTTTCTTAAAGTCCTGTTTTGTTGACCAATAAAATTACTTTCAAATTTTGATGTTTGTTTTGTGTTACTTTTTCATGCTACAGATTTTCCCAGCTGCAGCTCAAATAGGCTAATTGGCATAACAAAACAAAACCGGTGTGATTTTGCCTCTAAGTTCCTTTCCTGGAGCCTTCATGATAGCATATGCATGGATTGTGTGCTGCCATGGATAGTCACCAGGAAAGGAAAAATACAGAGTGGTAAGTATTTAATTTTTCCTTTTTACTGCAGTAGTTCTCAGACTCAGTCCTCAAGTACCCCTGACAGGACATGTTTTGTGGATTTGTGGTTTATTTCACCAGTTATGAAACTTTTTTTTTCAGGATTGTTTTTAATGTGTGTAGCGATTTGTGTCGCTAAACTCTGTCCCTGCTCCAAACAGCACCCTCTCCCTACACTGAAAAAAAGTATAAGAATGTATCAGGCCTCGTTCACACGACCCGACATGTCCGATGAAAACGGTCCGCGGACATGTCTGCTGGCAGAATTTGGTCTGATGTGTGTACACACCATCAGACCAAATTCCCCGCGGACAGAATACGCGGTGACGACGCGGTGACGTGGCGGCGATGTGGCAGGGACGATGACACGGCGACGTGCGCGAACCCGGAAGTTCAATTCTTCCACGCATGCGTCAAATCACTTCGACGCCATGCGCGGGTTCTCGGGACAGCGGACATGTCCGATGAGTCATACTGACCATCGGACATGTCCGACGGACAGGCTTCCAGCGGATAAGTTTCTTAGCATGCTAAGAAACTTTTGTCCGCTGAAAACCTGTCCGCTCGGCCAGGAATCCGGTCCACTAGGCCCTACACACAGTCGGACATGTCCGCGGAAACTGGTCCGCGGACCAGTTTCAGCAGACATGTTCGGTCGTGTGTACGAGGCCTCAGACACCTATATACTGCAGTGCACAGCAAGTAGCACACCTATACCAGTGCTTGAAAGGACTTTTGTGGACCTTTTAGATAGCAATTTGAATGAATACAGTCTGTCCCTGCTCCAAACAGCACCCTCTCCCTACACTGACAAAAAGTATATGAATGTATTAGACATCTATATACTAGAGCAGTGTTTCTCAACTCCAGTCCTCGAGGCGCCCCAACAGGGCATGTTTTCAGGATTTCCCTCAGATGAAATGGCTGTGATAATTACCAAGGCAGTGAAACTGAACAAATCACCTGTGCAAAATAATGGAAAGCCTGAAAACATGACCTGTTGGGGCGCCTTGAGGACTGGAGTTGAGAAACACTACTAGAGCAAGTAGCACACTATACCAGTCCTTAAAAGGACTTTTGTGGACCTTTTAGATAGCTATTTGAATGAATACAGCCTGTCCCTGCTCCAAACAGCACGCTCTCCCTAGCATGACAAAAAGCAGAATGTAAGATGGCCGCCAGATCAGGTCTATTTATAAGGTAGGGGGTATGTCCATGTGCTGAAATGTCTAAATTGGCTGTCCTGCACCACCTGATGGATGTGTCATAGGTCAAATTTCTTACCCATGTAACATTGCGGACCGTCGCGAACATCGCCAGATGTCCGATGGTTTGGTCGGACCGTGAACGACCAAAGTTCGCCATAAAACAACCGCCTGGCGAACCGGCAGGCCATCTCTAATTACCATTGACCATTAAGGTAATGACTAAGCGCTGATATTTGCATGAGACACGTCTACCTCTTTGTTCCCTGCTCCATCTGTCAACCACTTCAATAAAAGGATTTTTGGAAGTGCAGCCATCCAGAATTACTTCTTCACATTACACAGCATGCGAGCTGGGCTAGCACCTGACTAGTGTGTGTGGGGACTACTGATGTCACAAACCTAAAATTTTCGGTTCGCGAATTGGGCGAACCGCCATAGACTTCAATGGGCAGGCGAATTTTAAAACCCACAGGGACTCTTTCTGGCCACAATAGTGATGGAAAAGTTGTTTCAAGGGGACTAACACCTGGATTGTGGCATGCCGGAGGGGAATCCATGGCAAAATTCCCATGGAAAATTACGTAGTTGTCGCAGAGTCCGTTTTTAATCCATAAAGGGCATAAATCACCTCATATTCATAAATTGTTTGGAATAACGTGCTTTAAAACATCAGGTATGATGTTGTATCGATCAGGTAGTGTAAGGCTTAGGGTTAGGGTTAGGGTTACAGATAGGGTTAGGGTTAGGCTTACAGACAGGGTTAGGGTAACAGATAGGGTTAGGGTTACAGACAGGGTTAGGGTAACATATAGGGTTAGGGTTACAGACAGGGTTAGGGTTACAAATAGGGTTAGGGTTACAGTCTGTAACCCTAACCCTGTCTGTAACCCTAACCCTGACCGTATCTGTAACCCTAACCCTATCTGTAACCATCACCCTATCTGTAACCCTAACCCTATCTGTAACCCTAACCCTAGCCCGATCTTGTTTTTGCAGCCACAGTGCAGCACCAGAGGCCAGAAAAATTAGGCATGTACACATGCCTGAAAAAGTAGGTATTGTTGCAGCTGCTGCTGTAGCAGAGGCCAGAAAAAATGATGTTTTCCAGGCAGAAAGTGCACTAAAACATTGCGGCTTGAACCCTATTTGGTGGCGTATAAGTCACGCAAGTCATCCGGCATGCAGAGATAAAATACAGCAGCGTGTGGACCATTTGTAGCCCAAGGAAGCTCATCTCAACAGGCCTTTAGTCAAATGTATCTCCCACGGTCAGTCCCTTCGGGATCCATGCCTCATTCATCCTAATAAAGGTGAGGCAATCTAGACTTTTTTGACCTAGGCAACTTCTCTTCTCAGTGACAATACCTCCTGCTGTACTGAAGGTCCTTTCTGAAAGGACACTTGAAGCGGGGGCAGGCCAGAAGTTCTATCGCAAATTGGGATAGCTCAGGTCACAGGTCAAGCCTACACACCCAGTAGTCAAGGGGTTCATCGCTCCTCAGAGTGTCGATATCTGCAGTTAAGGCGAGGTAGTCTGCTACCTGTCGGTCGAGTCGTTCTCTGAGGGTGGACCCCGAAGGGCTGTGGCGATGCCTAGGACTGAAAAAGCTCTGCATGTCCTCTATCAACAACACGTCTGTAAAGCGTTCTGTCCTTGCCGGCGTGGTCATGGTAGGAGGAGGATTACTTTCACCTCTTCCACTGTTAGATTCCCGTTATGCTGTGACATCACCCTTGTATGCTGTGTAAAGCATACTTTTTAATTTATTTTGGAACTGCTGCATCCTTTCCGACTTCCGGTAATTTGGTAACATTTCAAGGACTTTCTGCTTATACCGGGGGTCTAGTAGCGTGGCCACCCAGTGCAGGTCATTCACCTTCAGCCTTTTTATACGAGGGTCCCTCAACAGGCACGACAGCATAAAAGACCCCATTTGCACAAGGTTGGATGCCGAGCTACTCATGTCCCGTTCCTCGTCCTCACTGATCTCACTGAAGGTCTGTTCTTCCTCCCAGCCACGTACAACACCACGGGTACCAGATAGGTGACAACGAGCACCCTGGGATGCCTGCTGTGGTTGGTCTTCCTCCTCCTCAAAGCCCCATTCCTCCTCTGACTCCTCTTCCTCACACTCCTCTTCCAGCGTTTCTGCAGGTCCAGCAAGTGATGCTGATAAGGCTGTTTCTGGTGGTAATGGTGACCACAACTCTTGCTCTTCCTCATCTACGGCCTGATCCAGCACTCTTCGCAAGGCACGTTCCAGGAAGAAAACAAATGGGATGATGTCGCTGATGCTGCCTTCAGTGCGACTGACTAGGTCTGTCACCTCCTCAAAAGGACGCATGAGCCTACAGGCATTGCGCATGAGCATCCAGTAAAGTGGCAAAAATATTCCCAGCTGCGCAGAGGCCTTCCTAGAACCCCGGTCATACAAATACTCATTGACGGCTTTTTCTTGTTGGAGCAGGCGGTCAAACATTAGGAGTGTTGAATTCCAACGTGTCAGGCTGTCGCAAATCAAGCACCTCATTGGCATGTTGTTTCGCCGCTGGATATCTGAAAAGTGCGCCATGGCTGTGTAGGAACGCCTGAAATGGCCACACACCTTCCTGGCCTGCTTGAGGGTGTCCTGTAAGTCTGGGTACTTATGCACAAAGCGTTGTACAATCAGATTCATCACATGTGCCATGCACGGGACATGTGTCAACTTGCCCAAATTCGATGCCGCCAACAAATTGCTTCCGTTGTCACACACCACTTTGCCGATCTCCAGTTGGTGCGGAGTCAGCCACTGATCCACCTGTGCATTCAGGGCGGACAGGAGTGCTGGTCCGGTGTGACTCTCTGCTTTCAGGCAAGTCAACCCCAAGACGGCGTGACACTGTCGTATCCGTGATGTGGAATAGCTCCTGGGGAGCTGGGGGGGTGCAGTTGATATGGAGCAAGACGCAGCAGCAGAAGAGGACTCAGCCGAGGAGGTTATCGAAGAGGATGGAGTAGGAGGAGTAGAGGAGGTGGAAGCAGACCTGCCTGCAAGTCGTGGCGGTGTCACCAACTCCTCTGCAGAGCCACGCAAAACATGTTTGGCAGTCGTCAGCAGGTTTACCCAATGCGCAGTGTAGGTGATATACCTGCCCTGACCATGCTTTGCAGACCAGGTATCAGTGGTCAGATGGACCCTTGCCCCAACACTGTGTGGCAGGGATGCCATGACTTCCTTTTGCACAATAGAGTACAGGTTGGGGATTGCCTTTTGTGAAAAGAAATTTCGGCCGGGTACCTTCCACTGCGGTGTCCCAATAGCTACAAATTTTTTGAAGGCCTCAGACTCCACCAGCTTGTATGGTAAAAGCTGGCGGGCTAAGAGTTCCGACAAGCCAGCTGTCAGACGCCGGGCAAGGGGGTGACTCTGTGACATTGGCTTCTTATGCTCAAACATATCCTTGACCGACACCTGACTGTGGGCAGATGAGCAAGAACTGCTCAAGGTGAGAGACGGAGTGGCCGATGGTTGAGAGGGGGCAAGGAGGACAACAGTGGTTGACGTGACTGAAGATGCTGCACCAGGAGGAGGATGGTGGTTTTGAGCTTGTGTGCTGCTTGTGTGCATCATGTGTTGATCCCATAGGTGTTTGTGATGTGCGATCATGTGCCTTCGCAAAGCAGTTGTACCTAGGTGGGTGTTGGATTTCCCACGACTCAGTTTCTTTTGGCACAGGTTGCAAATGGTATCACTGTTATCAGAGGCAGACACACAAAAAAAATGCCACATTGCTGAGCTTTGCAATGACAGCATTCTGGTGGTGGCAACAGCATGCGCTGATTGGCGTGCTGTCTGGCTGACCCCGGGTGCCGATACATGCTGTCTGACTGTGCCACTAGCTCCTTGCGACGACCTCCCCCTGCTTCCAACTCATCTCCTCCTCCTCCTCTCTGTCTCCCCATCTGAACTTTCCACCTGTTCTTCTTCTCTTTGAGCGGGCACCCACGTGACATCCCCGGACACATCGTCATCATCAACCGCTTCACTTGTATCTGACAACTCAGCAAAGGAAGCAGCAGCGGGTACATCATCATCACACCATACGTCCATGTGTGTAATGCTGCCTGACTGAGTCATATCCCTTTTATCTACAACCTCTGGCAATAATGGTTGCGCATCACTCATTTCTTCCAACTCATGTGTAAATAACTCCTCTGACAGATCAAGTGAAGCAGCTGTGATGCTAGTGTTGGTGGTGACGGCATGCAGGCGAATGGTAACTTGAGAGGTGCCTGAAGCTGAGCCCCACACTATAAAAGTTTTAAAAACAAACTCCTGAAAAAACAACCGTTTTTAAAACTTTTTTCCATTGATACATGTTCCCTTGGGCAAGACCCGGGTTCTCCAAGACGTTTTCACAGGCATACTACAGAGCACACGGCCAGTACACACCAAGTAGCTTTAGTTGCAAACTACAGAGCACACGGCCAGTACACACCAAGTAGCTTTAGGTGAAAACTACAGAGGACACAGGCAATAAACCACGTGAGAATACTGCAGCTAGCACAATCACCTGCCTGACAGTAAATTAGGAAGAACTGATCTATCTAAACTATACAGTGTATAGAGCTGACTAGCCTGCCTGCTCTAACTTCCTGCAAAACACTCTCTCTGTCCCCTCTTAACCACCGCAACACACTACACAAGGCCGACCTACAGGCGGCCTTTTATAGTGTGGGGCGTGTACTAAACCCCCTGAGCCATAATTGTCCAAAGCCACCCTGGCTTTGGCCAATTATGGCTCTCCGTTTTTTGCAAGCTGTGATTGGCCAAGCTTCCGGGTCATAGTGCATGCTTGGCCAATCATCAGCCATCGATGCCGCAGTGAATTATGGTCTGTGAAACATAACTCGAATTTGGCACGAACGACCCGTTTTGTTCGTATTTCGACGAACGATCAAACATACGATGTTCGAGTCGAACATGAGTTCGACTCGAATACGAAGCTCATCCCCAAACACATGGTCTTAAGAACTAACAATTCTACAAACTAACCTCTGCTACTACTATTCATACCTTCCCTGTACTATGTCAAACTTGTGGCCTTCCTAAAAATGAAATTTTTCGTTATTTACAAATTAAAAATTTCTACGAACCATTACTTATTACAGGCTCATCCGTCAACCAAATGACACAATTTGAGCGGATTTGTATAAGCGACCCACATATTAGAGAACTAATCTCCACTATATACCAACGACTCAATGAGACCACTGACGAAATGTTACCCTCGTATGCTACTAAATGGGCGCAAGACATGAGCCGAGTGTTCGATATCAAAGATTGGTCTAAGATCTGGTTAGCCACTAAATCTTCCTCTCCTAATTGTTTTGTCGTGGAAACAAATTATAAAGTCTTAGCACGTTGGTATCTGGTACCTGCTAGAATAGCCAAATTTATCCCCACATACCCAATTAATTGTTTCAGAGGTTGTGAAACACCAGGTACACATTTCCACATTTGGTGGCAATGTCCAGTGGCCCAGGAATTCTGGAAGAACGTATTTTTAATGGCTTCTACAGCCTTAGAAACCTCAATTCACCCTGATCCCGCTACAGCACTTCTTAATCTAAAGCCAGATACACTTAGGCCCCGTACACACGAGAGGATCGATCCGCTGAAATTTATCCGCGGACCGGTTTCCGCGAATAGATCCACTGGTGTGTACGATCCAGCGGATATTTATCCGCGGATATTTTTCCGGGCGATGGATTTCCAGCGGATCAAAATTTCTTAGCATGCTAAGAAATTGATCCGCTGGAATCCAGTCCAGCGGATTGATCCGATGGTCTGTACAGACTCACCGGATCAATCCGTCCGAATCCATCCCTCGCATGCGTCGTAATGATTCGACGCATGCGTGGAAGTCCTTATATTACAGCGTCGCGACACGTCACCGCGGAGGGAATTCCGCGCGGATTTTGATCTCATGGTTAGTACAACCATGAGATCAAAATCCGCCAGAGGATTTATCCGCGGAAACGGTCCTCCGGACCGTTTACGCGGATCAATCCTCTCGTGTGTACTAGGCCTTACCCACACGCAATTTCAACTGCTCATTCAACTTACCACAGCAGCTAAGCAAACTATCGCCAAGGCATGGAAATCCCAAACTCTAATCCTAGCGGAGACTAAACACAGAATGAAGAGAGCACTTATATATGCTAAGATGACAGCTATAGAAGATAATAAAATAAATACTTTTCGTAAGATTTGGCAACCATGGGTTAAACACTACCTCCCTACTGATTTTGACCAGTCTTTGTTATTACCACACTAGGTTGCATAGACTATTTGCATAGACTATTTGCTAATTATTTGTCTTTCTCAATTGTGAGCCAGGCCTTCTTCAGTGGTATGATAGACATAAAGGGCCAGATTCTCATACATTAGCGCTGCTCCTGGGCAGCGTAATGTATGAGCTCTACGTTACACCGCCGCAGGTCTACAGGTTTAAATCCTGATTCTCAGAACACTTACCTGTAAACTTGCGGCGGTGTAGCGTTAGATTGCTCGGCGCAAGCCCGCCCAATTCAAATGGGGCGGGCACCATTTAAATTAGGCGCGCTCCCGCGCCGAGCGTACTGCGCATGCTCCGTCGGGTAAATTACCCGACGTGCATTGCGCTAAATGACGTCGCCCCGACGTCATTTGCCTAGATGTCTACGTAAATGGCGTCCAGCGCCATTCACGGACGTCTTACGCAAACGACGTAATTTTTATTCAATTCGACGCGGGAACGACGGCCATAGTTAACATTGGTTGCGCCTGCTAATTAGCAGGGGCAACCTTACGCGTCGGGTACGCTACGCAAACGACGATAATTCGCTGCGTCGACCTCGCGTATGTTCGGGAATCGCCGTACTTACCTCATTTGCATAGACGACGGGGAAAAGCGACGATGCGACACCTAGCGGCGGGAAAAAAAATTACTTTTAAGATCTGACAGCGTAACAGCCTTACGCTTGTCAGATCTAATGGGTACCTATGCGCAACTGATTCTGAGAATCAGTCGCATAGATACCCGGGGCCAGATGAGGTGTTACGACGGCGCTAATGGTGTTGCGCCGTCGTAACGCCTTTGAGAATCTGGCCCAAAAACTCCATTATAATGACTATAATTTGTAAGGAGAGTGTTATACACCTTTTTCTATAACATATAATTTACTACTCAATTACTTTAATAACTCCCACATTTATTGATCGTGCCCCCACTCATCTGCAGTTTGAGCCCATTTGGGGTGGATGCCTGGTCAGGAGGCATGCTTTACGGAATTTTATCCTCAACATTTTTTGATCCATAATTGGGTCCTCATATTTGTTATCCATCTATGTGATATTTATGAAGTTTTCTTCCTACTCTCCTGTTAGTTTTGAGTTATGTAGAGTTACGTAAATATAGATATGTCTTTACTTATTATATATGTATCTCATAATATGTTGCTATTATATTTTGTTTGTTTTTTTTCTTGTAAAACTCAATAAAAATATTGAACAAGAGAAAAAAAAGAAAAAAAAAGAAAAAGAACTAACAATTCAGATATATCTATGCTATAAACAAATCACCATCGTATCCATAGCAACACAGTCTACTTGCAGAATTTGGATTGTTTATATTCCTTCCTTTTGCTTGCAGTTTCACATTTAATTTTCCAAGTCTGAATTAAAACTGGTGGTGGTTTGCCATGAAACACTCTGATTCTCGAATATATCAAGATCCTGCCTGTAAACAACAGCAAGGATCCTACAGTGAATGTGTTTGAAAATACATTTCCTGTATTACAAAGAAGCTTCTCAGATCTTAAGATTACTAAAGCCCCGTACACACAATCGGAATTTCCGATGGAAAAAGTCCGACAGACATTATCCATCGGAAATTCTGATCATGTGTATGCCCCATCGGAGTAATTCCATCGATAATTCTGAGGCATTCCATCGGAGTTTAGATAGAGAACATGCTCTCTTTTACTCCGATGGAATTCCGTTGGCATTCTGATGTGAGTCTGGCCGGGCAAAAGCCTGATCGTGTGTACGGGGGCTTCACACTACTGATTAAAGAGGTACGTCGCACTACAGCTACACCTCTATTAGTAGCTCAAGCTTGGGCAGTAGGTTGTGTTCCCAGAATGCATTTCAATGCATAATTTTTAGTTTTGACAGGAATGTACTGTCATGCCTTTGTTAATAAGGCTTGTAATCTTTATATTGACTTTGATTTGGTTAGATTGGTCCATGCTGCCATCTAATAGCCATTGTGTTTAACTGCACTATTTCTGTTACAAAGTAGTCAGTTAGAATAGCTGGTTAGTTTTGGTCCATGCAAGCCACCGTATTTCTTTCCCATCAGGCTTTGCTTCAGGTTCTTTAGGCCTTTTCCCTTTTCACCCATGGAAGCAAGCACATGGACTCCCGAGTTCTAATCTACGCTACCCATCCAGATCCATCTCCGGTACGTTTACCATTTGTCTCTCTAGATAGATAGATAGTCACTAATCATATTATTGTTTATTAATTGTAATCTGTTTGTATCTATTACAGTTTTACTTTGTCTTGTACTAATAAAAATATTGAGAGGAGTTATCAGTGTGCCCGAATACACATCTGTCACGTGTAGTGAGGGGCATAACAGTAAAACGGAGGCTTCTAAACATGGCTAGCATACATAACTTCCAGTAAAACGGAGGCTTCTAAACATGGCTAGCATACAGAACTTCCAGCAAAACAAAGGCTTCTAAGCACGGCTAGCATACAGAGCGCCATAAAAACCAAGGCTTCTAAGCACGGCTACCATACAGAACGCCAAAGAGACAACAGTGTTATCAGCTTCCATATACAGCGAGACACCATGTCACAGATAAAGTCAGAGCACCTCGTGACAAGGTTAGAAGTTTACTCTATGAGCACAAGGAGGTCAGTGAAAAGCGAAACAATCGCCATTGCCCGCACAAAAGCAGAATCTGCAAAAGTAAAGGCTGTGTTTGCTGAAAAAGAGGCGCAACTCAAATTAGAAAAGTTACGCATGGAAACTGCATTAGAGAATCTAGCTGCAGAGAAGGAAGCAGCGGCTGCTGCAGCCGAGGCAGACATTCTAGAAGAACTTGCAAAGCTCACCAGTGAGCGGCTCAGCAACGTGCTTGGGGAAAAATCCGTTCCTCATGACAGTACAGAGCGTACCTCAGAATATGTGCGGCGACACGCCAAACCAGACAACTGCCCACTTACAGCGCCAAGAGCGGAATCAACTCCCGCCATTCACACGCCCTATATCAAGCAAGAAAGTAAATCCGCACTCAGTCAGTTTTCAGCACATTCTGCATCCAGGCTATCAAAACACTGCGTCACAGTTGACCAAATCGAAAATGAAGAACAACAGGTTAAAAGACACAGTGACAGCATCTCTGATGACCGCATCTACTCTTCAAGTTCCTGGCACAACAGAGCGCCCCCTGGCTACTCACACAACGATCAAGGTATGTCAGAGTTCTTCAAGTTCTTAGCACGACGTGAACTGTTAGCAAAGGGAGTTGCAAAGTTTAACGATCGCCCTGAAAGTTATAGAGCATGGCGTTCGTCCTTCAGAAATGCAATGAGGGATCTTGGTTTTAAAGCAAGTGAGGAAGCCGATCTCTTAGTCCAATGGCTGGGGAACGAGTCATCAGAGCATGCAAGGAGAATCAGAGACATTAACATTAATTACCCAACCAAAGGACTGAGCATGATATGGGAGAGGATGGATGAGTGTTACGGTTCCCCAGAAGTTCTAGAAAACTCTCTTTTTAAAAGAATAGAGGACTTTCCCAAGATTCCTAACAAAGGCTACCAGAAGCTGAGAGAATTGAGTGACCTAGTGACAGAACTCCGAATAGCCAAAGCAGAAGGAGACTTGCCAGGCCTTGCCTTTCTAGACACAGCCTGTGGCGTTAACCCTATAGTGCAAAAGCTACCTTACAGCCTTCAAGAAACCTGGGCTACACGAGGCTCGAACTATAAGCAAAGGCACAACGTCCCCTTCCCACCATTCTCTTATTTTGTGGACTTTATTCGCCATCAAGCAAAGGTTAAGAACAATCCTAGTTTTGTCATCTCATCATCTGACTCTGCTTTCCCTAGGTCAAGTAAGCCTACTCTAACCCGCAACTTCAAAGACACACCTGTTGCAGTACGCAAAACAAGTGTATCTCCAGCAGAGAATCCAAGCAGAGAGTGTCCTCTTCACAAGAAGTCTCATTCATTGTTAAAGTGCAGAGGTTTTAGAGAAAAGTCTCTCCAAGATCGCAGAACCTTCCTTTAAAGAAAACAGAATCTGTTACAGGTGCTGCGCATCAACTTCTCACCTTGGAAAAGACTGTAAGGTGAGCATCAACTGCTCTTAGTGCGACAGCACAGAGCATAACACAGCTCTACATCCAGGGCCAGTGCCATGGTCTTTTACCCCCTCACGTCAGGTGGAAGAGCACGGCGGGGAGCAACAAGACACAGTACCTCCTGTAGTTACACCCCAGTGCACCCAAGTATGTGGAGAAGGTTTGTCTAACAAGTCCTGTTTTAAGATTTGTCTTGTTACAGTTTACCCCACAGGCCACAGAGAAAAAGCAGTGAAGCTATACGTAATCCTGGACGATCAAAGCAACACATCACTCGCCAGCTCAACCTTCTTTGACACCTTCAAAATCAAGGAAACAAGCTCTTCATACTTACTCAAGACTTGTACAGGGGTAAGTGAAGAAACTGGGAGAAGAGCCCTTGGTTACCAAATCAAATCCTTTGATGGTCAGACAACCCTGCCTCTGCCAACTGTAATCGAGTGCAATCAGTTCCCAACTGACAGAGAGGAGATCCCTACACCAGAGGTGGCACTTCATCACAGACATCTGAAGGGCATAGTCCACCCTAGCCGTATGCCTAGGGAGTGTTCACAAACCAACCAGCGTGAACTCTCTCTTTACAAAGACACTAGAGGGTGGGCGTCCATCATTATTTCCGCCTTGCACGAACAGATTCCTCGTAAGAGAGAAGCCTGCCAGTGTAATTCATTCAAAACCTCACACCGCTAATCTTCTTTGTGATAAAGACAGAGATCATTTAGGATGCTCAGTTTTCCAAAGGACTAAAGAAGATCACAAAATTGGCCCATCTATTGAAGATCATTTCTTCTTGGAAATAATGAGACAGGGATTCCACAAAAACAATGACAAAAGGCTGGGTAGCACCCCTGCCTTTCAAAGCACAGAGACCCTGTCTTGCTAACAACAGAGAACAAGCTCTGAAGCGCTTTTCTTCCCTTAAACGCAACTTTCAAAAGAAGCCAGAAATGAAAGGGCATTTCTTCTCATTCATGAGTAAGATGTTTGAGGAGGACCATGCTGAGATAGCCCCACCTCTAAAAGACAATGAAGAGTGCTGGTACCTACCAATCTTCGGCGTCTACCACCCCAAGAAGCCAGGTAAAATCTGGGTAGTGTTTGACTCCAGCTCTCAGCACGAAGGGGTCTCACTAAATGATGTCCTTCTAAAGGGACCAGATCTCAACAACACACTTCTGGTGTTATCATTAGGTTCCGCAAGGAAGCAGTTGCCATAGTTGCAGACATACAGCAAATGTTTCACAGCTTCCAAGTTAAGGAAGAACACAGGAACTTCTTGAGATTCCTATGGTTCAAAAACAATGACCCTACTAAAAACATTACAGAATACCGCATTAAAGTGCACGTTTTTGGTAACCGTCCAAGGTAAGATTCTGCTTAGAGAGCTTACTGCAGACACATGTGATTGGGATTCTCCACTACCTCCTGAGAAAGAGACATTAAGGGTAACATGGAGAGACTCTTTAAAGACTTTATCCAACCTACACATACATAGACCATACACTCACTTTCCTCCTGCAAGGGTTCAGTCTAGAAAGTTATGTGTATTCTGCGATGCTTCAGTCAAGGCAATAGGAGCAGTAATCTACCTCAAATCAGTAGACATCGAGGGCCAAATTTTACATTGGGTTTGTTATGGGCAAGGCTAAGCTAGCACCATGTCCTGAAACCACCATTCCAAGATTGGAACTGTGTGCTGCTGTACTAGCAGTAGAACTAGCAGAACTTATTACATCTGAGATGGATCTAGAACTCGAGGACACAGAGTTTTACACAGACAGCAAGGTAGTGTTGGGCTACATTTACAACGAAAGTAGGAGATTCTATGTACACAACAGAGTCCTAAGGATCAGGAAGTCTACACAGCCCACCCAGTGGCGTTATGTCTCAACTGATCGTAAACCAGCAGATCATGCCACAAGGTCTGTGCCAGCATCCCGTCTCAAAGACACTACATGGCTCACAGGACCACCCTTCCTGTACAAGTCAGTGCCTACCACTCCAGAAAAGGAGACATATAAACTGTTAGAACCCGAATCTGACTCAGACATCTGTCCTCAGGTTTCCACACTACATACAACAATTTCTAACCAACTGTTGGAATCCAAGCGCTTCCATAAGTTCTCCACTTGGAAGTACTTACAAAGAGCTACAGCTTGCTTGGTTCATATAGCCAGATACTTTAAAGGCACCCCTACAAGACCAAGTTCTTGCAAAGGTTGGCATTATTGTCACAAGCCATATACAGTAGATGAGCTCACAGAAGCGAAAAATATAATCATCCGCTGTATCCAACAAGAGACATATGCACTAGCACTAGAATGTCTTCAAAATTACAAGGGCATTCCAAAGAACTGTCCTCTAAGGAAACTCAACCCCTTTATAGACAATGAAGGACTGTTAAGAGTTGGGGGGCGCATCTCAAATGCAGGACTTGATAGTGGTGAAAGCAACCCTGTCATAATGTTGCTTCTTTACTTGTGGAATACTACCACACACAGACAAAACATCAAGGACGTTTGTTCACGGAAGGAGCCTTGCGTACGGCTGGACTCTGGATAGTGGGAGCCAAGAGACTTGTGAGTAAAACCATTTTCAAATGTATCACCTGTCGTAAGCTTTGTGGTATTTTCCAAACTCAGAAAATGGCCAACCTTCCTGCAGACCGACTCAGTACAGAACCCCCTTTCACAATCGTCGGTCTTAATGTGTTTGGGCCTTGGGCCATTATCACACATCAAACCAGAGGAGGCAGTGCCAATAGCAAATGCTGGGCTGTCATGTTTACTTGCATGTGCATCAGAGCTGTACACATATAAGTAATTGAGTCCTTAGACACATCCAGCTTCATCAATGCCCTGAGACGTTTCATCTCTATTAGAGGCCCTGTCAAGCACATACGCTCTGATAGAGGAAGCAACTTTGTTGGAGCTTGCAAAGAATTGAATATCACTTCAAACCTTGACACAGAACATGTCCAGAGATACCTTTCAGAACAGGGTTGTACATGGACTTTTAACTCCCCACACTCTTCTCACATGGGAGGTGCCTGGGAGCGTATGATTGGTATAGCTCGAAGAATCCTAGATGAAATTTTTCTACAAAAACTTCAAAACTCACACATGAGACTCTGACAACCTTCATGGCTGAAGTATCAGCTATAATGAATGCCAGACCCTTGACATCTATACCCAATGATCCTGAAGATCCTTTCTTGCTTACACCTTCCACTTTGCTCACCCAAGTGTTTCCCAGTGAAGATGGACGTGTCAGGAAAGTTGAACTCAAAGGCCCGGATTCACAAAGCACTTACGCCAACGTATCTCGAGATACGCCGTGTAAGTGTAACTATGCGCTGTTGTATCTGTGCGCCGTGCCCACAAATTGAGATATGCCTAAAAAAACGCTTCCTACGACCGACGTAACTTGCCTACTCCGTCGTATCGTGGGCGCATATTTACGCTGGGCGCATTTTCCGCTCCCATTGATTTTCTATGCACATATGCAAATGAGGGAGATACGCAGATTCACAAACGTAGTTGTGCCCGGCGCATAATATACGCGGTTTGCGTAAGTCGTACGTCTGGCGTAAAGTTATTCCCCAACTCATGCAAAGGTATGGACCAGGGAACACAAGTCGGCGTATCTTTTGTCGTTTACGTAGTACGTGAATATGACTAGGCGTAGGTTACGTTCACATCGTAGGCAGTGATTCGACGTATCTTAAGCAGTTGTTTCGACGTGATTCTGAGCATGCGCACTGGGATGCGCCCACGGGACGGCGCATGCGCCGTTCATTTTAAGTACTTCTATGGCGCTTGGCCCATCATTTGCATGGGGTCACGCCTCATTAGCATGGCTCACGTCCAATTCCACCTACGCTGACTTACGCCGAGGAAACCCAGCATATCTTTAGGAGCGAGTGGGAGCAAGTGCTTTGTGAATCTAGTGCTTGCCTCTGTGCGCTGTGTCGGCGTAGCGTATATTAGATACGCTACAGCGGCATAAATATGCGCCGATGTATGTGAATCCGGGCCATAGTCATTAGGCAAGGCCAGCCTAAACTTTTCCTCAGACCTGTTTCCGAACTTATTTTGTTACTCTTCTCCGGAGTGCCATGATATGTGGTATCCGTGGGAAACCAGGTGGGGAGTGTCATGCCTTTCGTTAATAAGGCTTGTAATCTTTACATTGACTTTGGTTTGGTTAGATTGGTCCATGCTGCCATCTAATGGCCATTTTGTTTAACTGCACTATTTCTGTTACAAAGCAGTCAGTTAGAATAGCTGTATACAAAAAAGTCCCCCCAGATAGCGCTATACCATGCAACAGTGACACACACTGTAATGTGTTAGGAAAAGTACAAAAAAACTTCCGTGCAGCTGTCAACCACTTCGAGAAATGGGCAATGGTACAGAAAAAACAAAGGATACAGCGCTCAGAGGTAAATTGATGGCACTTTATAGTCAGAAAATTAAAAAACGAAAGGATGAACATAAACTGATAAAATGTCACAATAATAGCAAAGAGTAAAATGAAGATAAAAGCTGATTACAGTCCACAATGCATACACAGAAGTGGTATAGTGATGGTATAGTTGGAACCAAAAGACCACTGTAGGGAGATGACTAAATGTACTTCCAAATAGTGAACACACTGTGGTGTAGGGAGATGGTACAGTACCTCCACAGCGGCTCTCATGAATCCATACAGGGAGATGGTTCAGGCAATAGAGGAAGCGTTTCCACGCTGGGGGCTGTCAATAGCGCCGTGATGTAATACGGCTCCAATGCGAAGGGGGGGGGGTTGCCGATTCACCCAAATGATGATTTAAGATTACTTTACTGACACCCCATTTGTCAAAAAAAATAAAAAAAATTACAGTTATGATTTAACCATTTTTTTTTATTATTGAAATAAAGCAGTGGTTAGAGCGGAATTCCAGGTTAAGCAAATAATGTCTTTGTGTCGGTTCACACTACAGCGACATGCAAGTCGGCACGATTTGGGAGGTAACTTTAGGCAACTTCGAGGCAACTTCAAGCAACTTCGAGGCAACTTCAAGCTGCTCCAGGACAGGCAACTTTGCCAGTGGCCTATCAAACAATAATCAGCTCTTTTCTCTTCCTGTAAAGTTGCTTCAGTTAAGCCAGTGATCCGACTTTGGAGGCAACTTCCACTGAAATCAATGGGTACAAGTAACCTAGAAGTCGCCTTGAAGTAGTACAGGAACCTTTTCTGAAGTCGGAGCAACTTTAGTAGTGTGCATTAAGACGGTTCATGCCGCGCGACTTGGGGCGACACAAGTCGGATCCCAAGTCGCGGTAGTGTGAACGGGCACAGAGGGCCATATTCTCTCTAAATATCCGCCTGCTTCGCTTAGGGCACTTACACTCCGCTGTCCCAACTTACTGGAGCAGGTGTTGTATTCCCCAACCACTTGCTCCATAAGTTGGGACAGCGGAGTGTAAGTGTCCCGGCGTAGCCTGGCGGATCTCCAAGGGGGCGGCTTCTATTCAAATGAAGCGCGCCCCCGATGCAAAAGAACTGGGCATGCGCCGGGCTGCAAAAAGCCCAGTGCGCATGCTCCAGTTCTCGGCGGAAAACGTCAATGACGCCGACGTGTGCGTCATTGACGTAAAGTCGTATTCAAGAACGACTTACGTAAACGACGTATCCGACGAAAAAACACGACGGGGACCCGACGCCATCCGTAACATGGCCTACGCGAGACTTGCGGAAACTTACCCCTCATATAGCAGAGGTAAGTTTCCGCTTACGCAAACGACGTTAGCGACGGTTACGCGACGCGAACTCGTTCGTGAATCGGCGTAGAAGGATCATTTGCATATGCAAATGACTCCTTCATGTAAATGCCATCTAGCGGCGGCCGGCGTCATTGCATTTAAGATCCGCCAGTGTAAGTGACTTACAGATGGCGGATCTTAAGTGTATCTATGCAAAAATGATTCTGAGAATCAGGAGCATAGATACACGGGTCAAAAAAGGGAGTTACGATGGAGTATCCTGAGTTACTCCATCGTAACTTTACTCAGAATATGGCCCTAAATGTCTAAACGCTTACTTGATTTTGCTGTGTATTTGTGAAACTTGTGTATGTGTGAATCTTTCCTTTGTGCAAGAGCTTCTTGTGATTAAGACCGATCACTGCAGCTCTTTGTCCTTGTGCAGTGTGATTGCTTTCACTGCTATTTTTGCAATGTAATATCTAGAATTGCAAAGGTATTTGGTGCACACAAAGATGATTTATATCCTTTTGGGTTACAGAATAAACATTTTTGTTCACAGATTTCAGCTTTAAATTTAAAAAAGTGAAGAAACATACAGTTTGAATTTTTTTTGTATACTTTGACATTAGCAGTAATACATGTTATGTTTGTCCATGCCACAAACTAATACAAAATATTTTTTCAGTTTACATTAATACATCTTTAACACACAGCCTTTTATCTTCCTTTGTTCATTTCAATTTCCAGCAAAAACTGGCTGTTAAGAGGCAGACATTTTCCAGTATGCTGGTTTTTGACAAATACAAAAACCTGTCATCGTTTACCCAACGCGCATTTTAATTTGTTACCATGGCATGAAAAGAAATTACCTTGAAGTTTACTTAGTCGTATATATTCTGTTGCCAAGCTTCTATACATGTTTCAAATATAGCATGTCTCCAAATCCCGCCGTAGTCTTTACAATATGTATAAAATAAATGTGCGCAAGCTACGGCTTTCCATTAACCATTCGCTGGTCCGGCTCAGATCTCCCACTCATTAGCGTATGTAAAATAAACACAGGGATAAAATCATTTTGATCTGTGTGCTGTTTCCTGTCTTTTTGTGAAACCTTTATTCATGTGCATGAGAAGTGTAAGTGAAGCCAAGAATAAAAGAGCATGTTGCTGGAAAGAAACAAGGGCCCATTATGCTTTACCTATCAGCAGCTGACACCAGTCCTTCAGGTTAATAAATGTGCACTTCAAAATGAAAATGAGTCACCATTTCTAGAAGAGTGATATATATAAATCAGTTTTCACAGGTAACTAACTATTAATGTGAATATTGTTTTTTGTTTTTTTTTTGTGTGTGTGTCATTAGGAACATGAACCTAAAGTATAGCAGGGACAAAAAGAAACAGAAGACTGATTCAAAGGTGAAGTCCAGACAAATACTCGTTAACATGCATGGTAACTATTCAACCTGCCAAGGGATTTATAATTCCATTCAACCCGTTTTATAATCCTACCCTACCAGAGAGCAGGTCCTTGTAGAGGAAGCTGCAATTAAGCAATGCATCCATGTCAAGGACTCGCCTGTGAATGGACAGCAGAGGAGCAGCAATATATTATTGAGACCATCCCTTGGCTTTGCCATGCTGATTGGCTTAAAGTGCTACCCCTCCCTCTCTCATGGCTACAAAAAGACTACAAGAAGCGAAATAATCAAAACGGTGATGCCCTGTACACACGATCGGTTAGTGTAAAGAAAACTGACCAATGGACCGTTTTCATCGGACTAACCCATCGGTGAAAAAAAAATAGAACCTGTTTTAAATTTTACGTATGGTTAAAAAACCGATAGAAAAAAAAACGATCGTCTGTGGGGAAATCCATCGCATGCTCAGAATCAAGTCGACGCATGCTCGGAAGCATTGAACTTCATTTTTCTCTGCACGTTGTTGTGTTTTACGTCACCGCGTTGGACACAATCGGATTTTTAACTGATGGTGTGTAGGCAAGACTGATGAAAGTCAGCTTCATTGGATATCTGATGAAAAAATCCATCTGTACTTTTTCATCAGACGATCGTGTGTACAGGGCATAAGAGGTGTTATTACTAGTTTACTGTAAAATTTGTAGATTTGTGCACAACGGAAAATTTCATTTTGTTTCGGTTTTCATTCATAAAATACATAATTTTGTTCTGTTATAATGTCTGAAAGATGCAAAATTCGTCCGAATTTCAATTTGTTACCAAACGAATTGCACATGTCTAAAAATTTGTTTTACCCCTTTGCTCCACACTCCTCAGCACAATGTCCTCTATTTTACTAAATGTCCTATCATCAACAGCTTGCATACAACATATTAAAGTGGAACTTTAAGTAAAACAAAAAGTTGTTGAATAGGCAGTATTTGTAATGTGGAAGAGGCATACTATTGGGTTGATTTACTAAAACTGGAGAGTGCAAAAGTTGGTGCAGCATGGTAGTCAATCAGCTTCTAACCTCACTGTGAGAGACCTAGCTGATGCAGGGGCTTTTGGAGAGGACTGAATGCTAGCCTCTTGCCTTCTGATTATGGGCCCTGGTGTCAGAAACCAGGTACTTACCGAGACCGAGATGCAGAGGGTGGCTCACCTTTACGACCAAGCGCGCCCGCCCCCTGAGGTTGAGACAGGAGGCAGAAGCACAAGGCGGTACCGGTGCCAGCGAAGAAGCGGTGCTTGCAGGTAGTAGCAGCAGATGTAGTAGCTTCTGTGGGACTGCAGCCGGAGACAGGAGATAACCGAAGACACGTCAGGGATGCAGGTACGGATCAAGTCCAGATGAAGACTAAGGAAGTTCCAAAACACAAGCCGAGGTTCAGGGGGCAGAGAAGGTAGCAGATCCAAGTCACAAGCCAAAGTCCAAGGGCAGGAGAAAGTACAAGTCCGGGTCACAAGCCAATAGGTCAGGTCAGGAGAGTTCAAGCAAGGTAGATGAGACAAGCCAAGTTCAAAAGTTCCAGGAGAGAGCTGAGTCAGGAAGCAATCCACAAGGTAAGGTTTCCAGGAAACAGGATACGGGTCAGAAGCTGACGATAAACCAGCAACCTGTCATCAGACAGGGGCTGGTTTAAATAGGGCGGTCAAGCCAGTGATTGGTCCCGAGCGGACCCGCGCTCGTGCACGTGCCCGGTCGCGGCGCCGTGCGCGCGCATGCGCACACGTCTGAAGTGTCCAGGGAATCGTTGCGAGGACAATTTGCCGCACAGGCGCCCTGAACGGGGGTCCACGGAACTGGGACCCTGACACCTGGATTTTAAAGGAACACTACTCTTTGTGAGTGTATGCCTGGGGACCCTTGAGGTGGTGTTACTTTGGACTCAGGTCCATGTCCCCCCAAGACACACAGGCTCTGGTAACCCTGTATATGCCATATTAGAAATAGTTACTGATTCATACTATTGGGACATATACTGTTAGAAGATTCTGATGTCATCAACTCCAGCCAGGGCCGGCGCTCCCACTAGGCGAACTAGGCAGCCGCCTAGAGCGCACTGCCGCCAGGGAGCGCTGCCACAGCTGCTGGGTCCCCTACAGAAGATCGGTTCCTCCTCAGCCGATAATGACTGATGCGGAGTGTAGCGGAAGGGCTCTATATGGCTGGCTGCAGAGTGACTAGGCAGGGAGAAGAAGCAGACAGATCGTCCCCTTCACTGCACTAAGCCAGAGGTGACCATACTGATGTCCAGCAGGCAGCAGCAGCAGCCGTGGGTGTCAGCTCACTGCCCGCCCCGCCTCCCTCTCTGGGTGATGTGCAACCATTGGAGGAGCAGGGCATAGACACCCAGAATGGATCCACCCAGGCATAGACTGGCCACACGCTGGGCCGAGGCCGCAAAGCCACTTGTCCTGGAGGAGTGTGGATCCCAAAGCAAAGCTGATCCTGCAGCTTACCCAGCCTCTCCGCGGCCGGCCGCCAGAGCCCGGGGTTGGAACCGTGTATGACCTGGTGATACTAACTACTGCCGCCCGCTGCCTGACTGTGACATGTGGAGGGAGATGGAAAGAAGTGCTCCAAGGTAGGAACTTGTCAGGTGGTGGGGGAAGCGCTGGGGATGATCTTATCACTGGTGTGTGATCCTCTCCACTTGGCTCCATCCATCCACCTAGCTGCTGTCCACTTTGCTATATTCTCCCTCCACCACGCTGCAACCCCCCCCCCTCCTCTGCTGTCCACCTGGCTGCACCCCTCCTCTGCTGTCCACCTGGCTGCACCCCTCCTCTGCTGTCCACCTGACTGCACCCCCTCCTCTGCTGTCCACCTGGCTGCACCCCCTCCTTTGCTGTCCACCTGGCTGCACTTCCCCTCTGCTGTCCACCTGGCTGCACCCCTCCTCTGCTGTCCACCTGGCTGCACTTCCCCTCTGCTGTCCACCTGGCTGCACTTCCCCTCTGCTGTCCACCTGGCTGCACTTCCCCTCTGCTGTCCACCTGGCTGCACCCCCTCCTCTGCTGTCCACCTGGCTGCACCTCCGCTCTGCTGTCCACCTGGCTGTACCCCCTCCTCTGCTGTCCACCTGGCTGCACTTCCCCTCTGCTGTCCACCTGGCTGCACCCCCTCCTCTGCTGTCCACCTGGCTGCACCTCCCCTCTGCTGTCCACCTGGCTGCACCTCCCCTCTGCTGTCCACCTGGCTGCACCCCCTCCTCTGCTGTCCACCTGGCTGCACTTCCCCTCTGCTGTCCACCTGGCTGCACCCCTCCTCTGCTGTCCACCTGGCTGCACCCCCTCCTCTGCTGTCCACCTGGCTGCACCCCTCCTCTGCTGTCCACCTGGCTGCACCCCTCCTCTGCTGTCCACCTGGCTGCACCCCTCCTCTGCTGTCCACCTGGCTGCACCTCTCCTCTCCACCTGGCTGCACCTCTCCTCTCCATCTGGCTGCACCTCTCCTCTCCTATCCACCTGGCTGCACCTCTCCTATCCACCTGGCTGCACTTCTCCTCTCCTATCCACCTGGCTGCACCTCTCCTCTCTTCTCCACCTGGCTGCACCTCTTCTCTCCTCTCCACCTGGCTGAACCTCTCCTCTCCACCTGGCTGCACCTCTCCTCTCCTCTCCACATGGCTGCACCTCTCCACCTGGCTGCACCTCTCCACCTGGCTGCACCTCTAATCTCCTCTCCTCCTGGCTGCACCTCTCCTCTCCTCCTGGCTGCATCTCTCCTCTCCTCTCCACCTGGCTACACCTCTCATCTCCACCTGGCTACACCTCTCCTCTCCACCTGGCTCCACCTCTCCTCACCACCTGGCTGCACCTCTCCTCACCTCTCCACTCCACCTGGCTGCACCTCTCCTCTCCACCTGGCTGCACCTCTCCACTCCACCTGGCTGCACCTCTCTTCTCCTCCTGGCTGCACCTCTCCTCTCCTCTCCTCCTGGCTGCACCTCTCCTCTCCTCCTGGCTGCACATCTTCTCTCCTCTCCACCTGGCTACACCTCTCCTCTCCACCTGGCTGCACCTCTCCTCTCCTCTCCACCTGGCTGCACCTCTCCTCTCCTCTCCACCTGGCTGCACCTCTCCTCTCCACCTGGCTGCACCTCTCCTCTCCACCTGGCTCTATCCCTCCACCTACCTGCACCCCCCCCCTCCTGTCCACCTGGCTCTATCCCTTCACCTGGCTGAACCCCTTCTCCACCTGGACCAGTTCTGGTGCTAAAATTGAATTCATTTTGATTTTTTTTTGGGGGGGGCGCAAGTAGCTGGTCTCGCCTAGGGCGCAAAATAGTCTAGCACCGGCCCTGACTCCAGCCACCTGTCTGTCTATTGTCTGCTATAATGTAAATAAGTCTAGTATGGCTTCTAAGAGTCTTTCACCTATTGTTGTTTGTGCTAATTAGCTCATGTTAATTACGTTTCTGGTTACAGTTTGTATTGTCATCCTGGTGTATATATTTGTGTGAGATCTCAAATAAAGCAGGCTATTCCTTATGTACTCCAAGACTGGTGTTGTTCTTGGGGGTTACTATAGCCAGATCCATTTTACTGAAGGAAGCACTCAAGCGGAGTGTGTGACATTCTGTCACACTCAGCTTGCTCAATAACCTTTGACAAAGAAACTGGAAGCTGATTGGTTGCTATGCACAGCTGCACCCAGGCCCGGATTTACTCCCTTTGCCGCCCCAAGGCCGGGTCCTTCAATGCCGCCCCCGCCTGCGCAGTAAAGGGGGGACATTACCCGCTGGGGGACTTTTTCGGCAGGACACTGAGAAGCGGGAGGGGGTGCTGCTGCCGAATATGACATTGAGAGTCGGGGGGTGCTGCTGCCGAAAATGACATTGAGAGTCGGGGGGGTGCTGCTGCCGAAAATGACATTGAGAACTATCTCACCTCCTCTTCCCTCTGTTTTCTCTCCTCTCACCATCCGTGACATAACCTGGGGGGACTCCCGAAATAAAATTGTCCTCTCCTCTCAGCTGCAATGCCGCCCCTGCACCCACGGCCGCCCTGAGGCCTGGCCTTGTTGGCCTTGTCTGAAATCCGGCCCTGGCTGCACCAGATTTTGCACTCTCCAGGTTTAGTCAATCAACTACAATGCCTCTTCTGCATAAAGTTTCTTACCTGCATATCTGCCATTGTTAACTTAGTTGTGCATGTCCACCTCAGTGAAAAAGTTCAGCAATGCCTAGCTTATTGAACTCCCATGCATGCACAAGAGTGATGTCATCTTGGTCCCAACAAATAAAAAGGCTGGAGATTGGAACCCTGGAAGCTGCCTGGCTGAAGATGACAGGGGCAGCAGGGAGCTCTGGGGCAGTGCAGAGCTGGAGTGAAAGTGAGCAAAGTTTTGTTTAAGCATCTGCTGGCTCTCAAATCAGGCTGTCACTGACAGGTTAAGTCCCCACTAACAATAAGGAGTGGTTCCTTACTATGTGAGCACCAGTTAAAAATTACCTAGTAACCGCATCAGGTGGAATACTTCATTGATAAAATAAGCCTAATGCCTTGTATAGTGATGGACGAACATCTGACGGGACGGTGAGCGAACGCTAACCGGGAACTTTCGCAAATGTTCACGAACCGCTAGTTCTCGACGGGCCCCATTGACTTTAATGGCAGGCGAACATTACAAACCTGCAGGTCATATTTGCAGCCACAAAATACTTACTAGCTGTGCACAAATAGTCCCACAACATGAACACTGACCTACCAGAAGTATTAAACGAAAAACCGGATACAGAAGTAAGTGCCGGCCATTACAGGCCCCAGAAATTGGCCGACAGGCGTTCACCTGACAGCAAACAACTTTGTATTATGTGGCTGGAAATACATTAAGCTATTCACCGGATACAGAAGTAAGTGTCGGCCATTACAGGCCCCAAAAATTAGCCTACGGCCACAGGCATTCACCTGACAGCAAACAACTTTGTATTCTGTGGCTGGTGGTACAATAGACATTCACCGGATACAGAAGTAAGTGTCGGCCATTACAGGCCCCAAAAATTAGCCCACAGCCACAGGCGTTCACCTAACAGCAAACAACTTTGTATTCTGTGGCTGGTGGTACATTAGGCAATCACCGGATCCAGAAGTAAGTGTCGGCCATTACAGGCCCCAAAAATTAGATCATGGCCACGGCATTCACCGGATACAGAAGTAAGTGTCGGCAATTACAGGACCCAAAAATTCATCCACGGCCACAGGCGTTCAACTGACAGCAAACAACTTTGTATTCTGTGGCTGGTAGTACAATAGGCATTCAACGGGTCGACACTTACTTCTGTATCCGGTGAATGCCTATTGTATTGTACCAAAGTTGTTTGCTGTCAGGTGAACGCCTGTGGCCGTGGGATAATTTTTGGGGCCTGTAATGGCCGACACTTACTTCTGTATCTGGTGAATGCCTAATCTACCACCAGCCACAGAATACAAAGTTGTTTGCTGGTGGCTCTTGTCTTCCAGGCACAACAGACGCAGCACAGCATAGCAACGTCTCACCTGGCATGTCAAATAGGTTCTGGGGATCTTGTGCGGCGCAACGGAAGAGACGGTAGCATCGGAAAAGGAGGAGTCAGCCGAGGAGGAGAGGGAGGATGGAGTAGGAGGAGGAGGAGAAGATCGAACATTTGGGCCACAAAAGCCAGCCTTTTGGCAGAAAAACGTGAGGACGGTATGATGGAAGGTGGAGTGGAGGACAATTGTGAGCATAGAGGAGAAGGAGAAGGAGAAGTGGCTGGATGGTGAGAGCCTGGAATGTGGCTTTGTGGGTTCTGATGGCGTTGCTCCCACTGGGCTCGGTGATGGGAGGCCAGGTGCTTTCTTAAGGCGGTCATCCCTAGGTGAGTGTTGGGCTTACCGCAACGTATGCGTTGACTGCAAAGGCTGCAGATGGCAACACTATTGTCTGCAGCGCCAGATGTGACCGTACATGGTTGATGGCTCACTCCTGATACATTAGGAGTCTGGTTTGTCCCTCCTGTGCAATGTAAGTTTGGCCTGCTTCTCCTCCCTATTTGCTGGTCCATCTCTCCCTCTGAACTCCCCTCCTCTTCTTCTCTTGTGGGCACCCACGTGACGGGCACCCACGTGACGTCTGTAGACACGTCATCATTGACGTCACCTTCCCCATCACTAACAATAGAGATCTTGGAGTAGGCAGCAACAGCGGGCACCAGCCTCATTGGGCTGATCTGGGTACTATGGTCAGACTGCTGAGTGGCGGCTGTTGCTACCTCCTCTTCCTGATCCAATGCCAAGAATGGCTACGCATCGGAAATGTCTTCTGATGGATCGGAAAATAATTCCTGTGACTCAAGCGCAGGGTATATGGTGGTTGGTGGTGTTGGTGGTGAGCCACTCAACCAAGTCTGGTGCGTCCTTTGACGTAATCGAATGAACATTGTGCCACTTCCCACTTTGGCTCCTGCCTGGTGCTCCTGCCCTACCCCTACCACCCCTGCAGAAGGGCCTGCCTCTTCCTCTGCCTGTCATTTTTTAAATGACCCTGTGACAAAAGTCTCTAGAGAAGCGCAGTATATGTGGAAGAAGGTATATAACACCCCGCTTCAATCTGTCGTTTTGGGAGGCCACTGGTTTATCGCACCAGTTATAAAACTTTTTTTTCAGGAAATTTTGTCAATGTGTGTAGCAGAGGTAACGCAGCGAAAGAGGCAAAGATTTTGCAGTACCCAAATACAATGCTGCACAATACAAATCCACTATAATATGCTTTCTACATTAGAAAGTATTTTGTAAGTGTATTACACCCCTACTGCACACAAAACAATAGTACACCTATACCAGTCCTTGAAAGGACTTTTGTGGACCTGTTAGCTAACGATTTGTGTCACTAGTACTACAGCCTGTCCCTGCTCCACACAGCACAGCAACCTCTCCCTACACTGACAAACAGCAGAATGTAAAATGGCCACCAGATCAGGTCTATTTATAAGGTGGGGGGTATGTCCATGTGCTGAAATGTTGAATGCTGAATGCTGAAATTGGTTGTCCTGTACCACCTGATGGATGTGTCATGGGTCAAAGTTCTTCTCAATGTAAAATGGCGGAACGCCGCGAACATTGCCAGATGTCCGCCTGTTCGGCGGATCGCTAACGAGCAAAGTTCGCTGCGAAACGACTGCCGGGCGAAACCGCCAGGCCATCTCTAGCCTTGTACACACAATCAGTCCGCTGGGAAAACCAAGGGGAAAACCGAGAACCTGCTTGGTAGCTTTTACCCCCTACACATGGCCGGTTTTCCTGGCAGGAAAACTGCCATGAGAGCTTTGGTCGGGAAACCCAATGCTCCACTGCAGGCTTTGCCCATAGAAAAACTGCCGGATTAAAAACCGCTGGGAATCCCAGCAGGAAAAAAGAAAACATGTTCTCATTTTTCCCGTCTGGATTTCTGTCGGGTGAACTGCCATGGAGCATACACAGTTTTCCCAACCAAAAGCTGTCATGGCAGTTTTCCTGACGGGAAAACCTGTCGTGTGTATGAGGAATAAAGGTGGCAGTGTGCATCTGTTTATCAGTGTAATTATTATTATTATTATTATTATTATTATTATTATTATTATTATACAGGATTTATATGGTGCCAATAGCATGCGCAGCGCTTTATAACACGAGGGCAGACAGTACCGTTACAATACAATTCAATACGATGAATCAGGGCGCCCTGCCAAGCCAGACAGAGAGGGTAAATCTCCCTAGCTTTGGACATGATGACGTTGAGGGCAGGGGCATAGTGTGGGTTGTCGGCGCCCAGGGCAAGGCAAGTAATTTGTGTCCTCTAACTCGCTGACTTTTAGCACTCTCTGAGTGCCTTCCACTATACCTACCTGACTCCTACACTGACCTCTACACTGACCTACCTGATTCCTACACTGGCCACTACACTGACCTACTTGATTCCTACACTGACCTATCTGACCCCTTCCTGACCAATACACTGACCTATCTGACCACTACACTGACCTAACTGAACACTACACTGACCTACCTTCCCCCTACACTGAACTGCCTGCCCCCTACACTGACCTACCTGACCATTACACTGACCTACCTGACCCCTACACTGACCTACCTACACTGACCTACCTGACCATTACACCGATCTACCTGACCACTACACTAACCTATCTGACCCCTACACTGATCAGAGCTCTCCCCAGCACTGGGTGGGCAGTATTGTTTAGGAGTCCCCGCCATCCAGCCGCTCCTTGGTGTCCCCCACCAGGAGGTCAGCCAACAGCCACTGCACCTCTCCCATGATCTGCACTGAGCACCACCCCTCCCCCTCCGCTGCTCTCACACACAGGCTGCACCAGAGGGACAGCCAAAGGAGCACAGAGGTGGGGGAGTTGGAGTGGGGTGCCGCGGAGAGGAATGCCCAAATGCCTCATCGGAGGTGTAGGGGCTAGGGGATGCAGCTAAGACCCTCGGGATGGCGGAGGAATAATTTTGCGCCCAGGGCGAGATGACCATCTGCCCCCCACATTACGCCACGGGTTGAGGGACAGTCCTTGGGGTAGCACCTGGGGGAGCAGAGGATGAGGTAAGATAAAGTGCAAAAACTCTCCCTTTAGACTTAACAAGCAGTTAATCCTTGCAGTATAGGTGCAGCCTTGTTGAAAGTAATATTTTTTACATTTTCAGGAGATTCTCTGAGGTCTGCAAAGATGAAAAACTTTAGTATGACAGGCATGTCTTAAGAGAACATTAAAAAAAGCCTTTATTGGATTTACTCAAAAATAAATCTGGTCTCAGCAAACATTTTCAGGAGTACGTAATAGCCTATAACAATGCTTTCCAAATGACCTCACTTGGAGTTACAAAAATTAGCCATGAACAGAAATTTATAGCTAATTTTCGAATAAAAGGACAGGTTTACCATTTAGTTGGCTCACTATTACAGGGAAAAATGAAGATCCACATTTTCTTGAAGTACATTTCACTGACAATATATCACAAGCTGAATACCGACCTAATACAAAGCTGTGCCAAACTGCAAAGCCATTATAGCTTCTTTGAAAAATATGCCACAAAAGCAACTTATATACTGACAAACGTCCTGCCATAAATATCTATACAATGCTCCAACCGCTAGCTGGACAGGATTATGACAAAAGAGATATAATTTTGCATATAATACAAAAATATGAACTGGTAACAATATTAGAGACTATTTTTGCAAAAATACCTTTTGAAAGGATTCATGCAATTGATCAAGGTGTGAAAAAAAAGTAATTTTTCTACCCTAAATGCAAATTTCACTAAGCATTGATTCCAGATGTTTGCCACTA
Organism: Rana temporaria; assembly: GCF_905171775.1. Classification (NCBI taxonomy): domain Eukaryota; kingdom Metazoa; phylum Chordata; class Amphibia; order Anura; family Ranidae; genus Rana; species Rana temporaria. The sequence goes on along the minus strand of NC_053489.1, from coordinate 159,964,687 downwards.
AAAGTGGTATTTAACCCACAAGCAAACATTTATCATATTGCATCTTGCTAATTTTTAGAGGTAGTAGCTGCATTTATCTTTTTGGAGCTTTCTTTTTTTTTACTGTGTGATCTGGCCAGTAAATCTGTTATTTTTCATCATACCAAGCAGTCCTGCAAATGTAGCAATTTAAGTGTTGAGACAAACCATTTACTACTGACAGGGGTGCACACAATAATCATCTTTCATTTAGTAATGTAAAACAGAGTTCTGACAGAAACCGGTGATCAGGTTTCTTTTCTCCTCAATGGCTGACAGCTGATCACATGGTAAGGGGTCAGGATTGGCCCCTTACTCCGATATATGATCAGCCAAATCTCATTGACTTACTAATCACAGAGCGCGCTGCAAGCACCCTGCAGGGGGCACGCAGGTAGCTCGTGCACGGGAGGACGTAAATGGACATAAATTTGACTGGGCCATTCTAACACATGAATATGCTTTGATCCTACTGGAAGGTGAACCTCCACCACAGTATTAAGTCTTTCTTCTAAGATTACCCTGTATTTGGCTCCATCCATCTTGCCATCAACTCTGACCAGCTTCCCTGTCCCTGCTGAAGAAAAGCCTCTCTACAACATGATGCTGCCACCACCATGTTTTACAGTGGGAAGTGTGTTTAGGGTGCTGTGCAGTGTTATTTTTCCGCCACACAAGGCGTTTTGCTTTTAGGCCAACATTTTCAATTTTGGTCTCATCTGACCAGAGCACCTTCTTCCACATGTTTGCTGTGTCCACCACATGGCTTCTCACAAACTGCAAACATGACTTCCTCTGGCTTTCTTTTAACAATGGCTTTCTTCTTGCCACTCTTCCATGAAGGCCAGATTTGTGAAATGCATGACTAATGCCCTGTACACACGATCGGTTCATCCGATGAAAACGGACCGATGGATTTTTTCATCAGATATCCGATGAAGCTGACTTTCATCAGTCTTGCCTACACACCATCAGTTAAAAATCCGTTTGTGTCAGAACGTGGTGATGTAAAACACTACGATGTGCTGAGAAAAATTAAGTTCAATGCTTCCAAGCATGCATCGACTTGATTCTGAGCATGCATGGATTTTTAACCAATGGACTTGCCCAGATGATGTTTTTTTTCAATCGTTTTTTTAACCATCAGATAATTTTAAAAAAGGTTCTAAGTTTTTTCACCTATGGGGAAAAAAACGATAGGGCCCACACACGATCGGTTCGTTCGAAGAAAACGGTTCATCGTTTTCATCAGACAAACCGATCGTGTGTGTATTATGCCCTCTACACACAAACCGATCGTGTGTAGAGGGCATAATAGTTGTCCTGAGCTGTGGATCTCTGCAGAGTTATCATGGGCCTCTTTGCTGCTTCTCTGATGAATGCTCCCATTGCTCGGCCTGTCAGGTTAGGTGGACGGCCATGTCTTGGTAGGTTTGCAGTTGTGCCATACTCTTTCCATTTTCAAATGATGGATTAAACAATGCTCCATGAGATGTTCAAAGCCCAGGATATTTTTTTATAACCTAACCCTGCTTTAAACTTTTCCACAACTTTCAACCTGACCTGTCTGGGGTGTTCCTTGGCCTGCATGATGCTGTTTGTTCACTAAGGTTCTCAAACAAACCTCTGAGGGCTTCACAGAACAACTGTATTTATACTGAGAGTAAATTACACACAGGTAGACCCTATTTTCTAATTAGGTGACTTCTGAAGCCAATTGGTTCCGCTATAATTTAGTTAGGAGTATCAGAGTAAAGTGGTCTGAATACAAATGCACGCCACACTTTTTAGATATTCAAACCATTTATCATTTTCCTTCCACTTCACAATTATGTGCCACTTTGTGTCTATTACATAAATAAAATCCCAATAAAATACATTTGTGTTTTTTGTTGTAACATGAGGAAATGGGGTAATAAATCCTTTTTCAAGGCACTGTACATGCCGATGTTACAGATGCCCCCCCCCCCCCCCCCAGCTCTAAGACCAAGAACTAGCAATCAGACTGCTGATCGCTCAGTTCTCAGCCTTCACTGAGCGGAGCGTGGTGACTTTATGTCACCGCTCTCTGCTCTGCCTCTCCAACGCTCAATGGAGCACCGGGCTGCGAAAGGGTTTGGAAGTAAACATTTTTAAAGAATAATTATTATTATGGCATACCTGGCATATATGAACCCGTTTGTAGATACATTTGTTATTTTATAATGCACTGCACAACAGCATTTTAGTACCGGTAATAAATTATAACAACCAAAAAGAAATTCAGACATTAAAAAGCATGAAACCAGTGAAGTCTAGAAAATCTGAGGGAACCTGTTTCTTTAAAAACAGCTGGAAATGGCAGCTCATTTCTCTACCCTTTAAGAATGATTGCATTTTAGATGTGGAAAACATTAATTGGGCTCATAATGGTTATTTTAAATTGAGCAGTTATTAAAGAAAAATAAATGGATGTGTCTAGTGGCTCTTAAATTGACAACATTTATAAACACAGTGCTTTGATGCTGGAAACATGGTTTTAGGAAAGCGTAAGACTGACATACATATGACAGCTGGGATCCCATAACCTTTCCCTCAGTTTTCCCATTCATGGCTTCTCTGCGCTGAACCTTATGGTAGGCTTCTTAAATGATTACTTGAAAATTAAACATATTTTACAATCTGAATCACTGTAGCACCCATAAATGAAAACCATGTTGCCAAGCTAGAAGCTTTTCTGCAAAAGAAAAATATGTCATCTAAGTTCTGTTTTATTCAATCAGTCCGTTCTAAGTGCTGCATTTATTCATTTTAACTCTCGCATTTATCCAATCTAACCTCTGCATTTATTCATCCAAAAACTCCTATAGACTTGTGTAAGTTTAAAACTGCAGACTAGGGAATAATTGGCTTATGCCGCATACACACGATCGGAAATTCCGACAAGAAAACTGTGGATTTTTTTCTGACGGAATGTTGGCTCAAACTTGTGTTGCATACACACGGTCACATAAATCTTGTCGGAAATTCCGACCATCAAGAATTCGGCGACTTACAAAACGTACGACGAGCCGAGATCAATGAAGTTCAATAGGCAGTTCGGCTCTTCTGCTTGATTCTGAGCATGCATGTTTTTTTGCACATCGAAATTGCATACAGACGAGCGGATTTTCCGATAGCAACTATTTCCGTTGGAAAAATAGAGAACCTGCTCTCAATCTTTTGTTGGCGGAAATTCCTACAGCAAATTTTTTTTTCTGAATTTGGCAGTGTGTAATTTTAGAAGAAATAATTATTGGTCACTGTGGTGTATGTTTAAAATGCCCCAGGTTTAGTATTAAATGTGTGTGTGTAAATTTATATAGACAATCCTTGTAGCCCCTAAGCAATGAACAAGTGAACTAACCCACAGCAATCATTCACTTTTTGATCTCAGGCTACTGACATTTAATTTGTTTCTATGGGTTATTGTACTTAGCACATTAGCATTTAAATTTTTTTCACTGCCTGACCTAATAAGACCACTAGTGTTAAGGAGGAACTGCAGTCAGCTCACATAATTTGTAATACAAATATCTTTGCCATTCTGAAGCTTCCCTCCAAAAACTTTGCATATTATTTTATATATACAGTGATTCTGTACTTGCCAAATATTCTGCATAAATCTCCTTCCACTGAGTCTGGCTGCAATCAATTTAACTGTGCGCAGCTGAAGTTGTTGCTGTTCACTTCCTGGATTTACACAGAGGCACACTCCAGCTCTGCAGCTCTCATTGGCCCTCTTATGACTCATCCCCCCACCTTTCCTGGCAAAATCTCACGAGAGCTGTGCATTATGTCATAAGCCTAGGCTTTTTCCAGACAAGAAACAGGAAGTTGGCTGTATAAGGTATTTACTGTCAGAAAAGTCGTTTTATTCTATCTAAAGTTAAAACAACAAGGGTAGAGGATTTAATAGATGGAAAGATGAAAAAAGGACTGAAGTTCCACTTTAACTGTTAATGGTCAGTGGTGTTTTTGACCAATAACATCGGTGGCCTGTGTGCCCCCTTGCTTCCCAGTGGGACCCCTTTGTGGTCACTGTGTTTTGTAGGAGAGCACTTTAGACGTAGTTGTCAAAGAGGAACTGCAGTCTGCTCACATAATTTGTAATAAAAACATTTTTGCCATTCTGAAGCTTCCCTCCAAACACTTTGCATATTATTTTATATATACTGTGATTCTGTACTTGTCAAATATGCTGCAGAAATCTCCCTCCACTGAGTCTGGCTGCATCCATGTTAACTGTGGGCAGCTGAAGATGCTGCCTGTTCACTTCCTGGATTTACACAGACACACATAGGCACACCTCCAGCTCTGAAGCTCTCATTGGCCGTCTTATGACTCATCCCCCCTCCATTCCTGGCAAACTCTCACGAGAGTGAGAGAGAGCTGTGTATGATGTCATAAGCCTAGGCTAATGACCAGACAAGAAACAGGAAGTGGGCTGTATAAGGGATTTACTGGCAGGGAAAAAATAAATGTTACTATCCAAAGTTAAAACAACAAAGTGCAGAAGATTTAATAGATGGAAAGTTGAAAAAATGACTGAAGGTCCGCTTTAAACTCAGAAAAATAACAACCTTTTTTTTTCTTTTTGCGATAAAAAGAAACTTTATAACCAGTTACTGTATAACATCCAAGTGTAACTTGAGGACAGAGCTAAACACCTTGGCTATTTCGCCTTTCGGCAATATTTTACAAAACGAAACTGGGTTTATATAGAGGTTTTCTTACTAAAATCCAACAACTTGAGAAACAGAGGACCTGTATGTATACAAGAAGGGCAATACCGCAGCTCTTAAAAATAGGTGTTTATTACACTTCCTAAAGCATTTCTGTCAATGTTAGCAATAATGAAAGCTCAAGGTTATCTTTATACCATTGAAAGAGCATATGCTTCATATTAAAGAAATCCAATAACGAAGAACCAAACATCAATAAATCACAATAACAGCAATGCAAAGGACCTTTTGAAGATCTAAGAACACATTCTAGAAGCAGAAGAATGATTAAAAGGCGATGTAATAAATGTATCTTGGTAACTGGACGTAATCTTTGTATCTTCATCCCGACCTTTTGTCTTCTATTTTGCATATGTTACTGGTTTGAAGAAAGGCAAAACATTTTGTTACTGATGCCATCAATCCTCTTATTTTCATTAACAGTGCCCAAGGAGCCCCAGTCTTGAATCACCAGATCTTAGGTCTGTGACATTTGTATATGATTTACACTGTAATAATGTAATTACTCAGTGAGACTGCTATGATGTCATAAGCTTGGGCTAATATAGAACTTTGTATTTTTTTATTTGTAGGGCAAAATATTTGTGGGAAAAAGTTATAAACATTTTGTTTGAGTACAGTGAGCACTTCCTCTCTGTGGTCACTGATCCCAGCACCACCTCTTCAGGCCACACCAGCCTTCCTGCCTGCAGCTGCGCATCTCACTAGCTCTCCAGGCTAATTCTTCACAGCCCTCCAGACTGACACTCACCAACCTGCCCAGCTGACTCTTCCTCAGGAGATCTCCCAGATGTGCTGACCTGCACCCACTGTCCTCTCACTTGCTACCGTGCCTCCAGAAAGGGTCCCCTCTATGTGTGTTTAGAAGGAGTCTTCCAGCACCCGAGCCCCAGGCCCAAGGTCACCCCCCAGACTAGGGGCACCCTAAAGGGCCACCGACAGCCTCCTCAGCACTCCATCTCCATCTTTCACCCGACTGCCCCTGCTGGCATGACTCCCGACTGCCCCTGCTGGAGGTCCTCATAAATATTCTTAACAGCCCCTCCTAGAAACTACCCACAATGTCTAGAACATTCTCCAATGTTCCAGAGAACAGGGGGTGGCATCAGAAGAGCTATAAGGATGATTCATCCAGCCCTGAGTTACTAAACCCTGACCCAGATCCCCAGCTCAGGCTTGGCCCTGAGCCACACATACATTTTTCTACACTAACAACTAAACCTATTTACATCTAGCACACTAGCTAGAGGGTGTTACATGCAATAAGTATTTTTGATTATATTATTATTTATTATGGTGCTTTAAATGTATTTACATTAAAAGAATTTGGGAACTACCCAGAGTTTAAAGTGGAGGTCCACCCTAAAAACAAAAAATGCACCAAAATCCAGCAAAAAAATAAAAATAAAATTGAAAAATAAATAAATGTTTTACTTACCAGAAATGGCAGTTGCTATGCGGATGTTCCTAATCTGCCTCTTACCATACCAAGGCAGGTCTTGTCCTCCCCGCGTTGTCCTCTGGGGAATGGGGCGCGCTGCCTTCTGTGTATCCCAGAAAGCAGCCGCCCATTCACAAAAGTGCCGCGAGACTCGCGCATGCACAGTGGGAAACAGGCAGTGAAGCCGCAAGGCTCCACTGCCTGTTTCCCTCAGTAAGGATGGTGGCACCGGGAGCTGCCAGGGCGACATCGTGGGCGCCTAGGAAGGTAAGTGTCCTTATTAAAAGTCAGCAGCTACAGTGTTTGTAGCTGCTGACTTTTAAAAAAATAAAAATAAATCGCGGGTGGAACCCTGCTTTAACCAGATATTTTTGCTTCTTATATTTGACTTATATTTGCTTATAATTTCTTTAGTGCTCAGTCATCTGTTTGGATTTATCAAATACCACCCAATGTTTTATTATTTAATGATACAAGTTTACAGTAAGCACTAATAGAGCTTGTCCTGAGATTTGTCACTCTGCTGCTGGACTGATTAAACCATTGAAATATTTTATGATCTAATCGTGCATGACTTCACATAATTTGTTCTCAATGGATGTCTTATAGAGACTATCCTATTACCTTTCCACATCCTTCATTCAGCATGTCTCAAACCATTAATATCAACTCTGTAAAAATGTGTAACAACTTCAAATTACAGCAAAGGTATGGTTCCATTTTTCCCAGCATCTATAGTGTATATGAAAGGCAAAAGAGTGAAGATTTCGCAACACAAAATCCTTTACAGGCATATTGTTTTATCTAAGATTACTTGCATTTATGGCCATGGCCCTATGACCGAGATAAATGTGGATCACATAAACATACGCCAAGACTTACAAGATAGCATAGACCTGAGGTGTGCCTTGGTCGTCTGGTAGGTATGCCAAGAAAAGGGGGCAAATATACCCAGGTAGGGAATTAGTTCTTTATTGACACTGTCATTATTGAGCAAGCTTGGTAAAGGCTTGTGCCATTTCAACCTGTGGATTTAGAATGTATCTAGCGAAGCAGGTGAATTTCCATCTGCCCAAATTCTTGATCACAAGGTCTGGTACTCCGTGCTGAGATGCAGTAGGAAGTGCCCTTGTGCCTCAGATCTGCTATGAGCTTGGGGATAGTCCATCCCATGATGTACTGCATGCTGCCTCTCTCTAAGCCCATAGAGAGTGACATAGGGGCGGGTGTTAAGTCCTCACTTCCAGCCGGCAACATGGCTCTGGCTATAAGACAAAGGGGGTGCATGTGTTAAGAGGAGGCATAGCAGTAGGATAGGGAGCAGAGTTGGATACGAAAAACTCAGACATGAAGGAAAAAGGAGAAGTACAGGAAAAGGAACGACAGGTGCAGATAAGAGTTGACTGTGTTCTATTGTGTAGAACCCTGTTGAGTGGAAATTTAGAAAACTCAAAAGAGTGCGTGGCAACCGAGATGAGCCAGTAGGTGACTGGCCAGGAAACCGATAGCTCAGGTGCCTGTCTGTGCTGAACAAAAACCTGTGGACTAGAACCCCCAGAGCCTACTAGGGCAAGAAGCTAAAGTCTGGTGCGGCCTACTTAGGAATGTTGGTGTAGTTGGTGATGCATGCTCGGTCTGCTAACACTTGCACTGTCAGCAAGCTCAGCGTTCAGCGACCTTGTCTGTGAGGTGAAGGGTCGCCTTCGAAAACAGAGTGTCATGCAGAGACATATGTGACAGTAACTAATGCCCGATGAGCATCCCAAATGATGTAAGTGAAGTAATGGTTTAGTGAAAGGGTGCTGCAGGATAATGTGATAGAGCACACACCTAACTGACGCTCTGGTAGCAAGGTCTGGTTGAGATCTGAACTCGTTCAACTGGAAAACCTGCAGTAAGAGTGACATAAGTGAAATATATATTTTTTTTTATCTGTAACCCACCCCTGTGATGCAACTGGCCCTGGTGAAGATGCGATCCCTATGTTATTTATTTTTTTGGAAATATAATGTACAAACTGGTGCAGGATGGAACCTGAAACTTGACTGACCTAAGGGAGAAATAGCAGAGCAAACGTTGAGTGTCTCGTACGAAAATGCCACTGGAGACAAGTGGCCGATTAATTGCCACTAAAATATGAAGTATGACTGTTGATGTGCCACTGAAAATGTGCTTGCAATAATTGCAAGAAGTAATGCTTGTATGTGTGCTTGCAACAATTGCAAATAGTTGTGCTGGATGTGTGCTTGCAACGATTGCAAGGGAGCTGTGTCACTGAAGATGTGCTTGTAGTGACTGTAAGAAGTTATATTTCAGTATGTGCTTGAAACGATTGCAAGATGCTTGTGCTGATGGAGACATGCTTGCAGCAATTGCAAGAGTCTGTGCTGTTTAGAGGCGTGCTTGCAACGATTGCAAGAAAATAACCTGCCGACAGGAGAAAAGGATAGCAGAAAACTTGAATGTGTAGGAATGGATTGTGACCCTAACCGTATGTAGCTGTGTTTGAGAGTATAAGAAATGTATCTGATGTAAATCTTTGTGCCGCAGCGTGACTAGATTTGAATCGGACTGTAGAAGGTATGCAATGAATCCAATACAAATCGGTAGTAGAGTAAGCGACATGAACCGATAAAAATCGGTGTGTGATGTAGTTAATATGAAACGTTGTGCCGCCAATGCGACTAGGTTTGAACCGTATGAAATGAATCCGATACTACATGGTTAGTAGGGTAAATGATATGAACAGAGTAAATGAGATGAATCGGATACAAATCGGTTGAAGGGTATGACATAAACTGGTACGAATCGGCATGTGCATTGTATCTGATTGTGCCGCCAACGCAACTAGGTTTGAATCGGAGTGTAATGAGTATGTAATGGGTCCGATACGATTTGGTTGTAGGGTATGACATGAACTGATATAAATTGATTGGTAGGGAAAATGACATAATGCAGATGATATGAACCGTTTGTTGGGTAGGACATGAACCAATGTGAAATCGGTTGTAAGGTCAATGAAATGAATCCGATTCAAATCAGTTGTAAAGTGCATGAAACAAATCTGATACGAATTGGTTGCAACTGAATGAAATGAATCCGATACAAATCTGTTGTAAAGTGAATGAAATGAATCCAAAACAAATCGGTTGTAGGGTATATGAAATTAATCTGATATGAATCGGTTGTATGAAATTAATCTGATACAAACTGGTTGTAGAGTGTATGAAATGAATCCGATATAAATCGGACTGGAAAGTATGAAATTAATCCGATACAAATCGTAGTGGCATCGACGCGACTAGATTCGGATCGGGCTGTAGCATGTATGAAATAAAACCTGGCTGATTGGCCCTGTGCTAATCACGTGCGCCCTCCCAAGAAAAAACAAATACCTCTCTAGAAATACACACAAAACTGAGCATGCGCAGAGGCTCTGTTGTATCAGCAGATGGATTGGGGACAGTAAAATAAGAGGAGGATCAGAGAGGACAGAGTCAAACAGCTTTTTTACACAATGTGGATGATTAACCCCTTAGCTTCCACAGTGGGTATAACAAGCATGCTTTACTGCATATACAAACTGATTTTACTGTTGTGGGTTTAGTAACACTTTAAAGTTGAAGTTAAATATCAATAGCATTATAGTTATGCATGTTTCTTATAAATATATATAATACATTGTATTGTCTTCACTTAAATAGTAGTATCTCCCTGTGTGTAGCCGACAGATTTGGGCCCATTAGGCAACAGATAACTTACTCTAAAGCCTCGTACACACGACCGGTTTTCCCGGCAAGAAAACTGCTGGGAGAGCTTTTTGCCTTGAAAACCGGGCGTGTGTATGCTCCCTCGCTGGGAAAACTGCTGGGAATCCTGGCGGGAAAAATAGAGAACCTGCTCTCTATTTTCCCGCCAGGATTCCTGGCGTTTTTTTTTTACGCCAGATTTACTACACTGCCCAATGGAAAACACTGCGAGGCAGTGCCGAGGGAGCATAACTCATGTACACACGGCCTGGATTCCCGGCCAAAGCTCTCCCTGCAGTTTTCCCGTCGGGATTCCCAGCAGACTTTATACCGCCGGGAAACCCGCCCATGTGTACAGGGCTTTACTGGCAAGCTACAATACAATAAATATTTTTTGGGGGGTTTAATATCACTTTAAAAGCACACTGAAATCTTTATCTTATTAGCACATAAACAATTTCAGTAACTTAAAAAGTGCAGATTTATTTGGCAATTTTGGCATGATGAGACTCCATTTGAACTACAGGCTACCGGTTTAATTGCACTGCAATGCACATATCATTCCCAGATGTTATTAGAAGGAAGGTGGGATCTAAAACTCACAATGACAGGCACTGAAACACCCGCATTGTCAATCAACCAAACCCTGTCTGCATCCAGATAGCCATTGATACATTGTAATCATTACCAGTATACTCTTGTCAGTCACGGTCAGCTTGCCTCCTTGATGCTCTGGAAATGCACAAAGTCTCTCTCTAATTTTTCAGGTCAAGTTAGAATTGGGAAAATTAACCTTTAAAATGAAAGGGTATAAGGTTAGTGGAAAAATTGAACACAAGTAGTTTGTTTCTATAAACATATGGAAAAAATCAGCGATCACTTTAAACGGTAAAAATCAGTAAGGACTTCAAACTTACACATTATTAAAGCAGAGCTCCAGGCTAACATTTAAATATACTACTGAAGAATCTATGCGAACTGTCTGCTCAGCAGTTCTCACACACTGCATTGCACTGACAGTTTTCTGCATTGTCTCTTTACCTTCAACCTGCTCATTGAACATAGTATGAGTATCTTTAATTGTGTTCAATAACTGGAAAAGTGATCCAGAAATCTGTAAAGCTGAACCATGAAATGCGGAATCGTCCTCTTTGGTATGCAGTGTGGCAGATGTGTGCGGTTCCCAAGACTTTTAAAGCTGAAATGTATTTCGCTTATATTTTGTCTTCCTTGGCTCTTTCATTCTCTCCTAATCAACATGCTAATAAATAATATAATAAAGAAAACCATTTTGTTTTCACTACACACCTTTTTTGGTCCAATGACATGATCACTAGGTCTCTGTGCTTCTCTTTGAAATGCAGGCAGATCATAGCTGGTGGGAGGGTCAGCAGGGTACTGTTCATAGATTTCTAAAACAGAACTGAGCCTCCATGAGTGAAACAATAGATCCAACACAAGGAATGAAAGGGGCCGGACCAGGGACAATAAGGCTAGAGGGAAGGGCTAGATAATGGCGGATATCCTCCATCCAGCAAATAAGATGGGCTGTGTCGGAATTAGTGCAGCGTCTGCAGGAAGCTTGCAGTGAAATCAGCAATCCAAATACAGGAGAGAAGCCTGCACAACTGTGCAAGAGAAAAGGTAAGGTTTTAGGAAATATGCATTCAAATATTTATGTAGTGCTATCCCACATGGAGCTACTGAGCACTACTCTGTTCTTTGCCTTGATCTTTTCCAAAACGACCTTAGTCCCTCTAACACAAAAAATATTGTCAATATAAATGTCACAGAGTCCCTTGGGGGTTCAGATATAAAACAATCAGCCCACAATTTATCTTCTCTTTATAAACAGTTGCAATAATAGATGTAAAGAGAGACAACCCTCTTTCACAAGTGAGTCCCTAAGAGCAATTATCCAGCTTGAGAATCCACGTGACACCTACCACCCATGTGCATTCTCAAGGCTTACCAAAATGAAATAATCTCAAATGCTAAGTGATCATATACAGCTTTGTATAAAGCCAAATGGAAAGGCTCTCTTGTTACTCAACCACACCTCATAGAAATTCCCATATAGGTCAAGGATGAAGCCAAATAGGATCTCCAAAACCACCTTCCCCACAGTTGCCTCAAACTCAAGAAAATTGGCAGTGCATGTCACAGCTCCCATAGTGTGAATACACCCATATCAAAAATGAAGAAATAATTTAAGTAGAGTTCCCTCTCCAAATAAATGCATACCAGACCCTTTGAATATTGTATGAATTTTAAGGGGGTAACTCACGCACAAAAAAGAAAACGAATGTGCCAGTTCCCCCAGGAAATCCATACAAGATTCAAAGGGTCTAGTATGAATTTTTAGGGGGACTCCACGCAAACAATAATAAAAAATGTGAATCCCTCCCTCCTTAAAAACCATACCAGACCCTGACCCTGACCTAGATCTGAGCATGTAGCCTGGCTGGTCCAGGAAAGGGGAGGATAAGTCTGCCCCCCCCCAAACTATGTCAGTCCACATGCCCTCAACACGGAATGTGCCCTATCAAAGTGGAACCACCTTTGGCTAAGCCCCATGACAGTATGTTGATGAGGAAAAGGGCCTCTTCACCACTTCGCTGGCCGGTGATTATGAGGGTCTGCAAACGTTGGCTTATTAGAATCTGGAAGCCCACTTTAATAATATCAGTGGGCCCCCAGATACTGCCTCTCCCTCTACTCCTTAAAAAAAATGTAACCTAGAACCTAGAAATATAGACACAAACAATTGACTTATTAAAATAATTCCAAAAACATTCTCTTATTGTAAAATCATAATTTATGATGCCCCCGCCAAGAGCCTCGCCGGGAAATAAAACAGCAAACACAAACAATCCTGATAATACTTACAGCCAATTCATAGCTCCCCAAGCTGTCATCAGCTATCATCAGCTATGTAAGGGAAGGTGCGGAGATGATAGTGACATCATCGACTAAGTAATTATGGCCATATTTGGGCAATATTATTGCCCAAATATGGCCAGTAGCAATATTTGTCCAGTGATGTAGTTGCAATCACTGCACCTCTGACAGAGATTCACAGTGACATCAGCGATTCCTAAGGACACAGCTTCCAAAGGCAACCAGTAATATAGAAGCGGTAGAAATTTCTGCTGGTAGAACAGGGGGCTGAACTGGCATGTCTAGTATTCTGCAGGTCACAGCTACATAGTAATTAGGTCTAAAACTGACACAAGCAGGCAAATAAATTTATGGAAGAAATGTTAATAGTGAATAGCACTCTCACATTTGTTATGCAACAGAGGAAAAGGCAAGACATTAACCCCCCTGGCGGTAAACCCGAGCGTGACTCGGGGTTGGTTTTTCATGTTAGGATCGGTAACCCCGAGTCACGCTCGGGGTGGACGTGCAGAGTGTGCAGCGGCGCGGCTTACCTTCTCGCTGGATCCACAGGCAAGTTACTCACCTTGTTCCTGGATCCAGCGATGCCACCTGCTGTGTGAGCGAGCGGGACCTCCTCGCTCGATTCACAGTCTCGCCGTGTGCCGCCAATCTCCGTTCCCTGCGACATTACGACGCACGGGAGCGGAGAACGGCACCAAATTCAAAAAAGTAAACAAACACTTTACATACAGTATACTGTAATCTTATAGATTACAGTACTGTATGTAAAAAATACACACCCCCCTTGTCCCTAGTGGTCTGCCCAGTGCCCTACATGTACTTTTATAAAAATAAAAAATGTAATTTCTGCCTAAAAACTGTAGATTGTCCAAAAGTGTCCCTTTATGTCAAAAATGGTTTTAGATCAGCTAGAAAACAGCGATAATAAATTATAATCACTTGCAGAATTGTGCGATAGCGATTTGTGGGGGAATTCGTCATAAAAAAAAAAAAATAATGACAGCGACAATTCTGCAACTGAGCACATTTCAGTGATTTTGAGTTGATTACATTATTGAATAATTTTTATTATAATTATATTATTATTTGTTATAATTATTTATAATTATTTATTATATTATAATTTATAATTTTGTTTTAAAAGAAAAATCATACCCGGGATGCCTACAAGACTCTTGCTTGGTCAGATTTAAGTGAGTTATTTCTAAAAATTACAGGCCAACAGTATAAAACGCCAAATTTCCTTGCAAAATAATTGTACCGCTTTTGGTACGTAATTCCAGACAGAATCATACCGCCAGGGAGGGTAACTGGACGCTGTGTGACTCAAGAAGTTGACTGACATTTTAGTAAATAAGGATGAGCTAGGTGAATAAATATATGGACATAGAGGAATCAATCAGCCATAGTGCTACAAACTGAAGTCATAACATTCAAGCCCATCATTACAAGGTAGGGCAAAAAAAGTGGAACTTCACGCTCTGAATCAACATTGACTATTTTAAATTTTGATGCTGCTAACATAAGTAAATGGATAGGAAAGGGTATCCTATTCACATATTTTAAACAGTTTTTTAAATTTTTTAATTTCTTTAGGTAATTCCTAGTTTCCATGCTTAAGCAAATGATGTCATACATTCCAGGAGTCTTCAGGAGGGGAGGATGGGTTTTCTCAGTTAAGCATACCCTCCTGCCTGTGTTATTTAAAATAATTTCCCTGCAAAATAAAGCACAAAGACATGGACAAATGGCTGAGTTTGATTTAAATATATATATATATATATATATATATATATATATATATATATATATATATATATATATATATAAATATTTAGCACTTTTGGTTTGTGGTACTCAGATATAATGTAGTTCCACTTTAATACCTAGTTAAAACAACAAAAACATTTGAAAGTGAACAATGAGTCCACCTTCCTCAAGTAGAACCTGAAGGACCATACTATATTCTTGGACCATAAGGAGAAATATTGTTCCATTCAATACGGTATCTTTGCCTTTGTTAATCTTTTATACAAGAGTATTGTATATACTGTATGTACTACAGTCTGTACTAGAGACTTTACTTCCCTGGAGACCTGGGACCGATGCTAATTGAGAAGTGAAAAGAAGTTAAGGTGCAGGATTCCTCCATCTGCTGCCATCTATTTGGCCCTAAGGAAGAACAGATTTCAAATAGTGTGCATTCAGATTGTTCTGCCTTTGTCAGTGTATGTATAATTTAAACATGCACAGTGGTGTAGTGGTTAGCACTTTCACCTAGCAGCAAGTAGGGTTGCTGGTTCGAATCCCAAACACAACACCATCTGCCTGGAGTTTGCATATTCTCGCTGTGCCTGCGTGGGTTTCCTCCGGATACTCTGGTTTCCTCCCACTCTCTAAAGACATGCTGGTAGGTTAATTGGATCCTGTCTAAAACAATTGGCCCTAGTATATGTATGAATGTGTGTTAGGGACCTTAGGCTGTAAGCTCCTTGAGGGTAGGGACTGCTTTACATTGACACCGCTATATAAGTACCTAAAATAAATAAATAATACAGTTAAGTGCAGATCAATGGCAAGCAACCAGGTCACCATGCATCCCACTGGAGAGCTTTCTATTCCTACTGTTTAGGATTACAGAAATAAGCTTTGTCGGTCAGTTGATGATTTAATAGCTTTTATATTACATTTCCCAAATATATCCTCTGTTTCTAAACATATAAAAAATTGGAAAATAATTAATCAGCTTTCCAGGACCACATCAAGAAAAGGTCAGAAAAGCTCAAGGTACCTCCTCTAGTTAGGAGTGACAGTAACCCAGAATCAAACACTATAAAGACCCATTGACTCCCCTTTAGCAGGTCTAAGCTGATTTCTTCCATCACCATGTGACACACCAAAATAAAAGATGACTAAGGTGTAAACCCATTAAACAAGAAAAACAAAAACAAATACTAAACATAACAGTCAGCCCACCCCAGGACATAATAGATATACATGTTTATATGAGGCCCACAGACTAATTGTTCTTACCCTGGTAAAAAATATTGTAAAAACATGAATGTAAAAGTAAAAAATATTGAAGTAAAATCATATGCATAATGTTGTGCTGCTACAAATAAAATTACTGAAAAATTATGAATTTCTATTGTGCTTTACAAATTTGGGTCCTACATGCTCTACTTCCCTACTCCTTTATTTCTAGTCACTTCTGTCAGTTTCTTAAAGCCCCCAGCTGCATTTAAATCTAAACAAGCTGCCTACAACTGTAGGATTCCGAACCAAATAAAAAAGACATGGTGTATGGTGACGTTCTTTAATTTATATGGGGCAATGTACATACATAACATACATAACATATGTCATTGATTATCTTGGAGGATAGCAGTATATTATGTACATGAAAGCTGCTGAACGTCTCAGTTCAATTACTCATTTCACTGTGATGTGTGTATGTTATAGGACAAAGTAATGAAATATAACAACATATACAGTACATAACTATAATAATATCATATATATTCATTCATATCACCATTTAACCACTTAAGACCCGGACCTTTAGGAAGCTAAAGGACCTGGCCAGTTTTTGCGATTCGACTGACAATTGCGCGGTTGTGCGACGTGGTTCCCAAATAAAATTGGCGTCCTTTTTTCCCCACAAATAGAGCTTTCTTTTGGTGGTATTTGATCACCTCTGCGGTTTTAATTTTTTGCGCTATAAACAAAAATAGAGCGACAATTTTGAAAAAAATGCAATATTTTTTACTTTTTGCTGTAATAAATATCCCCCAAAAATATATAAAAACAATTATTTTTTTCCTCAGTTTAGGCCGATACGTATTCTTCTACCTATTTTTGGTAAAAAAAAATCGCAATGAGGCCCCATACACACCATAGAATCTATCCGCAGATAAATCCGTGCAAACGGGTTTCAGCGGATAGATTCTATGGTGTGTACACTCCGTGGGATATTTATCCGCAGATAAATCTCCCCTGGGATGGATTTCCAGCAGATGGATATTTGCTGACATGCTCAACAAATCCATCTGCTGGAATCCATTCCAACGGATGGATCCGCTCGTCTGTACAGACTTACCGGATCCATCCGTCTAAAGGGATTCCCCGCACGCGTCGTAATGACTTGACGCATGCGTGGAATTCCTTATATGACAGCGTCGCGCCCGTCGCCGCGTCATAATAGCGGCGACGGCGCGACACGTCATCGGCAGAGGATTTCAGCGCGGATTTCAATGCGATGGTGTGTACACGCCATCGCATAGAAATCCTCTGAAATCCACGAGAGGATTTATCCGCGGATACGGTCCGCTGGACCGTATCTGCGGATAAATCCTCTCGTGTGTATGGGGCCTCAGTGTTTATCGATTGGTTTGTGCAAAATTTATAGCGTTTACAAAATAGGGGATAGTTTTATTGCATTTTTATAAAAAAAAATGTTTTACTACTAATGGCGGGGATCAGCGGTTTTGTTCATGACTGCGACATTATGGCGGACACTTCGGACAATTTTGACATATTTTTGGGACCATTGTCATTTTCACAGCAAACAGTTGCAGTTTGGGAGTTAACCACAAGGGGGTGCTGAAGGGGTTAAGTGTGACCTCATTTGTGTTTCTAACTGTAGGGGGGTGTGGCTGTAGGTGTGACGTCATTGATTGTGTTTCCTTATAAAAGGGAACACACGATCAATGACGGCGCCACAGTGAAGAACGGGGAAGCTGTGTTTACACACAGCTCTCCCTGTTCTTCAGCTCCGGGGACCGATCGCGGGACTCCAGCGGCGATCGGGTCTGCGGGTCCCACGGTCACGGGGCTTCGGACCGGGTCGCTGGCGTGCACCGCTGGCGCGCGCCCGCGACCAACGGCTGGGCACTTAAAGAGGACGTACCTGTACTTGCTTGTGCCCAGCCATGCCATTCTGCCAACGTATATGTGCAGGAGGCGGTCCTTAAGTGGTTAAACACAATAATATACAGTAGTAAACACTAATTTTCAGGCATAGAGAGTACATTTTTTTTAGAACTACATTCATTTGTGACTATTTTTTAAAGAATATTATGCATACATGAGCACATTTTTTGAAAGAGATGTTGTCAAATGCAAATGTAAAAGCCATAGGCCACATTCACATTTGGGTGATTAGGAATCGCAGGGAGAATTGTCAAGATTCTGCCTACAATTCCAAATCGTATAAAAGTGTGCAATGCACGTTTTGATGACATTCACTGAATGGCACCCCAAATGTAGGACAATTTGCTTCCCTATGTGCAACATGCAGAAACATGTGTGAATTGTGCTTTTAAAATGGTAAGTGGGAACCTGTGTTTCTGCTACGCTATATGTGAACATGGCCTTAGGCTGTCCTTACATGAGTAATTTTTTTCATTTAACTAACAGGTTGAACAATCCACTGTGTGGATAGGGAATCCCTCTCGCTGTCAAAAGCAAATGTAAAAGCCGTAGGCCCCATTCACATTTGGGAGATTGGGAAATCAGGGAGAACCGTTGAGATTCTGCCCGCGATTCCAAATCGTGGAAAAATGTGCAATGCACGTTTGGATGCCATTCACTCTGATTGGAACCCAAAACGCAGGCCTATTTTGCGGCAATTTGGAACCACATGAGATTTGCAGCAAAACATGCATGTCAAATCAAATGAATAGGCTTCCCTATGTGCAACATGCGGAAACACATGTGAATTGCACCTTTAAAATCGTGTTTCTGTGACGCTATATGTAAACATGGCCTTAGGCTGTCCTTACAAGAGTAATTTTTCATTCAACCAGCTGGTTGAACACATCGAATGTGTGGATTTGGGGAACCCCTCCCGCTGGCAGATATTCTCTTCATACACTGATCAGCAACACCAACTATGGTCAGCGGCGTTGATCGAGAGCAAAATTTCCAGCAGGCTGGCTGTACACAATTCGATTGATAGCTCAACTTGTGTGAAACAGCCTGCCCATAAATGGATCAAAATTTGTCCAATACATGTTATTACATGTAAAAAATCTTATTTATATATATATTTTAATCAGAAGTGTAAATGAACAGAAAAAATGCTTGTTGATGCTGAATTGCTGATAGCAATCTTTTTAAAAGTTAAGTTCATCTTTGGAACACGTTACATGTTCCTCCCATAATCAGGGGGGAACATATAACATGTAACATGTTTCAGCTCCTGAATCCTCTCCCCTCAGATTTCATATTTACACAAAAATGCAAAGAAAAAATAAAGTAAAAAGTGAAAAAGTAAAAAAAGAAATACAAATTCTCCTTTAAGAGCATTGAGCGGAAGTGACGTTTGATGTCACTTTCGCCCTTCAATGCTATGAAGCCGAGTGGTGGCAATCTTCCCCTCACTTGGCTCCAGGCAGTAGACATGAGAGGACGTGATCGTCTCCGCTCTGGTAAGCGACAGAGACCACCGGAGTGCCGCAGGAGGGGTCTGAAAGCAAACCATCTGCTGAAAAAGAGGATACCGGGGTTATGGCAGCTATCTGCTGCCAAAACAACGATATTCCATTTCAAACAGCAGTCGTATAAGACAAAAGTGGTTTTAAAATCAGAAGGTTTTTTAATCTTAAAGTGGATGTAAACCCTCATATATACCCAGTGAAGTGAAAAGCCTCAGGTGATACACAGAGATCCTCTTACATAGGTTTTACTTGTTTAACTGCAGTCTTCTTGTGTCTACAACCCTTCAAAGTGATAAAATCCTTATGCATCTGTGATTAGTACAGAGAAAGAATTTAAAAACTGCAGTTACAACTCTGAGACACAGTGAGAGCTGATTGGAGGAAAGGGACACACCACCCTCCACATAGGCAGGAGAACAAAGGATAACATGCAGAGTTGTATTCTGAATAGACAAGATGTGTGCTTATCTCGATCCAGCGATGTTGCACGAGGGTCTCGGCTGTCCAGGACTCTCCCTGCTCATTGACTGAGACAGCAGTGGGGCGCCATTGGCTCCCACTGTTGTCAATCAAAGTCAGTGAGCCAATGAGGAGAAATATGGGGGCGGGGCCGAGCCACGGCTCTGTGTCTGAATAGACACACAGAGCCATGGCTCGGCTCGGGTGCCCCCATCGCAAAGCTGCTTGCTGTGGGGGCACTCGACAGGATGGAGGGGCCAGGAGAGCTGAAGAGGGAACCAAGAAGAGGAGAATCTGGGCTGCTCTGTGCAAAACCATTGCACGGAGCAGCTAAGTATAACATGTTTGTTATTTTTAAACAAAAAAAATATATTTTTCTGCACTACAAAATCGACCTTAAGGAGGGGGGGTGTATGGTAATTTCACGCCACTGAAAAGAAACTGAACCACCCACTATAGTAGAATGGGCACACATATTAAACAATATCATGTTTAGGTTCAGATCTTTAATCCTGGACTTGGATAATCCTTAAAGGATCACTAAAGTATTTTTTTTTTTTAGCTAAATAGCTTCCTTTAACTTACTGCAGTACTGGTTTCATGTCCTTATTGTTCGTTTTTGCTTTGAAGTAGCTGTAATTCTGCTGTGATCTCCACACTTCCTGCTTGTCTTTTTCCTTATAACCGTGGTACTGGGAGCTTTTCACTGTAGGTCTAAGCTGTCATTACTGTGTGTCTAAAACTTAACAGAACCAATCAGATTCATTTTAAAAACAAAACACTGCCCTGGATTTGTTTGTTTTTGTTCTGTGTGTCTCTCTAGTTCACAGGAACATGAAAACAGTTTAAAAGTGAAACTAACCTACAGGCACATTATATGATTGATTTTTTATCTATTTGTAATCATTTTTTAAAAGGAATCAGTTAACTTTTATGTCTCTATACCCTGTAAACAGTCATTTCAGCAAAAATGTTTTTTTCCTTTAGTGACGCTTTAAGTCTAGGTTCACAATTACAGGCATTCCCAACCAGCAGAGAAACACACTGCATCTTAGCAGACATGTGGGGGTACCATTAATTCTTATGGCAGGGGTACCACCAATTCATGCATGCAGAAACCATGGTGCATTTTTGCCCACACAAAACTGCATGGTGTCACATCACTATGCGGTTTGGTATGCTTTAAAAAAGGGTCAGAGACTTCTTTCCCAACGAACTAGTGGATTACCAGACAGTCAGTATGTCGTGATGGTACATGTCACTGTCCTTGCTGCCCTTCAGGGATAGGGATATCCTAACGATAAAGTTTCCACAGGTAGCAGCAATGAGTCAGACCCAAAAACACTCCAAATGGTCATAGAGGGTGTGATGAGGGATGGGCTCTGAGGAAGAAGGTTGTCCTCATCACACCCTCTATGACCATTTGGAGTGTTTTGGGTTTGACTCATTGCTGCTACCTGTGGAAACTTTTTTACATTGTGAACCTTTCACCTACATTTGTGAGTAGTTTTCATTTCATCTTTTTTAATAAAATCCATCCAAAGGATAATGCACTAGGCTGGTGCGCCCCTTTCTTTCTTTTTTTTAGATGCTTCACTAGCCAGGGACAGTGAAGTAAGTGGGAAAGCTGAAGTGGAGACTCATTCGGGAATGCATCGGGTAGCTGTGAGTAAAGCCTGATGATAAAGTACAGCGGTTAGCTGTGGGTGAAGCTCGGGGAATCCAGTGGGTGGTTGAGAGTCCAAGAAGTCTAGTGAGAGAAACGGCGAGCTGAGCTTAAGGATCTACAGTGGGATACTGTGAGTTAAACTGGAAGATCTACAGTGGGTTACTGTAAGTTAAACTGGAAGATCTACAGTAGGATACTGTGCGAGAAGTTGTTGCCATAGGAGTCAACAGTTGCTACAAGATACAGATTGCTGCATTCAGATAAAAGGCCTTCTTTCTGTTTTGCTGTCTGCCAAGTTCTATTTTTGTATGCAGAGTTTACCTTAATTGCTATTGCATTTGTCTAAGGGTGTCCAGGGAGGCCCAGAGTGAAAAGACAGCACAGCAAGATAACGCAGGGCCAGGCATGACTGTGTGGAGGTAGGGCAAGCAGGAGTTAAAAGAAATGTGGAAGCTGATTGGAGGAAAGGAAAAGGCAGTCTGTGCTGAGAGGTGAGGGGTATTATAAAAAGGGGAGGCGTGGACTCGGGAGAAAAGTGCGGAAGGAGAGACCAAGGAGGCAGGATTTTTGTCTCTCTGCTCCTGAATTTCCTCTTTGTAATGGCGGACATTGACAGGCTTTTAGCCAGGCTACGGGCGGCGGCCGCGTCTCGGGACCCCGCATGGTTGGAAGCTCAGTTTGGTGGGCTGCTGCGGGACGAAGCGGGGGGGTCAGACGAGGCTGACATGCGGTCGCCACACGCTCGGAGGTCCAGGGCCCCTGAGCGTTATTCTCCAAGCCCAACAGCCAGAGCCCAGCGCCCAGTTAGGAGCCCCCATGTGGACCCGGCGCCCCCCCGGCTAAGCGCGCCAATGCTTCTGCTGGGGGTGAGGCGGACCGGAATCCTCGGCGTCGGCGGGGCTCGGTGGGCGGGGCTACGGGTAACGATGGCGCCCGTACCTCGCCTGCCCGCCGGGGACACAGGGATCGATCGGTCTCCCCCTCTAGTCCGGGGATCGTGAGGGGGGGACTCGCCGTGGGAGAAGCCGTGAAACGACCGGCGAGCTGGACTCTGCTGCGGCCGCCGGTTCCAGGAGGGGAGGGGGGGCGGAATCCCCAGGCCAGGAAGATGGCGCGGCGGGGCCTAGTCGGGGCCCTGGGAGAGCAGACGGGCGTTCTGCCCCAACGACAGCCGGGTCCCAATCCAGAGGTAGCCCGGCAGTTAGGCCAGGGTCTGCGACCCACAGGCAGGATCCGCCTGGGGGGTTGACATCGCCAAGGAAGCCGGCTTCTCCAGTCATGTCGGAAGGGGAAGCCTCTGAATCGGACGTTGAGGATCCCGCGGTGGTGTCGCCGGCGGTGGACGGGCCTCCGAGGGCTGTGGGAGACGCATCCAGCCGACACGGTAAGCTCACTCAATCTATGGAAGGGGACATGGCGTCTGTTTTGTGCAGGTTGTTGGGGGTTGGGGGTGGGGGGGCTTTACCTGATGTTTCTGTGGGGATTGGGGCTGATGTTTCTGTGGGGGGGGTGCGTGGCCCGGTTTCTTCCCCTGCTGCTGCCCCTGTGGTGTCGGGCACCCCGCCTGCCGCGCCGGGGGCACCGGCGGGACTTGGGGAATTTTTTAGGGGGCTGCGGGACCTGGTGCAGAGGTTTTCTGGGGGGTTGCAATCTCATCCACAGGTGTCACCATGGGTGGGGGGGGTGGGGGCTGCAGCAGCGGCACCCCCTGCGGTGGTGGCGGACGTCCCCCTCACCGGGGGGTCGGGCCCGGTCCCGGATAGCAGCACATCGGGGGAAAAGTCGGGGGGGACAAGCCAGCAGTGGTCAGATCTGATGTGGTGCGCAAAGCTGACGCTGCGAAATGTGAAGTTTATGTTTGTTACGAGGGCCCGTTAGGGGCGCACTTGAAGCAGGAAGTGAGGGACAAGAGAGTAAAAGGTGAGTATATAGAAATCTTCTCCCTCCTCCCTTTGGAGAAGTTTAATCTGGACAGAGTGAAGCCGGATGACTCCAAGAAGGAGGATGAGGAGAAGAGGAGGTACAGGCTTATCCCCCGTACATTCGTAAATTGGTTGCAGGCCTTTGCCATAATGGCTAGCGTCATTGGGGAGAAGAACCCGGAGCATTGTTCCGCGTTGTTCTGCTATATGGACGCGATTGGGGAAGCGCATCGGGTGTATGGGGGGACGGGTTGCTTGCGTTATGACGAGCAATTTCGTCAGCGCAGGGCGGTTCGTCCCTCGCTTCGGTGGGACCACAAAGACATCAGCTTGTGGATGCGCATGATGTCGGCACCGCGGACGCAGAACCAGTTTTTTTCGGGGGGGGGCCGGAGGTACATCCACCTCGGGACCGCCGGCTGGGAAAAAGTGGGGGGTGTGTTGGAGATTCAACGAAGGTTCCTGCACCTATGGAGGAACCTGTCGTTTTAGACACGAATGCTCTGGATGTGGCGGCAGTCATCCCTTGTCGCGATGCTTTAAGAAGGGGAAAAGAGCAGGGGAGGCTGGGAACAAAAGGGATGACGCCGGTGAAGGGGGAAAGGATGCTTCCTTTCCTAAGTAGGTACCCGGACAGGGCGGCGGCTGCTCTGCTCGCCTCCGGTTTCTCGGAAGGATTTGTCATTCCGTGTTCTTTGTCGGAGGTGCCACCCTTGGCTAAGAATTTGCGGTCTGCTCTGGAGAACCCGGGGGTGGTGTCAGACAAGCTAGCTAAGGAGGTGGAGTTGGGTAGGATGGGGGGGCCGTTTGACGAGGTGCCTCTGCCCAGGCTAGTGGTTTTGCCTCTGGGGGTGGTGCCCAAGAAGGAACCAAACAAGTTCCGTCTCATCCACCATTTGTCCTTCCCTAAGGGGGGATCGGTGAATGACGCGATTGACCCGGAGGCATGCACGGTGTCGTACACTTCGTTCGATGCGGCGGTGCAGTGGGTCAGGCGGTATGGGCAGGGGGCGCTCATGGCAAAATCTGACATTGAGGCCTCATTTCGTTTGTTGCCGGTACACCCGGACAGTTTTTGGCTGTTGGGTTGCCGGTGGCAGGGGAAGTACTATGTGGACCAGTGTTTGCCCATGGGTTGCTCCATCTCGTGCGCGCTGTTCGAGAAGTTCAGTTCTTTTTTGGAGTGGGTGGTCAGGGACGTGGCAGGAGTGAACTCGGTCATCCACTATCTGGATGACTTTCTGTGCGTGGGCCCCCCGTCTTCCAGGGTTTGCGCGACGTTGCTAGCAACGCTGCAGCATGTTGCAGAAAGGTTCGGAGTACCGTTGGCGGCGGATAAGACGGAAGGCCCAACTACAGAATTGAGTTTTCTGGGGATCGTGTTAGATTCGGTGGCCATGGAATGTAGGTTACCGGTGGAAAAGGTGGTGAATCTCCAGCTGGAGATTAGAGGTATGTTGGGGCGCCATAAAGTGCAGTTGAGGGCGCTACAATCTCTGCTGGGCAAATTGAATTTTGCCTGCCGCATCATTCCCATGGGGAGGGTGTTCAATCGACGGCTGTCGGCGGCTACTGCGGGGGTTAAGGTACCAACGCACTTTGTCCGGTTGACAAAAGAGCTGCATGCAGACTTGCAGGTATGGCATTCGTTTCTGGAGGAGTACAATGGCCGGTCCTTGTGGATGGAAGGCCCGGTGAGTAACTTTGACTTAGATCTGGTCACGGACGCGGCCGGGTCGACTGGTTACGGGGCCTTCTTTAAGGGAAAGTGGAGTGCGGAAGGGTGGCCGGAGGAGTGGGTCAGGATGGGTTTGGTAAAGAACCTGGTATTGCTAGAACTGTTCCCCGTGGTGGTGGCCATGGAGTTGTGGGGGGAATCTTGCAGGAATTTGAAGATCAGGCTGAACTGTGACAACATGGGAGTGGTTCAGGTCATCAACCGGATCACCGCCTCTTCGTTACCGGTGGTTAGGTTGCTGCGCCATCTGGTTTTAAGATGCCTGCAGTGGAACATATTCATGTATGCTGTGCATATTCCGGGTGTGGACAACAGGCTGGCTGATGCGCTGTCTCGCTTTCAGTGGGACAAGTTCAGAGAGTTGGCCCCGCATGCGGACAGAGAAGGGGTGCCTTGCCCGGGTTGGATGTGGGGGATTGTTTCGGAACCGCAGCAACATGGATCAGGCGCTCGGTGAGTGGGTCTACGTGGGCGGCTTATGCAAAGGTCTGGAAGGAATGGTCCAGTTACATGCGCTTAACAGATGGGAAGCCAGGTGATGCTGAAATGGGTTGGTTGGTACTGTACTTTGCGGCTCGGCACATGGAGGGAGGCGGGTCGGTTTCTGCACTGGATAAAAAGCTAACGGCCCTGGCGTTCTTGTTTAAACTACAGGGCAGGGTGGATTTTACTAAGTCCTTTTGGATAAAGCAGGCGGTGAAGGGGTACAGGAAGGGCAATAGGGGCAGGGATACAAGGAGACCGGTTTCCTTTAACATTTTACAGGCGATTTGTGGTGTGCTGGCGGAGGTATGCTCTTCTGCATACGAGGTGAGTTTGTTTAGGGAGGCCTTCACTATCGCGTTTTTCTGAGCGTTCCGGGTGGGGGAATTGGTTAGCCCCTCTAAAACGGTGTGGGGGGGGGTTGCTAGTCACGGATGTGCACGTGGGGGAAGGTAGGGTGGTATTCAGGTTGCGCAGGTCAAAAACGGATCAGGCCGGAAAAGGGGTGGACGTGTTTTTATATGCTTTACAGGGGTCAGAAATTTGCCCGGTAAGGGCCATTCGCCCGGGGGTGGAGGGGCCCTTGCTAATGCATGAGGATGGGTCATTTGTATCCAAGTTCCAGTTCATAGCAGTGTTTCGAAAATGTTTACGGGTGGCCGGTTTTGAGGACAAACAATTCGCCTCGCACTCCTTCCGCATCGGGGCGGCTACTGAGGCGGCTCGGTGCGGGTTGGATGAGGCGGCAATAAAGCGTATCGGCAGGTGGGAGTCTAGACGATTCAGGTCGTACGTTAGAACACATATGGTGATGGAGTAACAGTTCGGGATGGGAGGTTCAGGAGTCTGAAGGTGAATCGTTTGGCATGTTGCATTATATTGGTCACTCAATTTTGTTGTTTGTTTTTCAGACGGTGGTCAGGAGCGCCTCGTTTGGATTCTGGGGCATTCATTCGTGTACTGGGGGGCTAGAAGGGCGGAAGCGAGGCCGGAGGGCAGGCAGCTGGGTATCCCTAGGGGGGTGGCTAGGATTCGGTGGCTGGGGATCAGGGGAATGGAGTGGGGCAGGGTGCTGCCAGAGGTGCAGCATTATGCCCGACTGGACCGCTCTCCTGATGTGCTAGTTCTCCATGTAGGGGGGAATGACCTAGGAATTAGGCCTATTGGGGACTTGATCACGGCCGTTAAGGCGGATGTGTTGACCTTTCGTGCGGCGTATCCCAGGATGCTACTGGTTTGGTCCGACATAATTGCTCGGACCACCTGGTGCATGGCGAGATCAGTGGTGAGGTTGAATAAGGGGCGGATTAAGGTCAACAAGGTGATTGGGAGGTTTGTGGCGAGACATGGGGGGTTAGTGGTGAGACACTTGGAGTTGGAGGAGAACGTGGGCCTATACCTCCGCAGAGATGATATTCACCTATCTGACGTGGGTATGGAGCTGTGGTTTTTAGATTTGCAGGAGGGGATCCAGAGGGCCCTGCGGGTGTGGAGGGGCCCGTAAGGGTAAGGTTTTACCCTTTCGGGCTGTGGCGGTGTTCGTTGGTCTTTGATGGTGGCAGTTACAGATGTGATGGAAATGGTGGTGGGCTCATCGGTGGGATGGGACCCTTATGGGGGTTTATTCCAATGGAACGGTGTCTGCTGGAATACGGTGATGGTTGCACTGCGGTGGAAAAAGGTTAGTCTCCGAGCTGGGTCGGCTGGGGGCCGGTTATGGTTAATGGTTCTGCAGTGTAAGATTAAAGGTTAAAGAAAGGAAGTTTAAGCAGGGTTACCGTCATAGACCAACAAGCTGGGTTATTATTATTAAAAGTGTTTATTAAATTGTTTAAGGAAAAAGTTGGTGTGATTTAATTATTTTATTTAAATTATTTATGTTTAAAAATAAAAATTGGCTGTCGTGGCCATTTTTACTCCAACAAAAT
This sequence comes from Rana temporaria, assembly GCF_905171775.1. NCBI lineage: Eukaryota > Metazoa > Chordata > Amphibia > Anura > Ranidae > Rana > Rana temporaria. The sequence continues at coordinate 159,937,173 of NC_053489.1, read as the reverse complement.
TTGTGTCTCTCGTTAATCTAGAAAGGGGTTTTAAGGTATGGTAACAAAATGGAGGTTTGATGGTTTGGGGGGTAATTGGGCTATCCGAATTACACTGGTCAAGGGAGGCCCGGAGTGAAAAGACAGCACAGCAAGATAACGCAGGGCCAGGCATAACTGTGTGGAGGTAGGGCAAGCAGGAGTTAAAAGAAATGTGGAAGCTGATTGGAGGAAAGGAAAAGGCAGTCTGTGCTGAGAGGGGAGGGGTATTATAAAAAGGGGAGGCGTGGACTCGGGAGAAAAGTGCGGGAGGAAAGACCAAGGAGGCAGGATTTTACCACCCACCCTCCCTTGTTGTGTTATGTGTTTTCTTGGTGTCGTTTGTGTGTTTTCTTTTCTTTCAGGTCGGAAGGTTGAGTTCGTCATGACAGCTGTGGCAGTGTGGTTGGCGGTGTTCGTTGGTCTTTGATGGTGGCAGTTACAGATGTGATGGAAATGGTGGTGGGCTCATCGGTGGGATGGGACCCTTATGGGGGTTTATTCCACTGGAACGGTGTCTGCTGGAATACGGTGATGGTTGCACTGCGGTGGAAAAAGGTTAGTCTCCAAGCTGGGTCGGCTGGGGGCCGGTTATGGTTAATGGTTCCGCAGTGTAAGGTTAAAGGTTAAAGAAAGGAAGTTTAAGCCGGGTTACCGTCATAGACCAACAAGCTGGGTTATTATTATTAAAAGTGTTTATTAAATTGTTTAAGGAAAAAGTTGGTGTGATTTAATTATTTTATTTAAATTATTTATGTTTAAAAATAAAAATTGGCTGTCGTGGCCATTTTTACTCCAACAAAATTTGTGTCTCTCGTTAATCTAGAAAGGGGTTTTAAGGTATGGTAACAAAATGGGGGTTTGATGGTTTGGGGGGTAATTGGGCTATCCGAATTACACTGGTCATGTGCCCTAAACCCTCTCTCCCCACCGTTCCTGTTAAGAGAAATAAAACTCTCTTTGTTAATTTTACAAAAAAGTGACTGGCACCCAATCTTTTCACCTTGCACTACACACACTATGCCTAGTAACCTGCACCCTGAGGAGGAATGTCAGTTCTCCCTTGCTCTGGGGGTCACCATTAGGCCCTTGGAAGCCAGGGAGGCCGCTACATTTATTTATTTTATTTTTACTAATCCAAGATTTAAGGCATTATAACTTGAAATGGATATTGATATACTACTTTTGCTTAGCTCTTCTATACATCAGAATATGTTGTAACCATAAAGTATTACTCATTGCTATGCTTCCCTTTTAATTATCCCTGCTGTTTTTCCCTAATGATGTCAACATGTTGTGTATTGTAATCTGTGAATGTATATGACAAGTATAATAAAGGCATATTTGGCCTAATATATTTTAATGTATTCAAAATGCTTTTCTGTGTATTATTTGTATATGTGCTTGTTGGCATATTTGTTCAATTACATAATAATACTCTACTTCCTGTTTTGTGGTGCTACACATCAGTTCAGCTTTATTCCGGATAATGGCAATGTAAACTCAGCATACAGTCCTATAGAGATTTAAGCCAGCCATAAATGGATCGAAATGTGTTTGGTTCCTGCTGAATAGCCAGGGTTGGAGGCCCTATCCCTTCCAAAATCTTTCCAAGCCTCCCACTGCTGTTTTTTTTTGCCTTCCTCTGGATCAACTGTGGGTATGGAGTTGGGTGTATGGGATTGTACTGTGTTTTTTTATTTTGTTTGTTTATTTATTTTTTTGTGGTTGAACTGGATGGACTCGTGTCTTTTTTCAACCTGACTAACTATGTAACTATGGGCCAGATTCACATAGAATTACGTTACTCCACGGCAGCGTAACGTATCCCATTTACGTTACACCGCCGCAGGTTTACAGCGTAAGTGCCTGATTCTCGCAAACGACGTGATTTTTTTAAATTTCGACGCGGGAACGACGGCCATACTTAACATGGCTTAGAACACCTAGGGCTCAGCCCTAATTTTACGCGGCATAACTCGACGGAAACGACGTAAAGTTAGATCGACGGGCAGCGCGGACGTTCGGGAATCGCCGTAACTAGTCATTTGCATATTCTACGCCGACCGCAATGGCCTCGCCACCTAGCGGCCGGGCCTAGAATTGCATCCTTAAGATCCGACTGTGTAAGTCAATTACACCTGTCAGATCTTTTGGCTATCTATGCGTAACTGAACTATGAATCAGCCGCATAGTTAGGACGGGCGGATCACAGAGATACGACGGCGTATCAGGAGATACGCCGTCGTATCTCTTCTGTGAATCTGGCCCTATGTAACTATGTAATTCCGGGACCCATATGGTACCTTAATAATCCTGGGAAAACAAGTCAGTTTTCTCCCTTTACTGGACCATTCTGCACAGGTGAGAACAGTGGCGTATCTAGGGTATGGCAGCCATGGCAAGCCCGGCAGCGGGGGGCTTAACTTCTGAGTGATTTCGCCATGTAACAATCTCCCGGAAGTGGGGACAGGTACCTGTTCACCCCCGAAAGGTGTCAAATGTGGCACTCGAGGGGGGAAGGAGTCAGATAAGCGGAGATTCCACTTTTGGGTAGAACTCTGCTTTAAGCTCCCCTACCACTTATACAGTAATAAAGATGTGCAGACTGTGACATAATACAATACTAAAAATAACAATGGGGAATTATTTTACCTCAAATGCTGTATAAAATAAATCTATTAATCTGTTTTGTTGAGGGGTGAGCCATAAATGAGGTGTATTTTGCATTTTACATACACCATATTTTATTTTGTTGAAACAAATTCCTAATAAATATTATTTCTAACAGTTTACAAAGCATAAATCTCTGGTACCACTAAAGTATAGTTTACATAATGTTGTTGTACTAGATAACTCTCTTGGGATGTATGTACCTCAATCACTTGAATATAACTACAGTATATATTATATAATATATATTATAAATTGTTCTAGTACAAAATGAAGAATACTAAGAATGAAGACCTTTAACAGAATACCCAAGGCACATATGTACACTTGATGAAAATACATTTTGGGAAACAGCCACCATTCCATTCAAAGTAAAACTTTGAGAGCAATATGGTTTGCATAGGTTTAGCTAGAGCAGTCTGTACCTTATTCATTTACCTCTGCTCTCAATCCAGAAAGGATATTAAAGCATGCAAAGGCTACCACATTAGCTTGTTAACTGCTTTTCCAAGCAAATTCATAACCCAGACTAGCAAATATCCCCCTTGATAGAGATTACATTTTTCTGGTTAATTATATTAATAATTTTTACACAATGAAAGCAATGTGATTGGCTGTGCACATAAAACATATGATTTGCCAAAGTAATCACATTGTGCAAAAACTATTATTTCCAGTTGTAGAAAGTGCTGTCCTGAGTTTAAATGCATCAAGTGTTCCCTCTTTGTTGTAATAGAAACTGGGTTCATTGGTAGTTGCACCGCCCAATGATATTTCCCTTTGCAAACATCATAAATGTGTAACATTTTCCATTTTCTTTACAGGTTTTGAATGGGTTCACAGTCCAAAAGCCCTAAAAGGCCCATTACAAGATATAATATTGGCCAGCAGTCCGATGATATTTATATTGTGAAGCCAAATTTAAACCATTAGACACAATAAAGTAAAAATAAACAATGATTGTTTTATTTAAAAAGAACTTAAAGATGGAAACCACCAAACCCTTGGAAATAAATGTGCTGTAAATTCTACATCTGTTGTTTTTTTTCTTTTTTTTAGACCTTGTTTCATCATAAATCAATGGTAGCATTGCATGAATATTGAATATATCTCTGTTCGGTTTGTGAGCAGTCGGACTGAAAAGATCAAAATGTTCAGGATTTGAAAAGTAATAAATCCAAATTTCATTGAAGTCAATAGGGTAAAAATTCTGTTATTTTTTATTTTTTTTGGGCCTCTGCAGCGCATCTACAGCAGCCAAATGCAACAAAATTGCATGGAAAGCCCACCACATGTCTGTGAAGCATGGATTTTTAACCACTTCCCTATCGGGCCTATTCTGGCACTCCTCTCCTACATGTAAAAATCATCATTTTTTTATAGAAATTTACTCAGAACCCTGAAACATTATATATGTTTTTTTTAGTAGACACCCTAGGGAATAAAATGGTGGTCCTTGCAAATTTTTATCTTGCACAGTATTTGTGCAACATTTTTTCAAACACATTTTTTTGGAAAAAAAAAAACTGTTTCATGAATTAAAAAATGACAAAACAGTAAAATTTGCCCAATTTTTTTTATATAATGTGAAAGATGATGTTACGCCGAGTAAATAGATACCCAACACGCTTTAAAATTGCGCACACTCATGGAATGGTGCCAAACTTCGATAGTTACAAATCTCCATAGGTTTAATTTACCAGTTTAGAGTTACAGAGAAGGTCTAGTGCTAGAATTTTTCCTGACGCTCTAACACACACGTGTGAGGAAAAAATGTAGCGCTGTGGTACCATAGAGACAATGATTCCTCTTGGTAGGTGCTAAATCAATAGACACTGTACTGAAACAGTGATGAATACCATAAAGAAACAAATAATGGTGAAAAAAGTGTACAAGCTAGTGCTATAAAAAACACAAACACAAAATAATAATAATAGAAAGTCCATCAAAAAATGCGTGAAATGAATGGATGGTAAAATGACCGCGTGGATCCTCAGAGACAGAATATCACCTTCTAAATGGAAATAGAAATGCGCTTACCAGACGGCGTGGATCTGCCTGTCAGCGACAGCAGATCACAAAGGCATGAACGCTCCCAGGGCACAATCTGCTCGGCTTCCTCAGACTGGAATAAAGATGGAACTTCAGTGGAGGGCCATGGATTCACGGTGTCCCAGAAAGATGTCCAAACTGCTCTCAAAGGGATGTGGAGAGATGGAGATATGGAGATATGGAGGATGACATAAAATCGAAGACTCCAAACAACAATGTGGGGGAGAGAAGAAAAATGCAGCCCCAATGGTGCAGGTCAAAAAATATAGGTTTTATTTGAATAAAACCAAAATACACATAAAAAGTGATCACAGAGTAAAAAAGGGGGCAATATGGGAAATGGTAAAAACCAATCCCTACGCGTTTCGTCCTAGAGGGACTTCAACATTTTACCATCCATTCATTTCACACATTTTTTGATGGACTTTCTATTATTATTATTTTGTGTTTGTGTTTTTTATAGCACTAGCTTGTACACTTTTTTCACCATTATTTGTTTGTTTATGGTATTCATCACTGTCTCAGTACAGTGTCTATTGATTTAGCACCTACCAAGAGGAATCATTGTCTCTATGGTACCACAGCGCTACATTTTTTCCTCACATCACTGTTCAATATTTGTCATATTGCAGTGTAGCTGCTTTAGTTTTAATTTTATTTTGTTAGCGCAATATTCACCCCTTTTTTCTTGCTCTAACACACATGGCTATACCTCACATGTGTGGTTTTAACATTTACCTATGTGGGTGGAACTTATGTGTGTGTTTGCTTCTGAGCGCGAGCTACTGGGGACAGGGGTGTTTTAAAAAAAAGATATATATATTATTTTTTAATTTACTTATTTTTTTTATTCTTACACTTTCTTTTAAAAAAATGTTTTAGCAAACATCCCTTGTAATAGGAATGGTTTGTGACTAGAGATGTACAGAACTGTTCGCCGGCGAATAGTTCGCAGCGATTTTCGCTTGTTCGCGTTCGCCGCCGCGGGCGAACATATGCGATGTTCGATCCGCCTCCTATTAATTAACATTGAACAAACTTTGACCCTCTACCTCACAGTCAGCAGACACATTCCAGCCAATCAGCAGCATACCCTCCCTCCCTGACCCTCCCACCTCTAGGGCAGCATCCATTTTAGATTCATTCTGAACTTGCATTCTTAGTGAGAGGAGGGACAGAGTTGCTGCTGCTGATTTTATAGGGAAAGCGCTAGCTTAGGCATTGTACTCCAGTCCTGAAAGACTCATCTGATCTCTGTTGTTAGAACAGCACCCCAAACAGCCCTTGTTAGGGCTAATCAATCAGTCTGCTTCTTTTTTTTTCTCTGTAATCTGTGCTGCGTGGTTTACAGAGAGAGAGAGAGAGTGTCATTTTTTGGAGTTAGATAGAGCAGGCAGGCTAGTCAGTTAATGTTACAGTGTGTAGAGGATATATATACATCACCAGGAGTTGTACATATATTTATACACTGTATAGTTTAGTTAGATTAGAGGTGCAGGGTGCTGTGTAATGTAAAGGGGTCCAGTGGTGCAGTGCTGTGTAATGTAAAGGGGTCCAGTGGTACAGTGCTGTGTAATGTAAAGGGGTCCAGTGGTGCAGTGCTGTGTAATATAAAGGGGTCCAGTGGTGCAGTGCTGTGTAATGTAAAGGGGTCCAGTGGTGCAGTTCTGTGTAATGTAAAGGGGTCCAGTGGTGCAGTGCTGTGTAATGTAAAGGGGTCCAGTGGTACAGTGCTGTGTAATGTAAAGGGGTCCAGTGGTGCAGTGCTGTGTAATATAAAGGGGTCCAGTGGTGCAGTGCTGTGTAATGTAAAGGGGTCCAGTGGTACAGTGCTGTGTAATGTAAATGGGTCCAGTGGTGCAGTGCTGTGTAATGTAAAGGGGTCCAGTGGTGCAGTGCTGTGTAATGTAAAGGGGTCCAGAGGTGCTGTGCTGTGTAATGTAAGGGGTCCAGTGGTGCAGTGATGTGTAATGTAAAGGGGTCCAGTGGTGCAGTGCTGTGTAATGTAAGGGGTCCAGTGGTGCAGTGCTGTGTAATGTAAAGGGGTCCAGTGATGCAGGGTGCTATGTAAAGGGACCCAAAGCTGTGGGGTGCTGTGTAATGTAAGGGGCCCAGTGGTGCAAGCTGCTGTGTAATATAAAGGGGTCCAGTGGTGCAGTACTGTGTAATATAAAGGGGTCCAGTGGTGCAGTGCTGTGTAATGTAAAGGGGTCCAGTGGTGCAGTACTGTGTAATATAAAGGGGTCCAGTGCTGTGTAATGTAAAGGGGTCCAGTGGTGCAGTGCTGTATAATGTAAAGGGATCCAGAGGTGCAGTGCTGTGTAATGTAAAGGGGTCCAGAGGTGCAAGGGGCTGTGTAATGTAAAGGGCCCAGTGGTGCAGGGGGCTGTGTAATGTAAAGAGGTCCAGAGGTGCAGGGTGCTGTGTAATGTAAAGGGGTCCAGTGGTGCAGGGTGCTGTGTAATATAAAGGGGTCCAGTGGTGCAGTGCTGTGTAATGTAAAGGGGTCCAGTGGTGCAGGGTGCTGTGTAATATAAAGGGGTCCAGTGGTGCAGTGCTGTGTAATGTAAAGGGGTCCAGTGGTGCAGGGTGCTGTGTAATATAAAGGGGTCCAGAGGTGCAGTGCTGTGTAATGTAAAGGGGTCCAGAGGTGCAGTGCTGTGTAATGTAAAGGGGTCCAGAGGTGCAGGGTGCTGTGTAATGTAAAGGGGTCCAGTGGTGCAGTGCTGTGTAATGTAAAGGGGTCCAGAGGTGCAGTGCTGTGTAATGTAAAGGGGTCCAGAGGTGCAGGGTACTGTTCAATGTAAAGGGGTCCAGAGGTGCAGGGTGCTGTGTAATGTAAGGGGCCCAGTGGTGCAAGCTGCTGTGTAATATAAAGGGGTCCAGTGGTGCAGGGTGCTATGAGTCCAGTGGTGCAGGGGCCCAGAGCTGTGGGGTGCTGTGTAATGTAAGGGGCCCAGGCTCACAGGGTAAACTGTGCCCACCTGTCCAGTGCCACATCTCATCTATATTGTGTTGGCACAGTTGATAAGATATAAAAACAAAATTCACTGCAATACATAATAGTAGTCATTTGTCTGCCAGGGTGTCTTTGCCTCACAGGGTAAACTGTGCCCAACTGTCCAGTGCCACATCTCATATCTGGTGGCACAGTAGCTTGCACGCATAGTACAACTAAACTAATCTAAAAGAAATGACAGGCAGAGGCAGGCCACCCCGCAGGGGGCCGTCGTGGTCATGGTGCTGTGAGGCCACGTACCCTGAACTCAAAAAGTTCTGAGGACATAGTCAGAGTTTGGTCTTTCGCTGTGAACCCTAACCCTATTACAGATAGGGTTAGGGTTACAGATAGGGTTAGGGTTACAGATAGGGTTAGGGTTACAGACAGGGTTAGGGTTATGGTTACAGATAGGGTTAGTGTTAGGGTTACAGACAGGGTTAGGGTTAGAGTTACAGATAGGGTTAGGGTTACAGATAGGGTTAGGGTTACAGACAGGGTTAGGGTTAGGGCTCGGGTTACAGATAGGGTTAGGGTTACAGTCTGTAACCCTAACCCTAACCCTGTCTGTAACCCTAACCCTGTCTGTAACCCTAAACCTAACCCTATCTGTAACCCTAACCCTGTCTGTTACCCTAACCCTAACCCTGTCTGTAACCCTAACCCTAACCCTATCTGTAACCCTAACCCTAACCCTATCTGTTACCCTAACCCTAACCCTGTCTGTAACCCTAACCCTAACCCTGTCTGTAACCCTAACCCTAGCCCTAACCCTTACACTACCTGATCGATACACCATCATACCTGATGTTTTAAATCACGTTATTCCAAACAATTTATGAATCTTAGGTGATTTATGCCCTTTATGGTATAAAAACTGACTCTGCGACAACTACGTAATTTTCCATGGGAGTTTTGCACAGTCCAGGTGTTAGTCCCCTTGAAACAACTTTTCCATCACTACTGTGGCCAGAAAGAGTCCCTGTGCATTTTAAAATTCGCCTGCCCATTGAAGCCTATGGCGGTTTGCCGGGTTCGCCCGTTTGCGAACTTTTGCGGAAGTTCGCGTTCGCTGTTCACGAACCGAAAATTTTAGGTTCGCAACATTACTATTTGTGACAGCTCCTCTTTATGGAGAGATGCGGGGTTAATAAGACCCCACATCTCTCCTCCAGGTTGGAAAGCATGAGATTGATTAATTTTACTGATCTCATGCTTACAAGCCGCGATTGCGGCTTTGTTTACATCTGCATCCCAGACGTGATGTCATAACGTCGCGCCCGGGCCTCCAACTGTCATAGAGATGACTTGTGACCATTTGGTCACTGGAAATCTCTATGGTTGTCGTCCAACAGCGGGCCATTCATTCCTTTCAAAGGTATGGAAGAGCCCGGAGAAGCACCGGATGGTGGCGGGTGTCCCCTCCTGTCGCCTGTAAGAACGATTAAGCGGCGCAAATGGTGCACAGAATCGCCGGCTGAAAACGACGATGCCTGTAGCTGCAGGCATGGGCGTCCGCTGAAATTTTTTCGGGGGGGGAGCGCTTCGGCAGCGGTAATACACAGTCACATTTAACCCTGTCTTCAACTGCTAGCTGGGGTTTAAACCCCCCCCCTCTAGCGGACGGTGTCAGTAGTTTTTTTATTTTTATTTTTTCTAAATTATTTATTTTTAAATTTTTTAACAGTCTTGTTGGGGGGCTTTGGTGAAATATCAGGGGACTAAACAGACCCCCTGATAGCTCACTTTTGAAAAATAGAAAGGGACTGAGTGTGAATTCTCCAGTTCCTTTCTCTGAGGCATAATAAACATACCGTGTTTCCCCGAAAATAAAACCTAGCGCTGTTTTCCAGGAGGGCTGCAATATAAGCCCTACCCCAAAAATAAGCCCTAGTTCGAGTTGATTGTGTGATTTTTGAGGAAACACGGTATAATCCTGTTACAGAGGTGTGCAGTGTGCTGTGTGTCTCTAGCAGTGTCAGGTGCCTTTGATACAGAGCAGCGCTCAGCTGATCCCCCCGCTGGTCTCCTCTTTTCCCACCTGTCTGCGCGGGATCTTGGCCCCTCCCCTCCCTTCACAGAGCTTCGGCGGGTCACTGAAAGTACTGTACGGTGCCTCTGCAATCAACGTGTGCGGTATGCAGCATGGATACTCCGGTCTCTTCTCCTGCCTGTCTGCGGGGAGCTTGGTTCCCTCCCTTCACAGAGCTTCGGGTCACTGAATCTACGGTGCAGAGCCTCTCCAATCAACATGTGTGTGTTATGCAGCATGTATCTCCACAAGGTATTTACAGTTTTTTTTTCCTCACATGCTGGTGTGCCCTCTTCCCTGCTTCGAGCATTGCAGAGGGAGGGGGGCGGAGGTCCCTCGCTGGTGGCTGGGAGAGGTGGAGGAAGGCTGAGGTGTTTAGCACTGTTGGTTTGCAGGTGCACACACATTCTGTATTGTGTGCTACTGTAAAAGAAAGAATTTAGGCATTTTAAGTTTGTTCAAACTGGGGATTCCTGACAGGCAGGGAGAGAGCGAATATATTAAGACCTACCCCGAAAATAAGCCCTACTGGGTCTTTTGTTGCCAAAATTAATATAAGACCTGGGCTTATTTTCGGGGAAACACGGTAGTAAATTGGAACAAATATACTCTCTGGGCCAGATTCTTAGAGGAGATACGACGGCGTATCTCCAGATACGCAGTCGTATCTCTGCATCCGGCCGGTCATATCTATGCGCCTGATTCTTAGAATCAGTTACGCATAGATATCTATTAGATCCGACAGGCGTAAGTCTCTTACGCCGTCGGATCGTAACTACAATTTTACGTTGGCCGCTAGGGACGTGTACGCTGATTTACGCGTCAAAACATGTAAATAAGCTAGATAGGCGAATTCACGAACGTACGTCCGGCTGACGCAGTAAAGTTACGCCGTTTACGTTAGGCTTTTCCCGGCGTATAGTTACCCCTGCTATATGGTGGCGTAAGTGCGGCGTACCAATGTTAAATATGACCGTCGTTCCCGCGTCGAAATTTGAAAAACTTACGTCGTTTGCGTAAGCCGTCCGTGAATGGGGCTGGACGTCATTTACGTTCACGTCGAAACCAATGACGTCCTTGCGGCGTACTTTGGAGCAATGCACACTGGGAAATTCCACGGACGGCGCATGCGCCGTTTGGGAAAAACGTCAATCACGTCGGGTCACAGTACATTTACATAAAACACGCCCCCCTGATCCAAATTTGAATTAGGCGGGCTTACGCCAGCCGATTTACGCTACGCCGCCGCAACTTACGGAGCAAGTGCTTTGAGAATACAGCACTTGCCCGTCTAAGTTGCGGAGGCATAACGTAAATCGGATACGTTACGCCCGGGCAAAGTTACGCGGATCTACCTGAATCTGGCCCTCTGTGTACCAAACTTTTTCTGATTCCCTCAATCTCTGTGACTGGCCCCCTGCAGCTTCTGTGAAAGTTGTGACAAGCTGTGGTAGCACTCCATCATCCTCATTGTACCATACAGGGTTAATGTTCCTGTATGGTATGCAATGATGCTGAGGCTTTGGGTTGAGGAGGAGAGCAGTGCGGCTGGCTGGAACATGGAAACATAGAAGTACAAGTGATAATTTCCCCCCAGCAGAGCAAGGATGGACTTTTCCCTTTCCTGGAGGTGGGCTGTATTCTGTATGTCTCTTTATACTCATGACAATGTCAGGAATATACTGGGACTTTTCAGGTTCTACATAGAAAGTATTCCATATTATTAAAAATAATAATTTTTAATAAGATATGGGGCCAGATCCACAAAAACCTGGCGTAACTTAAAAAATCCCATTTAAGTTACACTGCCTTAAAGTTTCTACCTAAGTGCCCGATCCACAAAGCACTTATCTAGAAATTTCAGGCTGTGTAACTAAAATTCCGCCGGCGCAAGGCGTTCCTATTCAAATGGGGCGAGTCTGCCTGCTATCTTTGTGTGTTAGCTCAATTTCTAACAGGCAGCCGGCGCGGTCTTCTGTGACGTCAGGGTCTTCTCTTCCTTTCTTCCGATGTTGCCTCGTCGCCTGTTGTCGCTGTAATGATGGAAGCGCGCCTTGCATCCCATTTATATAGGCATCACCGTCCCATCATGCTCCGGTAGGTACCCACAAGGTGGGTGCACGTGGGTAGGCACTCACCACGTGGGTACCTGCCGGAGCATGATGGGACGGTGATGCCTATATAAATGGGATGCAAGGCGCGCTTCCATCATTACAGCGACAACAGGCGATGAGGCAACATCGGAAGAAAGGAAGAGAAGACCCTGACGTCACAGAAGACCGCGCCGGCTGCCTGTTAGAAATTGAGCTAACACACGAAGATAGCAGGCAGCCAGCGCTGAAGAAGAAGGCACCGGACATCTGCAGAAGAACCGGGGTTCGCCGAGTCAACAGCGGAAGAGGGGAGAAGATGGAAGAAGACCCCCGGAGTCCGGATAAGCCCCCCCCGGAGAGCGGAAGAAGAAACCCCCCCCGGAGAGCGGAGAAGACCCCCGGAGAGCGGAAGAAGAAGCCCCCCCTGCTAATAGAGCTAATAAAGAAGACAGGGGGGGCATCCGGAGCAGAATAATAAATTATTTTAAAAAGCCTTGTGTTGTGTGTTTACTAACTTTAACTTTTTGCCTACAGGTGAATGGATAGGGGTACGATGTATCCAACCAATGGCAAGGGTTGTCGGGAAGAGGTCCTGTCCTTATCAACATGGGGACAGGGTGCTCTGAGGTCGGGGGGCCCGCAGTGCGCCCCCCTGCCCCAGAGCACCCAACCCCCCCATGTTGAGGGCATGCGGCCTGGCACGGCTCAGGAGGGGGGGGGGCGCTCGCTCGTCCCCACTCCCTTCCTGACCGGCCGGGTAGCGTGCTTTGGATACGGGTCTGGTATGGATTGTAGGGGGACCCCCTACGTCGATTTTTCGGCGTAGGGGGGTCCCCTTACAACCCATACCAGACCTAAGGGCCTGGTATGCTCCTGGGGGGGAACCCATGCCGGTTTTGTTTTTACAAATTGCCGTGGAGTTCTCCCTCGGGAATGCATACCAAATGCCGTCGCTGGAATGGGCTTTTACATGGTGTGACTAGTTTACACTTTGTAACATCAGCCCTAGTTTTACACTTGCAAAATAACACTTACGGCGAAAAAACGAAGCTGGAAAGCTTTGTGGATCGCCTTAAGTGCTAATTTGCATACTAGAAACGGCATTTCGACTCGAAATGCCCCCAGCGGCGGATGCGGTACTGCATCCTAAGATTCGGCAGTGTAATTCAATTACACATGCCTGATCTTCTGCCTAACTTTGGAAAAAGCCTTTTGAGGATTGTTTCCAAAGTTAGACACAGACTGAACAGCAGTTAAGTCTGCGTATCTCTTTTGAGGATCTGGCCCATGGTGTGTGTGTGGAATGCATCCATGTGGAGCCTTAAAAGTGCAGTCCACTCTGACTTCCAGGGGGGGGGGGGCAATTGACCCCCCTTGCCCTATGGAGCGGACACCCATGGCTGCCTGCAGGCATCCTTCAGATATGCCCACTCAAAGTCAAGGTGGTCATATGACGGCCTTGGGCTGGAAGTGGTAAAAAAAAGGGCGGAAATGTAGAGCTGTGAGGAGAGAAAATGTTATGTTGATTCAAAGACAACATGGGAAAGATATAAATCCGTTAATTTACAGCTTTGTGTGGCCCCTTAATGTTGAAATAACTAAGGGTCATTTCTGGAACCCCCAACAGAAACACCATACGTTTGCAGAGCATAGTTTGCTCTACAGTATATGTCAAAGTTTTTTTATATATATATATATATATATATATATATATATATATATATATATATATATATATATATATATATATATATATATATATATCTTTGTACAGAGCATCAGCAGCACCCTAAAATATGTTTAAAGAAATGTCAGTCAAATGAAAAGATTTTTCTCTTGTAGTAATAGCCTAAAGCCTTGTACACGCAATCAGAAAACCGTACTAATTAAACAAAAATCGGATGTTGAGTTCACATAGGACAAAAAATGTTATAGTCTGCACATCCAGCTTTTGTCTGACGGAAAACCAGAATGGCTGTCGAAAGCACCGTACTAACAATCCGAAAATCGACATATCGTTTGTCGGATTCAGATTTTCTTACGATTTTCGTATCGTGTGTACGGACCTTTAGAGTCAGTTCACACAGGGGCAACACGACTTCCAGCAAGACTTTGTGAGGCAACTTGGACACGACTTGAGTATGAATCATCAGGCAACTTACAAGGCAACTTCAAGTTGCCTTCAGGACAGTACAAGGCAACTTCAAGTCGCCTCCAGGACAGGAGGCTTTCCAGTGGCCAGTCAAACAACAATCAGCCCTGTGGGAGGGAGGGGGAGGGAGGGGATTGTCTGAGAAATGTATGTTATCTTCCTGTATTGTTGCTTCTGTTAAGACAGTGATCCGACTTCTGAGGCGACTTCCATTGAAATCAATGGGTACAAGTTGCCTACAAGTCGGATTGAAGTAGTACAGGAACCTTTTTTTTTTTCAGTTTCGTATCATTTGATGAGTGTGAAAACTGCTCCACAATGGAAAGTGACAGAAATAAACAAATTTTAACACGTCGCAACTGCACCAAAACTGCGCCGATAATGCATACCACCTGCCACCACAATGTGCTGCCTATTATATCTTGGCATTTGAGATAATTTAACGCCAGTCAAACAGCTCTCAAATGCCTGCTCTTAGCCCTGGTTCACCATGGTACGATTTGACATACGATTTGACATTTCAAATCGCATGTCAAATTGGCGGCAATTTCCCGGCAATGGCACCGTCTTAATTCGGTGAGACTCTGCATTTGCGGTGCAGCACCGATTTCAAAAAGTCGTTTCTGTACTACTTTTTGCGATTCCGGGCTGCGATTTATATTGACATCTGTGCAGAAACCTGCACAAATATCTCTGAAATTGCGGCCAGAATCGGGACTGACATGCGGGAGTGCAATCATGCAAGTTCAGCTGAACTCGCACGACTTCATTCCCGCAGCTCAGTGTGAACCTGGGCTTAATGTCAGTGTGAACTCAGCCTAACAGCAGCTGCACCACTGCCACCATATAGGAACAGATTTTTCTCTCAATGTTGTAAATATATGCTCTGTCTTAGACAAAGAGACTTGGCTGCATGCAGCAGCTGACTGGTGGAAGCCAAAAAGGGTTGTGGAAAACATCTGAGATCTAAATCTGGTTAAAGCGTGGTTCCACCCGCAATCTATTTTTATTTTTTTAAGTCAGCAGCTACAAACACTGCAGCTGCTGACTTTTATTAAGGACACTTACGTGTCGTAGGCGCCCGCGATGTCGGCCCCCCGAGGCCGATCCCTCAATCACAGCAGGTCCTGGCGCCGCCATCCTCACTAAGGGAAACAGGCAGTGGAGCTTTGCGGCTTCACTGCCCGTTTCCTACTACGCATGTGCAAGTCTCGCTGCGCTTTGTGAATGGGCGGCTGCTCTCTGGGATACACACAGTTCCCAGAAGGCAGCACGCCCCATTGACCAGAAGACAATGCGAGGATGAAGACCCAACGTGGACTAAGAAGAGGCAGATTAGGAATATCCGCATTGCAACCGGAATTTCTGGTAAGTAAAATGTTCTTTTTATTTTATTTTTTGCATTTTGGTGTAATTTTTTTTTTTAGGGTGGACCTCCACTTTAAATCATGCCTGTCCATAATTGATTTGCTGCTTTGGAAGCCCAGGGCATTTTGGTATAGTCCATCAAAGTTCAATTAACCTTGAAGTTGTTCAGGTTTAGCTTTTCCTAACTGAATATGTGATATTTTAGGAGAATTTTACTTTTACTGAGAGTACACATACAGTATCTCACAAAAGTGAGTACAACCCTCACAATTTTGTAAATATTTTATTACTGTATATCTTTGCTACAATGTAAAGTAGTGAGTGTACAGCTTGTATAACAGTGTAAATTTGTGGTTCCCTCAAAATAACGCAACACGCACAGCCATTAATGTCTAAACCGCTGGCAACTAAAGTGAGTACACTGCTAAGTGAAAATGTCCAAATTGGACCCAAAGTGTTAATATTTTGTGTGGCCGCCATTATTTTACAGCACTGCTCTAAAGGGGTTGTAAAGGTTTGTTTTTTATTTTCTAAATTGGTTACTTATAGCTAGTGCATTGTTGGTTCACTTACCTTTTCCTTCGATTTCCATTCAAAATGTTTTTTTTCCTTGTCTGAATTTCTCACTTCCTGTTTCTCCTCAGTAAACTTGCCATCTGAGCGGTGGTTAGTCAGCCAGAACAGCTTACTGAACAGCTTACTTAATTTTTTTTAACATAAACAGTGCTTGTCATTCCATTTGTAATAATAAAAATAAAAACTTAAAAAGCAAGTTTAGTTTATTTACTGGAAAGGCTGTACTTTTATTTCAAGCATAATACTTTTATATACACTGTATTTCATGTTCCCAGTGTAACAAAATTACTTCCAATTTGTAAAACTACTCCATACTGATTTCTTTTTTGAATGTTTCCATTTTATTATGGAAAAATCTTTTTTTTCATGGCTTCAAAATTTCCAGAAATTTTACATCCCTACATGGGAGCACATCAACTCTGTAAACCATTTCTGTCCAGGCCCATGGGTGGCTTATCTAGCCTGTTGAAACACTTTTGGCATGGACATCCTCCATATATCTGCACTGGTCACTTAGGGAACACTTGCAGGACAACCCAGCCTGGCCTAAATAGCACTCCCCAGAATACTCACACACCCGTCCCACACTTAGCTGGCAATGGACTCCACTGTAACCCCTACACGAAAAGCCTTTTCCAGAAGAAGTCCCCATATGGGTTGGAGGAAGAAGTCTACACAATTGATAGGTGCAGGGTAAAGATCAACCTCTTATAGGGATGGATGCACACAGCTTAAAGTTCCAAACAAATATACAGAGAGCAATTCAAGTTTTGGAGATAACAGAGTCCAGAGAGAAGACACGAGGCCCATAGTTACAAGAGGGGGTGTCCTGAAATCCAAGACTTCCCTCCTTTAGGAGGGAAGCTAACAATATAGGCTCTTTGTCTACATTCTGGTCCATAGTGTTACACCCACAGGGAAAACCAGTAATCACTTTTTTTGAAGCAACTAACTTATTCGCTTTCCTAATACAACCTCGCCCAGGATACCCCTATGGCAGTAGGGACATGGCTGGTACTTAACCCAAGAGGCTCTTAAGCAGAATTTCTCCAGCTATGGGGGCATATGACCAACCAAGGGAACTACAACAGTGTACAGGCTTTACCCTGCAATATTACAGTACTGGGTCTGTGTCATCTTATCATGCACATCTTTTTTCTGTGTTTGTTGACTCAACAACCTCCCTATAAGGGCTGCTACCAGTGGCAAAGATATGCAGATTCATGCAGCTGGAAAGACAGGCGTTTGTAATGGAGATAGCACATTTGTCCCGCTGTAACAGACTAAAAAGCGCAAATCGTCTCTGGAAAATTCACACTGGACTTCAAGCATCTTGGAGTGTGCGCCTGTTCATTCGTCCTATATACTCTGGCTCCTTGGTTTGCAAATGAGATGCAAAATTTGCTCTCATCAGAAAAGAGGTTTTTGGATCACTGAGCAACAGACCAGGTGTGTTTTTCTTTAGCCCAGGTAAGATGCTTCTGACGTTGTTTGCTGTTCAGGAGTGGCTTGACAAGAGAAATACGACATTTGAAGCCCATGTCCAGGATCCGTCTGTGTGTGGTGGCGCTCGATGCACTGACTCCAGCCTCAGTCCACTCCTTGTGAAAGTCCCCAACACTTTTGAATGGCCTTTTCCTCTCCAGGCTGCGGTCATCCCTGCTGCTTGTGCACCTTTTTCTTCCACACTTTTTCCTTCCACCTTACTTTCCATTAATGTGCGTTGATATCGCACTTTGGGAACATCCAACTTCTTTTGCAATTACCTTTTGAGGCTTTCCCTCCTTATGGAGGGTGTCAATGATGGTTTTCTGCACAACTGTCAGGTCAGCAGTCTTTCCCATGATTGTGATTCCTACTGAACCAGACTGAGAGACCATTTAAAGGCTCAGGAACCCTTTGAAGGTGTTATGGCTTAATTAGTTGATTAGAGTGGGACACTGTGAGCCTAGAATATTGCACCTTTTCACAATATTCTAATTTTCTGAGATTGTGGATTTTTGGGTTTTTATGAGCTGTAAGCCATAATCATCACAATTATGACAAATCACGGCTTGAACTATCTTGCTTTGCCTGTAATGAGTCTATCTCATATATTAGTTTCACCTTTTAAGTTGCATTAGTGAAATAAATGAACTTTTGCACGATATTCTAATTTTTTGAGTTTCACCTGTATAGTTTTGGTAAATCTAAAGGAAAGTTGAACAAGAAAATTGTATAGTGCAATAATGCCGAACCCATTTTCGAAAAACAAACATTCGGCCGTGAGAGCAAACGATAGTTTGATAGTGCCATCATGTAATGACCGATAAAACTTTCAGTGAACATAAATGAATCAATGTTTTGTTCTTTTTTTACATATACCTAGTGCATTCCTCCCAAGTTCGCTAAAATGATGGCGTTGGATGCACACAAACTAAACAGATAATGTGCAAGAAGCCTAAGGCCCCGTACACACGATAGAATCCATCCGCAGATAAATCCCAGCAAATGGGTTTCTGCGGATAGATCCTATGGTGTGTACACGCCAGCGGATCTGTTTCCGCGGAGAAATCTCCTCTGGGATGGATTCCAGCAGATCGGATATTTGCTGTGCTGCACAACAAATCCATCTGCTGGAATCCATTCCAACGGATGGATCCGCTCGTCTGTACAGACTTACCGGATCCATTCGTCCAAAGGGATTCCCCGCACGCGTCGTAATGATTTGACGCATGCGTGGAATTCCTTATATGACAGCGTCGCGCCCGTCGCCGCGTCATAATCGCGGCGACGGCGCGACACGTCATCGGCAGGGGATTTCCGCGCGGATTTCAATGCGATGGTGTGTACACTCCATCCCATCGAAATCAGCGGAAATCTTTGAGAGGATTTATCCGTGGAAACGGTCCGCTGGACCGTATCTGCGGATAAATCCTCTCGTGTGTACGGGGCCTAAGACTGAGGTTGCACAGTACAGGTTTATAAGAGCAGAAGTTGCAGCCCCAGTAAAGAACACTGTGAGAAGTCTTTATCAAGTGGTTACATAAATAAACAGTAAACTGAGTACACTGAGTTAAACTTTCCTGGACAGTATTAAAATTGGCTGATGTTATTTGAAGTTGCTTCTTGTATACAGTGGCAGGTGGTATAAAGCTACATTTTCAGTTTACCACAAATCAATAGGGAAGGGCATTGTCATATATGATCACATACAGTAAAAAGTAACATCATCTGCAATTGTTATTCACTTTCACAGAGGTCTTGCACTTTCTCAAGCAGAAAATGCCAAAGGAAATCCATCCAAATGAGTTTAATGATATGAACTTTCCAAACTATAATTACAATACCACCCTGTAATAGAACCTGGAACAAGAGGAGTAATACTTGTTAGAAGAGCTATAATTTGGCACTCCCTGCTGCATTGTATTTAATGCAGCCAAAGCTCTAGCTTGTCCTTCGAAATTACATAGTATTTTCCGAACTAATTAGGTACATGGAATGAAAATATGGTCCTGGGAAATTTCAAAGAACATGACATAAATTGATGAAATCTCTTCTTTCTGCAGTGTTCGGTTCCTTAATTTTTATGATTAAATGTAATGTTTATTTCTGATTTTTTAACTTGTGTGTGTGTGTGTGTGTGTGTATATATATATATATATATATATATATATATATATATATATATATATATATATATATATTGTGGTATTGGGAGTTATTTCGCTTCTGTGTAGAGCATACCAGTGAGTCCACACCAGTTGTGCCTTTTAAGGGCTTGTTGGCACACTTTTATTAAAGAAAGAAAATGTCCATCCAGAATTCTCACGAAGGGGGGTTTCAATTTGGTACAGCAGTAAAGTAATAATGAATGGAAAATACCAAGCCACTTGGCTCTCTTGAGCAATACTGCCGCTTAGGCATTATGCTTCGGCCCTCTAGGCCAGTGGTCATCAACCCTGTCCTCAGGGCCCACTAAAAGGCCAGGTTTGCAAGATAACTGAAATACATGACAGGTGATATCAATTGCTGCTCATTGATTGCAGTATTATAGTCTGCATCTCCCCAAGGTAATACATAAAACCTGGCCTGTTAGTGGGCACTGAGGACAGGGTTGATGACCACTGCTCTAGGCCATATACCCAAGTTCCCGTACAACCACTGTATGTCTTCTCAGCTTTTGAGCTACTCAGCCTTGACGTGATTGTAGCCATATTAGTGCAATTGATACTTTTTTTATTTGCATTAACATACAATTTTTCAGGACACGCTTTCAGGGTGTTTCCCCTTCTTAAAGGTCCAAGCAGTACTGATCAACATACTGCTTGGACCTTGAAGAAGGGGAAACACCCCAAAAGCTTGTCCTGAAAAATTGTATGTTAGTGGAAATAAAAAAAGTATCACGGACAGTACTCAATTTTCTCGAGCTACTCAGCCCACAGCTTTGGGCCCTCTGACTATAGCATGCAGACATGCATGCGTCTTCCTTGCAAGCCTGCACTCTGGCTTCTCCCTTGCACGCCTGGTCTCCTCGAGAGGGTGGGGCCCAGAACCCTAGTCCTGACTCTGCTATAAGCCCAGGATTGGAGATTCCATCCCACCCATATCGCTATGGAATCTCTGGGCTCCAGGTGCCCAACTGGATTTTACAAATTTTTTAGGAAACTGATCCCTGCAACCTGCCTATTTGAGAACTCTGGGCAACAATTACCAGGACAGGGAACTGTACTGTCACAATATATATATATACATGCACAGTATAATTATCAATATTTTTTATTTCTTCTGCTTTTCCTTTGTAGCACTACCCTTGTAGGTGCCGATGGATAGGATGGGTCCTCTCCTCTTTCCCTCAATCTCCTCAAGAACCTCAGCCTCTCTGTCACACCAGGTTGACAAACATACAATGTCACAGGAAATCACTGAATGTATTATTTAGTACCTCATAGAAGTGAAATATCAATGAAAATAGATCCCAAACCAAGTATTAAAGGCAAATGTAATATATTGTCACCCAATATGGCTCATAACTAGGCAAGCAGAAAAATTGATTAACAAGGGTAATAACACAATTTAGCATACACAGTGATTAACAATAAGGACTAGGCATGAGATAACATTTGACATCTAGATCAGCATAAGCAGTATCAAGGCCACCTCAAGTGCAGAAGTAAGCAGTAGTAAAGTTTAATCTACTGAGTGCTGAAACTATGCTGCTAGAGCACATTTATGGCAGCAATGCCAATCCATATGGAAAAGGATGATGGTAGCAGAGGGATCAGGGGAACAAAGGGGGATTGCAGAATAATTATTATGGAAGGGGAAGTTCTGTGAAATCCCTAAAATAACCCTGTTCTTTGTTCAAATTTAGTAAAGAAGATAACACATTTTACAAAAAAATAGGATAGTGGGAGCAATATACCTTCCACAACTTGAACCATTTAAAAGATCACTAGTTGGTGCTTTCTTAATTCATGCTTTCCTTATGCAAAGGGTATTGATACTGTTGTCATATCACAGTTGAGGTTCTCTGGCAAATTCACCCAATGTTTTTTCCAAAATCATGTGACTGTGGTTGAACAGGTGGAAAAAGTGCAGGGCATTGTGCGACATGCCCTTATGACATCACTTCTTCATATTGACTCCTATGCAGATGTTTGAAAGCAATGAAGGCTTGAAGAAGGTTTCCTTTTTTAGCCTACCTGGTCTCCAAAAATATATATATATAAAAATAAATATATAAAACATACTGGTTCCCAATTAGAGCCACCACCTAAATCCTATAACTATCTGGACAAGGCAGACATTAGTAAACACAAACATTACAGTACTTCCTAATCCTCTTATTCCACAAACCTCCTCCTGCCTGTTATCCATGTCAGTTAAGCATACTGTTCAGTAAATTGTTGCATAACAAATACCCTTAATGCTGTTTTGAGGTCAATCAATGGGTACTGTCTTGGTGTCATGCACTCCGAACCTATTTCTAAGTCACTCTTCCTGTTTCAAGTATTCTGCTGACCAAGTGTTACTGTCAGCCATCCTCCAGTGTTCTTTGCGCCAGCTCTGCACAGAGCTGCTTCTCCAGTAGGTACAGGATCATACGCCTTCTTTGCCCTTACTCCAAAGCTTACACTCTACTAAAAGGCAACACGAGGCAATGAAAACATAGTGGGCTTTATTAACAATAAAATTACTATTCACAAGTGCACAGTATGGTAATTCATTAATACAAGGGTGCCAACTCCCCACTGATAACCTGCAGTTCGGATATCACTCCAACAATTGATGGGTCCTTCCTTCAAAACAACTTGACTCCCACCGTACAAATACCGAACATGTTTTGAAGATCAAAAATACCTTCCTCATCAGGTGTGATTGGGAAGCTGCATTTTGAAACCCTGGGGAAAGTGTGTGCATTTCTTGTTGCACACTGTTTTAGTCATCACATGCATTAACTTTTGGGTATCCAGGCTGGACCTCTGGGTGGAAGCAGTGCTACATGCCTTTAAATACTAGCCTGTTCTGATGCATGTGTCATGTCAAAGAGGGGCTATAGTACATGCCTTTAAATACTAGCCTGTTCTGATGCATTTGTCATGTCAAAGAGGGGCTACATGCCTTTAAGTACTAGCCTGTTCTGATGCATGTGTCATGTCAAAGAGGGTGTTCAATGCAGCAGGGTAAATTCTTGACTGATGCCGCGTACACACGACCGGTTTTCATGACGAGAAAAATGTCATTTTTTTAAATTGGTCAGTAAAAACGGTCGTGTGTAGGCTCCAGACCTTTTTTCTCGATGTGAAAAATTACCATTAAAGATTTAGAACATGCTCTATTTTTTTCTCGTTGTTTTTCTCGTCGTAAAAAGCTGTCGTGTGTCCGCTTTAACGATGGGGAAAAAACGCGCCTGCTCAGAAGCAAGTTATGAGAAGGAAAATGTACATAATTAGCCCAAAGGGTGGCGCCATTCGAATGGAACTTCCCCTTTAAAGTGCCGTCGTACGTGTTGTACGTCACCACGTTTTGCTTGAGCATTTTTTTCCACGATCGTGTGTATGCAAGGCAGGCTTGACAAGAATCACATCGAGAAAAACATTGTTTTTTTCCATGACATGAAAAATGGTCATGTGTACGCGGCTGTAGAAGCTGCCTTTTATTAACGTGGGGTTATTAACCGGTTGCCGACCGCCGCATGTACATATACGTCCACAGAATGGCACGTACAGGCATATGGGCGTACATGTACGTCCCCGCCTTTCCGCGGGTCGGGTGTCCAATCGGGACCGCCCCCCCCGGTACATGTGGCGGTCGGTAACCCGCTGGGAGCGATCCGGGACGAGGGTGCGGCTATTCGTTTCTAGCCGCCCCCTCGCAATCGCTCCCCGGAGCTGAAGAACGGGGAGAGCCGTATGTAAACACGGCTTCCCCGTGCTTCACTGTGGCGCTGCATCAATCGAGTGATCCCTTTTATAGGGAGACTCGATCAATGATGTCAGACCTACAGCCACACCCCCCTACAGTTGTAAACACACACTAGGTGAACCCTAACTCCTACAGCGCCCCCTGTGGTTAACTCCCAAACTGCAACTGTCATTTTCACAATAAACAATGCAATTTAAATGCATTTTTTGCTGTGAAAATGACAATGGTCCCAAAAATGTGTCAACATTGTCCGAAGTGTCCGCCATAATGTCGCAGTCACGAAAAAAAACGGTGATCGCCGCCATTAGTAGTAAAACATTTTTTTTTTATAAAAATGCAATAAAACTATCCCCTATTTTGTAAACGCTATAAATTTTGCGCAAACCAACCGATAAATGATTACTGCGATTTTTTTTAACCAAAAATAGGTAGAAGAATACGTATCGGCCTAAACTGAGAAAAAAAAATGTTTATATATGTTTTGGGGGGATATTTATTATAGCAAAAAGTAAAAAATATTGAATTTTTTTCAAAATTGTCGCTCTATTTTTGTTTATAGCGCAAAAAATAAAAACCGCAGAGGTGTTCAAATACCACCAAAAGAAAGCTCTATTTGTGGGGAAAAAAGGACACCAATTTTGTTTGGGAGCCACAATTGTCTGTTAAAGTGACGCAGTGCCGAATCGCAAAACCTGACCTGGGCATTTAGCTGCAAAATGGTCCGGGGCTTAAGTGGTTAAGT
The DNA here is from genome assembly GCF_905171775.1 of Rana temporaria. Taxonomy (NCBI): domain Eukaryota; kingdom Metazoa; phylum Chordata; class Amphibia; order Anura; family Ranidae; genus Rana; species Rana temporaria. Next base: position 159,913,062 of record NC_053489.1, on the reverse strand, counting down.
ATGCTGGGGCAATAAAGGCAGCTCTTGACCAGACTGACACAAAATTAAAATATAATTTAAATAACATTGTATACCTATAGCAGCCATTGTTCAATCAATATTAGAGTGTTATTTATTCCCAGAAAAAAATATTTTGACTACATTTTAATTTTAAAACTTATTAGCACTAGGTCACTAATAGAATAGGATCATGAAATGACAATCTAAAAATCAACAAAACAGTATGATTTATTTCAAGCTTCATTTTAAATAGGTAATAGGATAACATTACAGTATCATTTATTGGCAGAAAAAAAACACACCCCAAATATTATATTGAGTGTGTCCCCAGCGGTGGCCACTGGGGCTCAAAAGGACTGTAAATAGCCATTTATCAGGTGATTATTTATCATTACTGCTGGATAAAACTGTGCCCATCAAAAGCAGCCTCACTATACCCATCAATTGCAGCCTCACTGTGCTCATCAATTTCAGCCTCACTGTGCTCATCATTTTCAGCCTCACTGTGCTCATCATTTTCGAGCCTCACTGTGCCCATCAATTTCAGCCTCACTGTGCCCATCATATGCAGCCTCGCTGTGCCTGTCACAGTAGGCCAATCACATCCATATTTCAAGTAAAATAAAACCAACTTAACATAAGGTGTCCTCATCAGAGCCCCCTTTTACATCAGATGTCCCAATCAGAGTCCCCCTTTACAGCTGGTGCCCCCCCTTTACATCAGGTGTCCCAATCAGAGTCCCCTTTGCAACAGGTGTCCCCATCAGCATCCCCCTATACATCAGGTGTCCTCAGAGTCTCCATATACATCAGGTGTCCCAATCAGAGTCCCCCTTTACATTAGATGTCACATAAGAGTCCTCCTTTACATTAGATGTCCCCATCAGAGTCCTCCTTTACATTAGATGTCCCCCATCAGGGTCCCCCTTTACATCAGATGTCACTATCAGGATCTTCCTTTACATCAGATGTCCCCATCAGAGTCCTCCTTTACATTAGATGTCCCCATCAGAGTCCTCCTTTACATCAGATATGCCCCCCTCTCCCCCCTCCGACTCACTGTTCACACAGCAAATAGCCTTCCATCCACCTTCGGACTGGCCGAAGGCACAGGACCCGCCAATCACTAACCACAGCAGGGAACAATGCTATAGAGGGAGTTTTTAGGGCGCAGAGCTTAGTGCCCCGGGGACTTTCTAAAGGAAGCTACTAGAACTTCTTGCTTCCAATCATGTGATTGCAAACACATCATGCTTTCCATAGCAGCTGTGTGTCCGGCGCCCTGCACACACTTAAAGGGCCAATATTATTTTTTTTCCAGTGATTGCAGCACGTCATGCTTCCCATACACCTGTGTGTCTGGTATCCCGCACACACTTAAAGGGACATTATTTTATTTTACTTTTTATGATGAGTAGCTTTGGGTGGGTCGCCACTGGTCCCCATTATCAATTTATTTGTGCTCAAGGCCCTAAAAAGGACTCTATGGAAAGGAAATTATGAATCTACTACCTAGGTGGATGTGAGATATTCAGTGAACACCTTGTGTGACTGGACTGGAGTCAGTGTGAATGCATAGAGATTCTGGGAGTGAGCGTGGGACTGGTAAGAGTTCAAACTTCAGCATGCTGATTTACCTAATGAGACTGTGCTATTTTCTAAGGAGTCCCACAGCTGCCAGTCAACCACTTCTGATCTACCACTGGCAAGTGAGGAAGGGACTGTTTAGTCACTATAATTGACCCTTTTTAACTCTTGGTAATAATAATATGCTACCCATACAGTTGCATATTGCCAGCTAGTGCTTAGTTATTAATTATTATTAACACCCTTTATACAAAATATATATTGTGGCTTGTGCGCTCTTTTACATACTAATTGTCTTTTCTCAGATTGGTGATGTAGAAATAAACTGTTAAATGCCTAAGGTGTGTCAGTAAATGCTGGGTGAGCCAGGTGTGTCATCTACAATCACACAGAGACAGCACCGCTGTACATTCTACCTGATGGGGCTCCCTTCAGCCCCACCCTCAAGACCACCTCTGGTCCTGCTCCTGGCCCCTTCCTAGACCCCCTCTTAAAACAAAGGCCCAGATTCTCATACATTCGCGCTGCTCCTGGGCAGCGTAATATATGAGCTATACGTTACACCGCCGCAGGTCTACAGGTTTAAATCCTGATTCTCAGAACACTTACCTGTAAACTTGTGGCGGTGTAGCGTTAGATTGCTCGGCGCAAGCCCGCCCAATTCAAATGGGGCGGGCACCATTTAAATTAGGCGCGCTCCCGCGCCGAGCGTACTGCGCATGCTCCGTCGGGTAAATTACCCGACGTGCATTGCGCTAAATGACGTCGCCCCGACGTCATTTGCCTAGATGTATACGTAAATGGCGTCCAGCGCCATTCACGGACGTCTTACGCAAACGACGTAATTTTTATTGAATTCGACGCGGGAACGACGGCCATAGTTAACATTGGTTGCGCCTGCTAATTAGCAGGGGCAACCTTACGCGTCGGGTACGCTACGCAAACGACGTTAATTCGATGCGTCGACCTCGCGTATGTTCGGGAATCGCCGTACTTACCTCATTTGCATAGACGACGGGGAAAAGCGACGATGCGACACCTAGCGGTGGGAAAAAAAATTACTTTTAAGATCTGACAGCGTAACAGCCTTACGCATGTCAGATCTAATGGGTACCTATGCGCAACTGATTCTGAGAATCAGTCGCATAGATACCCGGGGCCAGATGAGGTGTTACGACGGCGCTAATGGTGTTGCGCCGTCGTAACGCCTTTGAGAATCTGGCCCAAAGTGTCTTATGATCTTTAGCATTATTTTTTTTTCACAGTCACAGGTTTGATCAGGTCCGCCTGTCTTTTTTTTCAGGTGGACCTGATCGGGGCCCTCCATTCTCTTTTATAGAGCAATGGATCTAAACAGACCAGTGTCCATTTACCTCCGCCTACCTCCAATTCGACCCGCTAAACAAAACAGAATAGGATCCGTTCCCCTCCGTTTAGTAGATCGGATTGGAGGGTAGTCAGGTGTAAATGGACAGCCAGTTTGTTTACACTAGCCACCCTTAGAGCAGAGCAGGCTGTGTCTGTGTCTGTGTCCGCTCTGCTTGGACATTTGACATTGACATTAACATTGACATCTGCGCACTCTGCTCAGCGGGGATCCCCTGAACAAGCAGATTCTGCTTCGTGTGAAAGAAGCCTTGATAACAAACAGCAACACAGACAGGTTAGGATCATCATATTGGCTTATCGGTGGCCCTGCACAAAGACATTGGGCCAGATTCTCAAAGAGATACGACGGTGTATCTCCTGATACGCCGTCGTATCTCTGAGCTCTGCCGGTCGCATCTATGCGACTGATTCAGAGAATCAGTTACGCATAGATATTCCAAAGATCCGACAGGTGTAACTGTGTTACACCGTCGGATCTTAGGCTGCAATTCCAGGCCGGCCGCTAGGTGGCGTTTCGGGTTTTTTACACGACGAATATGCAAATGAGGAGTTACGCCGAAACGAACGACCGCCCGATGCTTTTTTTTTACGTTGTTTGCGTTCGGCTTTTTCCGGCGTATAGTTACCCCTGGGTCTATGAGGTGCAGCCAATGTTAAGAATGGCCGTCGTTCCCACGACAACATTTTTATTTTTTACGACGTTTGCGTAAGTCGTTCGCGAATACGGATGGACGTAATTTACGTAAACGTTGAAACCAATGACGTCCTTGCGACGTCATTTGGAGCAATGCACGCTGGGAAAATTTCCGGACGGCGCATGCGCTGTTCGATCGGCATGGGAACGCACCTGATTTAAATACTACCAGCCCCCTAGACGCGGAATTTGAATTCCGCCGGGGGATTTACGATACGCCGTCGCAAGTTTTGAGGTAAGTGTTTTGTGAATTAACCACTTGCCTCAAAAACTTGCGGCAGCAGATCTTAAATCAGATAGGTTACGCGGATCTAAAGATCCGCTAACCTATGTGAATCTGGCCCATTATATCCAGTGGCTTCTCTGGATGTGGCACTACATGTCAATTAAAAATACCTCAAATATTGTAATGGGTTCATTCCCATTATCAATTTATTTGCAAACAAGCCAGCATATGAATAAGACCTCTAAAAGTCATGTGTACTTGTGGAAATCAACATTAAACTATCCTTTATCCCAGAAAAAAGCAAATATTGTAATACGTATGTTAATGAGTATTTAAATAGGATGACACAGTCATTTTTATATAGAAATAAACATTACAGTACCCATTATTCCTATAAAAAACATCCCAAATATTGTAGTGAGTACATTCCGAGTTTCAAATTAATTAAGCTCAAGCCCCAATATCAGTAGGACCCAAAATATAATTAAAAAATGTACTAATAAAATCTGTACACATTTGAAAAACATTACAGTATTATTTATTCTCCGGGAAAAAAAAATACCAAAATAATGTAGTGATTACATTTTCAAAAATAATTTATTTGCGCTCAAGCCCCAAATTGAATATGACCCGCAACATGACATCCATGCTTTCCATTTGGAATTAATATTACAGTATAATTTATTCTCAGAAAAAACTGCCCAACTATTATAGTAAGTACATTCCTAATATTAATTTATTGGTGCCAAACCATTTTGAAAATGACCGACAAAAGCCATTTTTAAATTTAGAATTTAACATTACAGTATCATTTATTTTCAGAAAAAAAAAATTGTAATGAGTATGTTCCCAGTATTATTTATTTGTGCTCAAAGCCCAATTTAAATAGGATCTTCAAAGGCCATTTGTACTTTTTTAAATCAATGTTTTAGGATCAATAATTCCTTGAAAAAAATGACCTAAATATTGCAGTATGTACCCAGCACTATTTTTTTAATCAGAAAGTATCTTTTATTGTGCAAACATTTAAAAATCCAGAGGAAACATTCTAAATATAGAGAATGCAGGAATATTATATGCATGTCATAAACAATGTACCATTAATCAAAGTACGTATATTAGAGCAAAGTAAAAATTCTGCACAATAAGCGTGGATAGAAGCATAATGCAGAACATCAAACAGAAGAAAATGTAAAAAAAAAAAAAAATTCAACTTGCAAAGTGTGTACTATCCACTAACCAAACGACTCAGACAGGTAATATATACACATATCCCAATGCAATATACATTGAACATAGACATCCCCTATCACACGCCTTTAGAACTGTATCTGGGATCCCAACTACTTCCTCTCCTATTCTTGGAGCAATCTGGTAAGAACCAGTTGAGGAGGGGCTACTCCAGGGTTTTCCAGCCACTCCTGACAGATTTTGATGAATTTACTCAACACTTGTGTTGATATGCATGTTTTCTCAAACAAGTATGTCACTCACCTGCTGTGTCCATAGGCGAGGCATGGGGGCCTGGGGGGAGAGCCAATATTGCGCTATGAATTTTCTGGCTAGGTAAAATAGTCCGGTTAAAGCAGTATACATTAAAGGAGAATATATCTCTTCCTTGAGGCCACCAAGCAAACAAATAATTGGATCTGGTGTTAGTCATACTTGGTAGACACTATTAATAATCCCAACTACCTCCTGCCAATATCTTACCAATTTAGGGCATTTTCACAGCATATGGATCAAGGTACCCTGGTGTAATTGGCACTTCGGGCACAAGGTGGAGTCCCTCCTACCCCACTTATAAAACTGCAAAGGAGTTCTATACACTCAATGTTTGATAAACGATTGGGACAGCTTCTGGGCAGCAGAAACAGAGACCAGCGGGCCAGTCGCCAGTTTCCGTTCCCAGCTATCCCCATCTATAGGGCCAACATCCACCTCCCATTTGTCCCTACAGGGTAATAGGCCTGGAGCTTGTATATGGGATAGCAGGCAGGCATAAATGCGGGTAATAAATCCCTTTTTATCTGAGGTGATAAATATAGAAGTGGGGAAGTCAGAATCATCTAAACAGACATAACATCTATCTTGCATTCTGCAGCTGCAAGTACATATAGTAACGGTTCTGTAACAAGGGGAACTCTGCTCTCAACTGACGGAGAGATTTCACCAAGTATTTGACTCCAGATGGAAGGATTCAGTAGTTTCCATAATTCAGAGTTTCCGTAATTTATTACACCAGAGTACGGAGTACATTCCATAAAGCCCACAATGGCTAAACGCTTTCTCAACTCTATCCAGAGTCTCAAAAGCAGGTGCACAGCAGGGAGGACCTCCGGCAGTCCCATTTCCATTTGGGACATTTCAGAATACTCCAATAGAGAGTGTAATGCCTCAGCTGTGTGTGTTGCTTTAGGTACACAGCTTAACATCAAGTATAAACCAAGTCCCAATGAAAGACGCGCTGGTTGTTGAACTGATGCAATCTTTACTGAGATATAATGAACAGGAATGTGTACAATAGTATGATGATATGGGATGAGATGTGATGTGGTAAAACTGTGAAAAAAACATAGAAAACAAATATAAGCATGGCTAATCAAGCAACATACATTATACATAGCTAATACAAAAGATAGGCCTAACATGTGCTTGCTTACTACACTGAAACACACATTATCTATCTGCAATGTCTAGCATCCCTCTACACAAGCTGAACTAGCAAAACCCCTTTACTCACAGGCTTTGGTGTTCGTCAGGTTTGCAAATTGTAATAGCTTTAAGATGTCTTGTGGATCTGGTCACTACAGTAGCTAGAGCTGGAATGAAACAGGATATGTCCCAGCAAGCCTTTAGACATACAGAGAAGACCCGCCTCTAGGCATCAAGAAAATGGAGGGTCTTAAAGAAACAGACACTGCTGAGTGCCAAGCATGTAATATACTTTGCAAAGGCAGCACACTCCCCACCTGGCATACCTTTTGTTATGCCACTAACCTTTGGACAGAAGTAAAACTACTTCGGAAATTGGCCTAGCATACACCTTGGGAATGCCCTGTCTAACAATTCTAACTTCAACCTTTCTAACTCTAGCATCACTACTAGGATCAGTCCCCACAATGAGTCCAATAGGCCATTCGTTCCTGTGGGCCTGAGTGTCTTTTAATAAGACAATGTCTCCAACTTGTAAGTTGGGTTTGTCATCTTGCCATTTCTTGCGTGGCTGGAGTGTCACCAGGTATTCCTGTCTCCACCTCTTCCAGAAAATGTCCGCAAGACTTTGAACTTGTCTCCATTGCTTGGTGTACAAGTCCTTGAGGTCAAAGTCTCCTGAGGGAGCTGTCACTGGTTCCATCTTCTGGGTCAGCAGCATTGCGGGTGTCAAGACTGACGGCATCTCCGGATCTGTAGACACTGGAACCAAAGGTCTGGCGTTCATAATGGCCACGACTTCAGCCATTAGTGTAGTCAAAGCTTCATGAGTGAGGCGAGTAGACCCAACCTTCAGGAGCATGGCATCCAGAATACGACGAGCTACTCCAATCATCCTCTCCCAGGCTCCTCCCATATGCGATGCGTGTGGAGGATTAAAAGTCCAAGTGCATCCTTGATCTTGAAGATAGGAACCTGTTTCAGAGTCTGTAGAGATGATCTTCAACTCCTTGCAGGCCCCAATAAAGTTTGTGCCACGGTCTGAACGAATCAATTTCGCTGATCCTCTGATAGAGAAGAATCTTCTCAAGGCATTGATGAAACTTGAAGTGGATAAAGATTCAATCACTTCAATATGAACTGCTCTAGTACTCAGGCAAGAGAACAGAACAGCCCAACATTTACTTTCGGCACTGCCTCCTCTGGTCTTGCGAGAAGAGATGTTCCATGGTCCAAAAACGTCTAGACCTACGTGAGTGAACGGAGGATCTGAAGCAAGTCTGTCTGCAGGTAAGTTTGACATCTTCTGAACCTCAAGTTTCCCTCTAATCTTCTTACAGGTAACGCATTTGCTGATCACGCTGGAGACTAGTCTCTTACCTCCTATGATCCACAATCCTGCTGACCGTACTGCTCCTTCAGTGAAGTGTCATCCTTGATGTGCAACTTGCTCGTGATAGTGTCTTACCAGAAGAAGAGCGATGTGATGATTCTTAGGTATGATGAAGGGATGTCTCTCTTGGATAGTTATATCCGCTGCTGACAAACGACCTCCAATTCTTAGTACTCCGTCTTCGTCGAGGATAGGGTTCAACTTCTTGAGCGAACTGTGTCGAGAAATCTCTTCCTTTTTCAGAAGGCTTTGAATTTCTTCTTTAAAGACTTCCTGCTGGATGCATTTGATGATCGCGACCTTAGCTCGGTCAAGATGGTCGTTGCTACGCTGATCAGTATTAGTAGCTCTGCAGGAGTATCTAGCTAGACAGATAAGTTTTCCGATTGCACGGGTTAAAGACTTCCAACTGGAAAACCTTTCAAATCTATGGGCGCCCAGACTGTCTCTGGTAACTAAAGTCTTACAAATTGCAACTTGAGGTCTTACCTCTTTGTCTTGATCTGGTTCTATGAGCTGAAAGGTCTCTACCTGAGTAGTCTCTTTGGTTTCTGGCTTACCAAGAAATGATGGACCTACGAACCAGTTAGTTTGCTTGAGTACAGCGGCTGACACCAATCTTGTCCCATGATCAGCTGGGTTCTTGTCTGTGCTGATGTGATGCCACTGATTTGGACTTGTAGACTTTCTGATACGTGTCACTCTGTTGGTCACGTATGTGTAAAATCTTTTTGAAGCGTTGTGAATATATCCTAACACAATCTTGCTGTCTGTATAAAAGTTCACTGCATGAATCTCAATGTCCAGTTCAGTCGTAATCATGTCTGCCATCTCTACTGCTAAGACAGCAGCACAAAGTTCTAGACGTGGGACAGTGTGAGCAGGTCTGGGAGCTAGTTTAGATTTTCCTATGATGAACCCAACATGGCTTTGTCCCTCAGTGTCTATTACCCTAAGGTAAGTTACAGCTGCGATAGCCATAGTGGAAGCGTCAGAGAATATGCATAATTCTCTCCTCTTTGTAGCAGACAAGGAAACAAATACGTACGGTCTTGGAATGTTGAGTTGTTCAAGCTCTAACAATGAGTCTTTCCACAACTTCCACTGCATTTGCTTCTCTTCAGGAAGAAGTACGTCCCAGTCAATTTGTTCTTGCTCAGTAGTGATCTGTCTCAAAAGAGCTTTGCCTTGCATGATGATGGGTGCTACGAATCCCAGGGGGTCATAAAGACTGTTGACTGTAGATAGGACGCCTCTTTTTGTGAATGGTTTCTCTTCTCTGGAGACCCTGAAGGTGAAACTGTCAGTCTTTAGGTCCCAACTAAGCCCAAGACTTTTTGCAAGGGTGGTGATTCTGTTCCTAGATCTAAGTCTTTGAGGTCTTTAGCACGGTCTTCCATTGGAAATGCTTCCATGACTCTGTAGCTGTTGGAAGCTACCTTGTTTAATCTTATGTTGGATTCTGCCAACATTTCTTTTGTACTTTTCAGGACGTTAATAGCTTCTTCGTTGCTGGAGAAAGAAGCAAGTCCATCGTCCACGTATAAAAGGAATAATTGCGCTAAACCTAGATGTGCACTTGTGTTTAAACTGGTGACCAAGTGCATGTGCTAAACCACTGTATTTATATTTGATATATAAATAATTCAATGGAGTCAGGAGGCCGTAATTGCCTCTCTGCTAGCAATAATGTATATGAACCAAGTGATCAGTAACATAAATAATTATAAACCATATCTACAATGATTGTTAAAAGAAAATAACAAAACATATAGTGATATAAAGTCCATAGAGTCCAAAAAAATTTTAGAAAGTAAGTGGTAAGTCCATATAGCAAATGAAGACACCCGTGAAGATTCCAGGAATGTTGTAATTAAGCACCAAACGTGAATCCTCCACCAATCATGCAGCTGCTTACCAGAAATCTGGGTCCTGACGGACCACTATCAACATATCTCTCAACCAAAGATTTTAAGTCAGTAGTGAGTCCTCCACTTGCACTAGAACCAATCCGTACAAAAACAGCAGTAAACATATGTACATACAACTCACAATTTCGTTGATAAAACCAGCAATTGGCCTGTAACGCCGGCCGGACGTATCAGGAACAAAGAGCCACTCGTTGGAGTAATGAAGGGGATGGCGTCCACACGTCACTCACTCCAGTGAGTGACGTGAGTGACGTGTGGACGCCATCCCCTTCATTACTCCAACGAGTGGCTCTTTGTTCCTGATACGTCCGGCCGGCGTTACAGGCCAATTGCTGGTTTTATCAACTAAATTGTGAGTTGTATGTACATATGTTTACTGCTGTTTTTAAATAAATCACCCGGATTTTATGCCATGTGGAGCTCTGTCTTGTTGTCTTCTATATCCATCGTTGAGTACGGATTGGTTCTAGTGCAAGTGGAGGACTCACTACTGCCTTAAAATCTTTGGTTGAGAGATATGTTGATAGTGGTCCGGCAGGACCCAGATTTCTGGTAAGCAGCTGCATGATTGGTGGAGGATTCACGTTTGATGCTTAATTACAACATTCCTGGAATCTTCACGGGTGTCTTCATTTGCTATATGGACTTACCACTTACTTTCTAATTTTTTTTTGGACTCTATGGACTTTATATCACTATATGTTTTGTTATTTTCTTTTAACAATCATTGTAGATATGGTTTATAATTATTTATGTTACTGATCACTTGGTTCATATACATTATTGCTAGCAGAGAGGCAATTACGGCCTCCTGACTCCATTGAATTATTTATATATCAAATATAAATACAGTGGTTTAGCACATGCACTTGGTCACCAGTTTAAACACAAGTGCACATCTGGGTTTAGCGCAATTATTCCTTTTATCCGTTATTTACTTTGTTTATATACAATCTAATTGCTGCTTATTAATCTCAATCTTTCACCCTAGCGCAGTTGTTCCCAAACTTTTTTCTTCATCGTCCACGTAGAAGTTCTTCATGACGAACTGTTTGGCTTCTTGACCATGTCTTTCACCTTGCTGTGCTGCTCGTTTCAGATTGTAGATAGCTACAGCTAGGGAAGGGCTGTTTCCAAACACATGTACCTTCATCCTGTACTCTGTGATGTCTTTGTTAAAGTCATTGTCTGCATACCACAGGAACCTTAAGTAGTCTCTGTGATCTTCTCGAACGAAGAAACAGTAGAACATCTGTTGTACATCTGCTGTTACTGCTACGAGTTCTTTTCTGAACCTGATGAGTACTCCAAGGAGTGTGTTGTTCAGGTCAGGTCCGCTGAAAAGGACGTCATTTAATGAGATGCCTTTGTGCTTCGCACTAGAGTCAAATACTACACGTATCTGACCTGGTTTCTGAGGATGATACACCCCAAATATTGGTAAGTACCAGTGTTCTTGGTTTTCTTGTAGTGGTGGTGCCCTTGCTGCCTGCTTGTTGTCAAAAATCTTTTGCATGAAGGCTTGGAAGTGTTTCTTCATATTTGGTTTTCTTTGTAGAGTGCGCTGCAACAAACTGAAGCATTTCTCTGCTTGTACCCTGTTGTCAGGAAGGCGATGGCGTGGTGACCCGAAGGGTAGAGGGGCTACCCAGCTGCCTGACTTGTCTCTGTAGACTTCTTGGTCCATGATCTTGAGGAAGAGGGTATCTTCCACCGAGGGTGCTGGCTTGTCGTCGTCTTGTGTTCTTTCAAACACCTTACAACCCAGTTCATCTGCATTTCCAGTTGAGGCTAAGTCTTCCATGCACCTCTGGATACTTCGATGATGTGTTGGGTTATCTAATCTCTCTTTAATGTGTAGACTGTTGGTACATGGGCAAAGACAAGATGTACGACCATTCTGCAACAGATGTGTTATGTAGACATTTACCTTTGCTGGTTTGTGCAGTCCGTCTAGACATACTTCTCCAACGATGACCCATCCGAGATCAAGGCGTTGTGCAAATGGTGCATTGTGTGGCCCATTGTACTGTTCTCTAACTTTGTGCACTCTGAGAATATCTCTCCCAAGTAGAAGGGTGATTGCAGCATTTGGATCTAGTGCTGGTATTTGGTCTGCTATTCGCACCAGATGTGGGTGATGACGAGCAACTTCAGGTGTGGGAATCTCTGACCTGTCGTCTGGTATCTCATCACATTCTATGAGGGTAGGAAGAGTCACCTTTGTCTTTCCATCTAATGACTCGATGATGTAGTTATTTGCTCTTCTCCCTATTGTCTCTACAACTTCAGAACAAGTCTTCAAGGTGTATGGAGTTGGACTTCCTTTGTCACCGAAGAGGTCAAAGAATTCTGTTTTTGCCAGAGATCTGTTACTCTGTTCATCCAAGACTGTGTACATTTTGATTGCCTTCTCTCTGAAACCTGCTGGATACACCTTGACTAAGCATATCTTGGAGCATGATCTTGAGCGGCCCTGCTCTGTACAGATCTCAGTGCACTTTGAGGTTACTGCTGGCATTGTACTCTCGCCTTGCTCCCCACCATGATCTTCTTGAGTTGCCGGAACTTCTTGTTTCCATGGTGGTGGTCCCGGGTGCAGTGTTGACAAGTGTTTGTCACTGTTACACTCTGCGCATTGTATTGTTTTTGTACAGTCTTTTGCAAGATGCTGAATTGAAGCGCAGCATCTGAAACAAATGCGATTGTCTTAAAGATAAGCTTTGCGCTCTTCTAATGTCTTACTTCTGAAACAGCGACATTTTCTTAGTGGATGAGGCTTTTTGTAGATAGGACATATTTTGTCTGGCTCCTCAACTTTCTTCCTTGTGTTGTCTTCCTGATTGGCTGCAGATTCAGGCGGAACTTGTCTTCCTTACAGAAACTGTTGCTCTGCGTTCTTTGTAAAGCCCTGGAGGTTTCTGCTCTACCTTTGGGAAGCTTGCTGTTCTCTTGTTCAGGAAAGCAAAGCTTGGGTCATTGCGTATTTCAGCTTGGTCTTCTATGAATTCAGCGAAGAAGGCGAACGGTGGAAATGCAACTCGATGATCTTTCTTGTATCTTGAAGCTTGAGCTACCCACCTTTCTTGTAAGTTGTAAGGAAGTTTCTCGATTATGGGCTCAACTCCACGTGCTGTATCCAGATATGAGAGACCTGGCAGATATCCACTAGACTTAGCGGCTTCTATTTCTAAGAGTAGGTCTCCCAAACCTCTCAGCTTTTGGTAATCCTTACTTGTTATTCTTGGATAGTTTTCTATCCTTTTCAGCAGAGCATCCTCGATCACTTCAGGTGATCCATAGCATTGTTCTAGTCTCCGCCACACCATTGCAAGTCCTGCTGCTGCATCATGAACATGTACTGATCTGATCCTTTGGGCTTGCTCAGTGGACTCTGGTCCTAGCCATCTGACGAGCTGGTCAAGCTTTCCTTTCTCTGTCAGATTTAAGTCTTGGGTACCACTCAGGAAAGATGACTTCCAGGCCCAGTAGTTTTCTGGACGGTCATCAAATTTCATGAGACCAGCGCCTACTATCTCACGGTGCATCAGGAATTTTGCCACTTCTATAGCACTTGTTGCGTCTGGCGAATACTTCTCGGGTGTAAACTCAGGGTATGGCTGCGGCTGGTAAGGCTGATGAGGCGCTTGACTGAATCCACTTTGTTTAGGTGGTTGTTCTCCTCTGTTGTAAGTCTTTCTGCTATAATCCAGACTTGTATTTGCTTGAGGAGGGAGTACGCGAGCATCCGTTTGCACTCTTGGAGGGTTGGCAGATTGGTCTCCGAGCATGCGACCACTTGACTTCCCACTCTGGGATTCTGATTCTGCCTTGCAATGTTGCGTAGTATCAAAGTTGCTTATTGCTGGTGGAGTCAATGAAGACCTAGGTGCGTCATTGGACTGCTGGTCAGTGTACATGGTTGCTTGTGACTGTACGTACTCACGGGTGCGCTGGATTGCGCTGTGGGATGACGTCTGGTTTTCTATGCCATCGTACTGAGCTTCGGCAGCCCTTGTGAAAACTTCTGCCTCGGCTAAGGCTGCTGCAGCATTTTTCTGCTGTTTGAGTAAGTGTAAAGATGCTTCCACTTCTGCTTTCTTTTTGAATGCTTCAGATTCACTCTTTGCTTTTTCTCTCATCAATTCAGCTTCTTGCTCCGCATAAGAAGCCATGGCGCAAGCTGCCTCTGCTTTCACTCTTGCCTTAGTCGCTTTGTCGCTAGCCGATGACAGACTGGTGATGCTTGAATGTCTAGAACTAGTACGCTTAGATCTTGCTGAATCGGCGCTAGCTGAAGTCAGATTTGTTTGACTGGATGCTCTAGACAATGTTGTGCATCTAGACTTGATTCTTGGCAAGCTGTGTGTGTCATCCTCCTTATAGGAGCATTGAGGGTTAACTGTCAGAGTGTTGTTCTCTGTGTTCTGCATCTTGATTTAGCTGGCAGCGTGGATAATGATGATGACTGGACACAGGCAGTATCAGTGTTGTAGTGATTGAGAGAAATTAGTTTCACTTTAGCTTCACTCCACGTGGCTGAAAGGAGTTATTAGTCCTTTTACTGCGGAACGACGATTCAAAGCTGTTTAACTGCTTCTGACAACTTTTTAAAGCCTTTTTACTGTAATGCCTCGGCTGTGTGTGTTGCTTTAGGTACACAGCTTAACATCAAGTATAAACCAAGTCCCAATGAAAGACGCGCTGGTTGTTGAACTGATGCAATCTTTACTGAGATATAATGAACAGGAATGTGTACAATAGTATGATGATATGGGATGAGATGTGATGTGGTAAAACTGTGAAACAAACATAGAAAACAAATATAAGCATGGCTAATCAAGCAACATACATTAGACCCCATTCACATCTAGGCGTTTTTACGCCTGTAGCGCTACGCCTCTGCCGCCAGAGGGCTGGAAATACATGTCCCTCTATGGAGATGGTTCACATCTCCACGCCGAACGCCGGACGCCTGTCGCCTGCGGCGTGAAAAAAGGTCCCGGACCTTTTTTTCAGGCGTCTTCGAGCGTTCGGCTAGGAGATGGCAATCATCTCCATAGAGGGGGTCATCTTGGGGCACATCTAGGCGGACAATACCCGCGTTTTGTCGCCGCAAATCGCGGTACAAAACGCCGCTATTTTTACCGCGATTTGCGGCGACAAAACGACGCGATTTCGTCCGTCTAGATGTGAATGCAGCCTTATACATAGCTAATACAAAAGATAGGCCTAACGTGTGCTTGCTTACTACACTGAAACACACATTATCTATCTGCAATGTCTAGCATCCCTCTACACAAGCTGAACTAGCAAAACCCCTTTACTCACAGGCTTCGGTGTTCGTCAGGTTTGCAAATTGTAATAGCTTTAAGATGTCTTGTGGATCTGGTCACTACAGTAGCTAGAGCTGGAATGAAACAGGATATGTCCCAGCAAGCCTTTAGACATACAGAGAAGACCCGCCTCTAGGCATCAAGAAAATGGAGGGTCTTAAAGAAACAGTCACTGCTGAGTGCCAAGCATGTAATATACTTTGCAAAGGCAGCACAGAGAGTGTATCACTGAGCATTATTTTTACTTGCGTTCCAGCCCCAATTTCAAAATGGCCACAACAGCCATTTTCAAATCTAGAATTTAACATCTCAGTATCATTGAACCTGGCATACAGAATGTGAACTGTCTGAAGACAGCTCACATCCCTCTCCTTGCTGATAAGACTGCTATAGGTAAAGCATGCTGCAGCAAAGGTCACAACCCTCACAATCAATTTTTATAACTGTAAGTAAATCTTACAGGTGGCCTTTTATTTTTTGCCATTGTTTAGAACACTCTACAAAACCATGTTTCAGTGCTTTTACAGTGCATATCTCTTTTCTTAGTTAAGCCCATTTTTTAACCATAAAATCCTTTTGTGGTAAACTTAAAACTAACATCTTTATACTGAATTTTCTATCACCTCTTCTCATGGGTGAACAAATTCAATTTATTCACTATTTTCTAACAACTGATTCTCTCTGTGGGGTAGATTCACAGAGAAGATACAACGGCGTATCTCCAGATACGCCATCGTATCTCTGAGTGTGCGGGGTCGTATCTATGCGCCTGATTCATAGAATCAGTTACGCATAGATTTCCCTAAGATCCAACCGCCGTAAGTGTCTTACACCGTCGTATCTTAGGCTGCATATTTACGCAGGCCGCTAGGTGGCGCTTCCGTATACTTACGCAAGGAATATGCAAATGAGCTAGATACGCCGTTCCAGAAACGTACATCCGGCCGGCGCATTTTTTTACGTCGTTTACATTAGGCTTTTTTCGGCGTATAGTTACCCCTGCTATATGAGGCGTATCCTATGTTAAGTATGGCCGTCGTTCGCGAGTTGAGTTTTGAAAATGTTACGTTGTTTGCGTAAGTCGTTCGCGATTAGGGCTGGACGTAATTTACAGGCTGCACGTAATTTATTTTCATGTCGAAAGCAATGACGATTTGCGGCGGAATTTCGAGCATGCGCACTGGGATTTTTTCACTAACGGCGCAAAAACGTCAAATACGCGGGGTCACAGTTAATATACACAAAACACGCCCACATCATCCACATTTGAATTAGGCGGGCTTACGCCGACACAGATACGTTACGCCGCCGTAACTAAGGGTGCAAGTTGTTTCTGAATACAGAACTTGCGCCCTAAATTACGGCGGATAGATAGACCATTCTATCTGAATCTAGCCCTGTGTCTTTTGTTAATTAAGATGTTCTTCGCGTCAGTTACAGGACAATTTCCCTTATTAAGCCTCGAACACACAATCAGTCCATCCGATGAGAACGGACCGATGGACTGTTTTCATTGGTTAACCGATGAAGCTGACTGATGGTCCGTAACGCCTACACACAATCGGTTAAAAAAACGATCGCGTCAGAACGCAGTGACGTAAAACACAACGACGTGCTGAAAAAAATGAAGTTCAATGCTTCCAAGCATGCTTCGTGTGTACAAGGCCTTAGACTCCCCTTCCTCAGTCTAGAGCATCAGCTAGCTCTAGCTTTTTTAAGTGGGTGGTTTCACTCAGTTTGGTATCTCTTTAAAGTAATTTTTTTCATAATTAATGAGTGTTTCTTTTTCTAAACCTTGTACTTTAAATATATGGCCCAGATTCACAAAGCACTGCCATCAAACGCAGCCACTGTGTAATCAATTGTCGCCACTGTGCCCACTGTCACCACTGTGCCATCAATTGTCGCCACTGTGCCATCAATTGTCACCACTGTGCCCATCAATTGTCACCACTGTGCCATGCCAAACTCAGCCACTGTGCCATCAAATGCAGCCACTGTGCCATGCCATCAAACACAGCCACTGTGCCATCAATTGTCGCCACTGTGACTATTAATTGTCACCACTGTTCCATGCCAAACGCAGCCACTGTGCCACCAATTGTTACCACTGTGCCCATCAATTGTCACCACTGTGCCATGCCAAATGCAGCCACTGTGCCATCAAACGCAGCCAATGTGCCATGCCATCAAACGCAGCCACTGTGCAATCAATTGTTACCACTGTGCCATCAATTGTCACCACTGTGCCCATCAATTGCCGCCACTGTGCCTATCAAACGCAGCCACTGTGCCCATCAAATGCAGCCACTGTGCCATCAAATGCAGCCACTGTGTCATCAATTGTCCTCACTGTGTCATCAATTGTCACCACTGTGCCATACCATCAATTGTCGCCACTGTGCCATCAATTGTCGCCACTGCGCCATGCCATCAATTGTCGCCGCCACTGTGCCCATCAATTGTCGCCGCCACTGTGCCCATCAACTTTCACCACTGTGCCCTGTAAAATGCTGCCACTGTGCCCATCAATTTTCGCCACTGTGCCCTGTAAAATGCTGCCACTGTGCCCAGAAAAATGCTGCCACTGTGCCCTGAAAGAGGGGGCGGCGCTCCTGTGCCCTCTATGGACGGTGCGCACCGCCACTGACTGCCAGCAAATATCAGGGGCTGATAATTTCATGCTGTGTTAACTTTTTAGGTGTAAATCAAGCAAATTACTTTGTGATTGGTATTGTCAGTGTTTACATATCATGTTTATGCTGTTAAAATATCCACTGTGTTAGTTTTTAATAGGAGTTCTGTAATTTCTCAGGTTGCCAGTAAAAAATGTGCTCCACCAGTAAAACTTCCATGTTATGTCAGTAAAAAATGCTGAGGGAGGTTGTCAACCCTGACCTGTGGTGCTGCCTTGATGCCCAAGCTGAGCAGTTCCTGCCCCTTTAAGTGGCTGCCAGTGTACTTAGTGCCTTTGAAAACTATCACTAAGCTCATCATTGCAGCTTTATCAACCAGTAGCCTTTGTCATATTTCTAGATTGATAAAATTGTTCTTATTCATCCCAGAAGGCAAAAACTTGCCATAGCACTGGTGTCTGCAATATGAACTCTAGAGCAGAAAGTTATGTCTATGGCAGGCAGGTTCAAGCAAAGATGATAGCTCTGAGAAAAGCCAAAGGCATCATTTGCACTACACAGAAGAATGCTTTGCTAAATCATTCCTGCATTCTGCATGGCAAACCATATAGGTGAATAAACAGAATCATACAGGAAATTAAAATGATAAATGCTGGTGGCAATTTATAAGCGGATACTGGTTAGAATTACATTTACAGTATGAGCACACTCAATTTCTTTTTACAAAGAGCACAGTAAAATATGTCTTCAGTACAATATTCTGAATACAAAATAATCCAATTAACCGAAAAACAAACCTATCTTAGATGTAAATGTAATATTAAATCTGTTATGCCATAAGCAAGGCATTCAAAGCAGTAGTTTGGGTACATAATTCACACTACTCTGTTAAAGTCCAGTCTTTCTATGTGTGTAATTGAATGTTAATCTTATTACCTCAGTGACTGTACTTTTGCCAGGCCTTAAAAAAAAAAAATTGGATACTCCATGCAAAATTAATCAGTTGTAACTAAGAAAAGAACAACATACATAATCTGAATGTCCAAACCACACTGTACTGTCTGGATAAATGATGAGATAATAGCCTACTAATCCCCAATGATGCACAGGCAAGTGTAGGCTATAAAATAGAAAGCACTCAATCTTTCCAGAAAATGGAAGTAAAATACTGTAAAAAATAAATAGCAACATAAAATATCACTGATCACCAACCGATGAAACAATAAAAAAAAAAAAAAAAAAAAAAAAAAGAGCATACATATGGCATACACATTTTGTATAGTAGTAGGTCAATTTACTAGACAAGCATGCACTTTTGCAGTCTGAGAATTTATTTGTTCCCCTGCATACATTTATTGGCATCCAAAATAAAATAAAATTGCCTCCTTTATGGTTGACATGCTTATTTTTGTAATGGGACATGCAGTTGAACCTCAGATTACGGGCATAATCCGTTCCAGGAAAATGCTCATAATCCAAAGTACTTGCATATCAAAGTAAGTTTTCCCATTGAAGTCAATGGAAACAAAAATTATTTGTTCCGCATTGACTTCAATGGGATGCAATACTGCATGCGGCCAGAGGTGGGGGGGCACCAGAGAGCCGCGGAAAGGCCCGAGGACAAGTCGGCTGCCCTCTGCAAATGTCGGAAAGGCTTGGAAACAGAGTATTTCCGTGTATTTCCGTGTCTTTCCAAGTATTGCCGAACGGCGGCGATCGTCGCTGTTCGACTCTGCTCGGCTCAGCGCCCCCAGCACGTCAGGCCAAATGCGGTACTTCAGGCCCTATTAGCTTGAATTCTGCTCGTCTTGCAAGACAACACTCGCAAACCGAGTCAGAATTTTTTTTTTTAAAGTTGCTCGCAAACCAAAATGCTTGCAAACCAAGTTACTCTTAAACCGAGGTTCCACTGTATAATGTTTGCTGAGATGGATATTATATATCGGGGGTATGCAATTAGCGTACCTCCAGATGTTGTAGAACTACAAATCTCATGAGGCATAGCAAGACTCTGACAGCCACAAACATAACACCCAGAGGCAGAAGCATGATTTTTTAGTTTTGCAACAGCTGGAGGTCCGCTAATTGCATATCCCTGTTATATATGTAGCACTTTTTCTTTTGGGGTGGTGTGGAATGTTTCCCTAAGCAGTGTTGCAGGCTAAAATTTCAATCTCAGGGTTGGGTTGTTATTGTATGGTGGGGAAAAAAACAAGTTGGGCACCAGTCACTTTAGTCTTTTTACAATTTATTAAAGAACTCCATTCTAAGGCCCTCATGCATACTGGACGTTTTTACAGCTGCTGTTTTTGGCTTCAGACATTTTTTCTGCAGCCAGTAAACTTCTCAGCATGTTATCTTATGTGTCCATGCACACATGGGCCTGGATTCACGTAACACTTACGCCAACGTATCTACAGATATGCCGCGTAAGTGCAAATATGCGCCGTCGTATCTGTGCACCATGCCCACAAAACTAGATACGCCTGAAAATAGGCTTCATCCGACCAACGTAACTTTCCAACGCCGGCGTATCGTGGGCGCATATTTACGCTGGACGCATCTGGCGCTACCATTGATTTCCTATTCAAATATGCAAATGAGGGAGATACGGCGATTCACGAACGTACATGCTCCCCACGCAGGCTACGCGATGTGCGTAAAGTTATTCCACATAAAGCAGGTGTAACTCAGCAACAGACGTGCACAGGTCAGCGGCAGAGCAGTTGCAGCAGCACCGTTACGGACGAGCTGAGCAACCACACTTGCAGGACAACACATCTGTATGCCAACATACCAGGCAGGGCCGCCATCAGGAATTATGGGGCCCCTTACACAGCTTCAGGCATGGGCCTGGGGGGTGCTGCCGCGAATTGTCAAAGACAAACTAAAGAAAAGTATATAGAAAAAAAGGAACTAAAAAGATTTAAAAAAAATATCAAAAATATCCCCAAATTTTTTTTTTTCTAAAAAATAAAAAAAAAGGGGGCTTGCCAACTGGGGTCCTGTGCTCACACACGCCACATCCACTTCACATTGGATTAGCCCAAGTCCACCATGCAGGACTTGGGAGCAGCAATGCCACGCCAAGGCCCCAATGGTGTCGCTGTCTATTCATACCACATTCACACGGTCGTGGGGATAACCTCTCCCCGACGACCCTTGCTGGCAGGAATGTCACCCCCACATTCACACACCAGTCACAGTGTAGCCTGCACTCCTCACCGTGTGCATTCACTACAAAATAAAAAGCTCATAACCTGAGCAAAAATAACAAATAAAAAAGCTCATAACCTGAGCCAAAAAAAAGGCACTCATTTGCCCTGTCGTGGGCCACGCCTGGTGCCACGGCTCCTGCTCCTCAGCTGTCTGGGGCATCTGGAGGAGGATCATCCCCTGGTCTCTCCCTGGCAGGCTGCCTGCCCTCCAATGCCAGGGCAATGCGGGTGAGGACCGCATTAGTCTGCGCCTGCATCCGCAGCTGGCGGGTGGTGGTGTGCTGCTGGTGGCGCCTTGTCTGCCTCCCCTCCGCCTCGATGGCAGCTGTATTAGCCTGTACAGCCACTGCCAGGCTCCTCCCCTCCACCTTGATGGCAGCAGTGTTGGCCCGTACAGCCACTGCAAGGCTCCTGACCTCTGCCACAAGGCCTGATGTTGTGGCCTGCAGCTCCCCAAGGCAGGTCACTATAGCAGTGCAGTTCACACTCACATCCTGCAGGCTGTCAGAGATGGAGGTACTCTGATAAGCCTGCTGTGTGAGGGCCTGCTGCACAGCCAATGTGCAGGCAGCCTGGGTCTGGGCCGAGTAGGCCAGGCTCTCTGCCACACGGCGCAGGTCACCCGCTATAGCACCCATATGGCAGGTCTGCCGGGCCTAGTCCCTCACAAGATTTTCCCTGAAGGCATCAGGAACACCCCTGGTCTTGCGCATAGCCTTCCTGGCAGGAGAGGCTTGGGGCCGTCTGTACGGGGAGGCCCATGAGGAGCTTGCCCTGATGGGGGTGGACCCTGAGGAGCTTGCCCTGATGGGGGTGGACCCTGAGGAGCTTGCCCTGATGTGGGAGGCCCTTGAGGGGCTTTCCCTGATGTGGGAGGCCCTTGAGGGGCTTTCCCTGATGGGGGAGGCCCTTGAGGGGCTTTCCCTGATGGGGAAGGAGGATGAGGGGCTTCCCCTGATGGGGGAGGAGGTTTGGGGGGGTCCAGGGATGATGTTCTCCTCCACCAGGTATACACCTTTCTCAAGAGCACCGTGCTCCTCATCAACTTCCTCTAGTGGAGAGGTGTGGGCACACTCCTCCTGGGATGGCGTGGGTCGTCCAGCAGCGGACGACAGCCCAGCTCCCTCGAGCACATCTGTGGATGACACAAGCATTCATATGTTGGTGGACCCACACACTTGTTACATGTTCCCTTCCACCCCCTCACATGCTACACACCAGATAGGAGAAAAAACACACTTACCTGTCCTCAAGGCCTTATCAATAGAGTCATAGCCCTCCAGGCCCTCCACCTGCTCCCTCTGCAGACACCGGGCAATCACCTCCTCATCAGGAGTGAGGCTGATCTTACTGGCTGGTCCACCTCCCGTGCCCCTGGCGTGCCTCCTCATCGTGGGCTGCTTGTATCGGACCAGAAGACGCAGGTCGTTGATCTTTTTGCCAATGTCCCTTGAGGTCCTCCGCTCATGTCCAAGGGCATTGACCTGCATGGTGATCTCCTGGAGGATCTCCTCCTTCCTGACCTTGGTGGTCGTGCCACTCTGTGCCCCATGGAGGTACTCGTCGTACCTGGAGATGGTATTGATCACGATTGCCTTCTCCTCCGGTGTAAAATAATTTTTCCTCCTCTCCTTCCGAGTCACTGGAGCAGACATGACATCAGAAAACAAAAGTACCTACACCAAAAGTTGCTGGTATAATTTTGCGCTCGACGTGCGTATGTCTGGGCGTATTTATGCACTGGGCGTAGACGGTGGGCCGGCGTATCTTAGAGGTTACACCGGGCGTAGTTATGAGCATGCGCAGAGGGGTGCGGGCCATACGTTCGCGTCACGGCGCATGCGCCATTTAAGATACGCCCGACGTAAACCACTGCGACACGCTCAGACCATCATTTGCATGCGGTCACGCCCACTTACACTTACGCTGGCCTGCGCCTTCGAAAATACGTTACGCTGGCGCATCTTGGTGAGTAATGGCTTCTCCGCGCTGCGCCGACGTAGTGTAAAAAGTATACGCTACGGCATAAATATGCGCCGATGTATGTGAATAGGCTGCTATAAGTGTTTTCTGGCTGGAAAAACCCCCAGAACTAGTGGGGTTTAAGAGGAGATTTTGAGCTGGAAAAGGCTCTAGATCTTATAAATGCAAAAAAATGCTAAAAAAAGCTGATAAATTTGGCTATTCGGCATTTAACTTTAGTGTTTTTGAGCCATTAGCTTTTATGGGAGTATAGTTTTGCTAAGAAAAAAAAAAGTTAATAAGCGATACAGCCAAAATCTGCTGAAAAGCACTACTGCAAAAATGCTGCAAGGCTCATTCTACAGCTACAGCTTTCTACAACTAATGCTACTGGCGTTTATAATATCCAGTGTGCATGAGGCCTAAGAGGGAGTGTTTAAGGGTGAAGGATGCCCAAAAACAACAAAATAGCCCAGGTATTCTAATAGCAGTTGGCAGTTTAATACTTTTGGTAGTGGTTGGCAAAACAGATCTATGACCCTGTAAGAACAGTCTTGTTTTCAAGTTGCAATAGACCTTTCTCTTTCTCTAATAATTTGGGCCCTTGACTCTTTGATAGCAGCCATAGGTATCTTGATATATGTGAATTAAATCTTTCTTGCAATGTTCAGCAGTAGCTTCTACCCAGCTCTTCTGAGCAGGGGCGTAGCTAGAGCATTTGGCACCCAGAGCGGATCCTTTATCTGGCACCCCCCCCCCCCCAACTTTAAAATGTAAAAACACCCCACTGTGTTTTCTGCATACCTCTGCGATTTAAACAGCGATTTTCCCTTACCTTCTTCTTTTGAGTGAGTGAGTGAGTGAGAAACTTGTATAGCGCAACACATGCGAACTGAATCGCCTCTGGGCGCTGTTTCCATTCCAACGGTATGGAAGCCCCCTTGACCTCAGAAGAGATGGGTTTTAATCTTTCTCCTGAAGGCCAAGTGGTCCGACTCCAGTCGGATGGTGGTTGGTAGCGCATTCCACAGCCGAGGTCCCTGGACTGCAAATCTTCGATCTCCTTTTGACTTGTATTTGGCTTTGGGTATTTGGAGTAGGTTTTAATTTTTGGATTTCTTCTACTCTTATAGAAGGGACATGGACACTACTTCTACTCTTTTCCTTCTTCCTTTTCTTTTTCTCTTTTCTTTCTCTTTTTCTCTCTTTTTTTTCCTTTCCAATCCCATTTTAAGTGAGCCAAGTGTACTCAATAATTTACTAATTTGTTTCCCTGTGCTGAAAGTTGAATAGAGGTGAGTGTGCATATGACATCTATTAGCTGAAATAAGGTACTGCAGTCAACTATACGGTTATTTAAGCCAGCATCTCCTCCTAGCTCTGAAGAAGTTAGCTGTTATTGGCTAACGAAATGCGTCAGCACGTTTGTGATGATCGTGGGATCGCAGCCCGAAATACGAACAACATACTGATGCACTGGTGAAGTTACGATCGAAAGTCCGTTCGGAGGTGGGGACGACGCCTTACCTAGTGAATGAATAGATTCCCTGTGGAGATTATCTGGTGACATACAGAGCAGAGCTCTAACCGGAGGGATGGGTGGAGGTACGAGGAAGCAGGCAAAAACGCTGAGAGTATCTTTACTTATATTATATGGAGCTTATTAATCAGCTGTGGACTGACAGTCTCAACTCTCTCCCCCTGCTCTAATCCTCCCTCCCCATCTTCCACTAGACGGATCCATGAATTTCTAAGTTTGTATCATCCAGGAGGGTGACACCTGCAGTCTTTTCCCCTGAACATTAGCCTGTGTTTAAATAGCCACTTATGCCTTCTGTAGATAAATGAGAGCTGAGCCCTCAGGTTAAAGGACACCTAATTAACCTTGGACTAGAATACCTGGAATAAGCCTGTAGGGCAGTTCATAAAACATTTACCTGCTTTAAAACGCATTTACACCCTACCCAGCCAAAAGCTATATATACCTTTTTGGGTTAGGCACAACTGCGATTATATTAGGGAATTTGAAGGTGGTAGTAGGAGAAGTTCATTGTAACTAATACTTCCATCTAATCCCAATCCTTGGAGCTGACTGTGTGACTGGTTAAATGGATGTATGTGCAGCTGTGATCCCTCTTTTAATGACAATGTTGTCTTTTTAAATTACTTTGGAAGGTATATACTTAGATTGTTATTGTTGCCATTTTGATATTAAGGTGTGTTTTTTTCTATAATAAAATTCAATTAAAGTAACCGCAGTGTCCAGTAAATGTGACCTTTTGGAAGGCTTTATTTTCCTTCCCTTTTTTTCATATGGGTTTTTCTTGGTCACATGGACTGTGTCATGTAGTTAATGCTACATGGCGATAGGTTGAGATATTTAATATATTTATGTAATTATGCCAGTTACGTAGTTGCATATGTTAAGCTAGAACACTTATTTTTAAGTAATATGTTTTTATTACTGGTATTAAATAATGATATTGTATTTTTAAGCTGATGTGATCCTTGGGGTGCCTAAAAAGTCCAAATGTAGCCTTTTTCTTCTGAATACTAAATTAAGAGACCATGGTGGATGTGTGACCCTAGAATTCTGTCCAAGAAAGATTCCTATTTCATTTATCTGTTGTTGTATGTCTGATTCATGCTACTGTGACATTAGGCCCAAGCCATGAATTCTGACGGTACAGGGCCACCTTCGCTACCCATGCTGGTTGCCAGACTCGATCAGCAGGATCACCTGCAGGGTCAGTTCGCTCAGGCGTTGCAAACCCTGCTTGCACGCACGGCTCATCTCGCTCCCATTACCAATAGGCCGGTTGTCGCACCTGGGTCCGCTCCTACTGCCGCTCCGGTTGTTGCGCCAGAGTCTACCCCAACACCTGTTGTTGCGCCTGCGGTGTCTCGGGGTATGACCGGCTCTGCCCCCCTCCTGCAGCGCTTTGGGGGAGAGCCGACTCAGTGCCAAGGTTTCATTAACCAAGTGGGCATTTATTTCGAGTTGCTGTCACATGCCTTTCCCTCTGAGAGATCGAAGAGATCGAAGTGGGCTTCTTGATCTCGGACAAAGCCTTGGCCTGGGCAAGTCCCTTATGGGAGAACAACAATCCGGTGGTTGCAGAGTTTTCCGGGTTTGTTGCTTCTCTTCGGAAGGTGTTCGATGTACCGGCTCGCTCTGCCTCTGCCGCAAAGCTCCTTATGTCCGTCAGACAGGGTTCATGATCGGTAGCCGAATACGCCATTGAGTTTCGTACCCTGGCAGCAGAGGTGGGCTGGAATGATGAGGCTCTGGTCGCTGCTTTCTCCCATGGTCTCTCGGATGCCTTAAAGGATGAGGTTGCGGCTAAGCACCTACCAGTGGAGCTCGAGGCTCTTATTTCTTTCCTGATATTGATTGACACCAGACTCAGGGAGAGACCTTCCTTTAGGGAGAGCCTGCGGAGGCCTCCTAACAGATTGGCGCCTACGTTTACTGTCCCACCCGTGCCTCCCTCTCCTCCCACGCCTCCTGGGGTTGACTTGTCTGGGGGTGAGCCCATGCAGCTGGGGTTTGCTCGCCTGTCCGAGGGGGAGAGGGCATTCCGGAGACGCGGGGGCCGATGCATGTACTGTGGTCTCAGCGGGCATTTTCGGTTGTCATGTCCGAACCGTCCGGGAAACGCTCGCACCTGAGATCCTGTCGGGGGCAGATCTTGGGTGGAGTCTCTTCGTCCCCGGTTTTCCGTGCTGATAAACCACTGATCAATGTTGTTCTCTCCTGGGTCGGGGGCTCGGTGACGACCCAGGCGTTGGTGGACTCTGGTGCTGGTGGTTTTTTCATCGATAGTAAATTTGCTGCCGCTAACTCCATTCCTCTGCAGGCTCGAGTTTCCCCACTGGTTCTCGAGGCGATAGACGGCAGACCCCTCCAGCCGTCGCAGGTGACTCATGAGACCCTTCCAGTGGAGTTAGCCATTGGGGCCGTTCACAGGGAGTCGGCCTGCCTTCAGGTCATTTCGTCTCCACACTACTTGGTGGTCTTGGGGTACCACTGGCTCCTGAAGCATAATCCGACTTTCAATTGGAGATCGGCCGAGATCCTCTCGTGGTCACCACAGTGTGGGGCTAGTTGCATCCATGGGCCTGTCAAGTTGTTGTGTACCTCCTCGGACTCTGTGTTGCCTCCTGAATACGAGGGGTACCGGGATGTATTTGATAAAGTGCGCGCTGGGTTCCTACCTCCGCACCGCCCATACGATTGTGCCATAGATTTACAACATGGTGCCATTCCTCCTCGTGGCAGGGTCTATCCACTGTCGGTTGCGGAGAATGAGGCCATGGAGGAGTACGTGAAAGAGGCGCTTTCCCGGGGGCACATTCGCAAATCCTCTTCCCCGGCAGGGGCTGGATTTTTCTTTGTAAAAAAGAAGGGCGGAGAGTTGAGGTCTTGCATCGACTATAGGGGCCTAAATCGCATCACGATTAAGAATGCATACCCGATTCCGTTGATTTCCGAGTTGTTCGATTGCCTCAAGGGGGCCAGGGTCTTTACTAAACTCGACCTGAGGGCGGCATATAACCTTGTAAGGATCAAGGCTGGTGACGAGTGGAAGACCGCGTTTAACACCAGGACCGGTCATTATGAATCCCTGGTTATGCCCTTTGGGTTGTGCAATGCGCCCGCAGTCTTTCAGGAATTTATCAACAATGTTTTCCGTGACCTGCTACAGCAGTGTGTGGTGGTCTATTTGGATGATATCTTGGTATACTCTGAATCCATGGAGGCCCACATTCTGGATGTCAAGCGTGTGCTGCAACGGTTACGAGAAAACAAGCTTTTCGGTAAGCTTGAGAAATGTGAATTTCACCAGTCCCAGGTAACCTTCTTAGGTTACGTCATTTCCGCGGAGGGGTTCTCCATGGACCCTGAGAAGGTTTCGGCAGTCTTACAGTGGCCCCAGCCCAGTGGTCTTCGTTCCCTGCAGCGCTTTTTGGGCTTCGCCAATTATTATCAGAAGTTCATCAGGGACTTCTCCATGCTGGCCAAACCTCTCACGGATCTGACCAGGAAGGGCAGTAATTCCCATGTCTGGCCGGCCGAGGCCACCCAGGCTTTTGAGGCTCTAAAATCTGCCTTTGTGTCGGCTCCAATACTGTCTCATCCCAACCCTGGGTTGCCCTTTGTTCTCGAGGTGGACGTGTCTGAGACGGGAGTAGGCGCCCTTCTGTCTCAGCGTCGGACACCAGAGGGTCCCCTGCTTCCCTGTGGGTTTTACTTCAGGAAACTGTCTCCCGCGGAGTGCAACTACCAGATTGGTGAGAGTTGTTGGCCATCGTACAGGCTCTCAAAGAGTGGAGGCACTTGCTCGAGGGTTCGGTGGTTCCGGTTCTCATCCTGACGGACCACAAGAATCTGACTTACCTTTCGGAGGCTAAGAGATTGATACCCCGTCAGGCCAGATGGGCTCTGTTCCTGTCACGTTTTAATTATGTGGTCTCCTATTTACCCGGTTCCAAGAACATCAGGGCGGATGCCTTATCACGTCAATACTCCGAGCTGTCCAGGGAGGAATCGATACCGACTTCGGTCATACCTCCAAATCAGATCCTGGCCGCCATTCGCACCGGCCAGACCTCTCCCCTTGGGGAGCAGATTTTGGCGACCCAATCTGGTACTCCTTCTGGGAGACCTAACGGCAGATGTTTCGTGCCTGAGGAGTTGCGCACTCAGTTGTTGCGAACCTACCATAACTCCAAAACCGCGGGGCATCCTGGAAAGAATCAGCTGTCCTGGGCTGTTTCACGTTTGTTCTGGTGGCCTTCTCTACGTTCTGACATTGCCGCATATGTAGCGGCATGCTCTGTTTGTGCCCAGAATAAGTCCCCTCGGCACCTTCCCTTGGGTCTTCTACAACCCATTGCCACTGGGGAGCGCCCATGGTCACACCTTGGGATGGACTTCATTGTGGACCTTCCTGCGTCCCGAGGCCATACGGTCATTCTCAGGATTGTGGATCGGTTTTCCAAAATGTGCCACTTTGTTCCACTCAAGAAATTACCTTCCGCACAAGAGTTGGCCACGGTTTTCGCCAGGGAGGTCTTTCGGTTGCACGGTTTGCCCAAAGAGATAGTGTCGGATCGGGGAAGTCAGTTTGTGTCCAGGTTCTGGCGCGCCTTTTGCTCCCAACTGGGGGTTCGGCTCTCCTTCTCCTCGGCCTACCACCCTCAGTCCAATGGGGCCGCTGAACGATCCAATCAGGCCCTGGAGCAATTTCTTCGTTGCTATGTCTCCGATCATCAGGACAAATGGGTTGACCTTCTGCCATGGGCTGAGTTTGCCAGGAACACGGCGGTTAACTCTTCCTCTGGGACGTCTCCCTTCATGGCCAATTATGGGTTCCAACCTGCCGTGTTACCGGAGTCATTCTCTCC
Organism: Rana temporaria; assembly: GCF_905171775.1. Taxonomy (NCBI): domain Eukaryota; kingdom Metazoa; phylum Chordata; class Amphibia; order Anura; family Ranidae; genus Rana; species Rana temporaria. Next base: position 159,883,624 of record NC_053489.1, on the reverse strand, counting down.
CCAAGATATTCCGGCTGTGGAGGATCACCTTTCCGCTCTACGTGCTTCTTGGGTACAGATCCAGAGGTCCCTCGAGGTCTCTGCGCAGTGCCAGAAACTCCAGGCTGATCGCAGACGGTTGCCTGCTCCTTCCTACCAGGTCGGAGACCGTGTATGGTTGTCCACTCGCAACCTCAACCTTCGAGTGCCCACTCCTAAGCTGGCTCCTCGCTTTGTTGGTCCCTTCCGAGTGCTCCGCAGGGTAAACCTGGTTGCCTATGCCCTTGCGCTCCCACCTGGCATGCGAGTCTCCAATGTGTTTCACGTTTCCCTGTTGAAACCACTGGTGTGCAATCGCTTCACCTCCTCTGTTCCTCAGCCTCGTCCGGTCCAGGTGGGCGACCATGAAGAATATGAGGTGAGCGATATCCTGGACTCACGCTTGGTCCGCGGTCGGTTGCAGTTTTTGGTCCACTGGCGTGGTTATGGTCCAGAGGAGCGTTCCTGGGTTCCCTCCGCAGATGTCCATGCTCCTGTCTTGCTCCGGGCCTTCCACGCGCGCTTCCCCCAGAAACCGTTTTTTGTGCCGCGGAGGAGGGGCCCTTTAGGGGGAGGTACTGTCATGGTCTTACCTCCTTGCAGGCTTCTTATCACTGACATGTGCTGGCAGCCATCTTGCTTCCTGGGGTTTTTATAAACTTACCACGCCCTGCGGCTCCTCCTTCCCACTGGGAGGAACTGGATGCTCAGCATATATATATGAGGGCTGTTGCAGCATGTCTTTGCTTGGGCCTCTCGTTTACACGTTCCTGTGATTGTGCTG